>NC_044051.1:39319275-39334275 GCF_902167405.1 Gadus morhua
GTGTGTGTGTGTGTGTGTGTGTGTGTGTGTGTGTGTGTGTGTGTGTGAGATTACTTGTGTGTCTTCGGTGTGATAGCAACAGGTGGCAGCACCTGATACTCGCGGTCGCAGCGCAGCAAGTTAGCCTCCACAGCGCCGCGAGTTAGCTTCCGTAGCATCAGGCGAGCCACCCGCCCCAACGGCGCACCTGCCTCTCGTTACCACCCCGCCGCACCCCCCCCCACCCCACGCCCGGTGCCTCCCTGAGGGTAACACGTGTCTGCAACTTTTTCTTTTGTGCTAAAAATACCGCACGCCCGCGCCTAGCTAGGCTCGCGCCGCGCACCGCACCACCGCCTGCTTTGGTGCCGCCGCCGCCGCCGCCGCCGCGAGCTGTTCTCGGTAATTACCTCGCTTCAATAACCGACGGTTTGATCCTGCGACCCGACCCGACCGCGGTCCCCCCTTCGGCGCCTTGGGTTTATTTGTAGCTTGGCGGGCGCAATGCATTGTGGGATATTGTTGTTGTTGCGTTTTTTTTTTTTTTGCTGCTCCAGGAATAGTTCTTGTGAAAAGGAAGACAGGAGCTTTTGATTTATTAATAACTTTGACCTTTTTTTGTATTTTGGGGAACAGGACAAAGGCCACGATTATCTAACGTGTGTTTGAAAGATTTATTAGATCTCTCCTCAAACACGTGCGCTGGTAAACCGCTTACGGCGTTGCTGTCTTTTACTCTCCCGGTACGCGTCGGCTAATTATAAATAAGGTCTCCGTATCCATGCCGATGGATACAGGCGGCAGGGCTTTGATCGGGGTCGATACACAACACCTCGTAAAACCACACTCAATGTACACACCGCGTACACAACACACACGCACGCCGACAAGAGCACACAGACGATCGCACGCGAGAACACACACACGCACCGGAGAGCACACGCAGACAAGAACACACACACACACACACACGCACACACACGAGAACAAACACACACACACGAGAACAAACACACACACACGAGAACACACACACACACGAGAACACACACACACACACGAGAACAAACACACACACGAGAACAAAAACACACGAGAAAACACAAACACGAGAACACACACACAAGAGAACGCACACGGGACCGCACACACACACACACACACACACAAACCCACAAAGACTCTCTGCTGATCCTCCATCGACGTGGAGGTTATTGATCCTCCATCGACGTGGGGGTTATTGATCCTCCATCGACGTGGAGGTTATTGATCCTCCATCGACGTGGGGGTTATTGATCCTCCATCGACGTGGGGGTTATTGATCCTCCATCGACGTGGGGGTTATTGATCCTCCATCGACGTGGAGGTTATTGATCCTCCATCGACGTGGGGGTTATTGATCCTCCATCGACGTGGGGGTTATTGATCCTCCATCGACGTGGGGGTTATTGATCCTCCATCGACGTGGGGGTTATTGATCCTCCATCGACGTGGGGGTTATTGATCCTCCATCGACGTGGAGGTTATTGATCCTCCATCGACGTGGGGGTTATTGATCCTCCATCGACGTGGGGGTTATTGATCCCGTCCCCTCGGTGGAAGCCTCTCGTTTCTCCATCCACAACAACAACAGCAGCAGCAGCAGCACCTGACCCGAGACCGCCCTAATCTATAGCCCCTCGCGGGCCCGCTCCACACCTCCCTGAAGGGCCCAGAGCCCGGGGTCAGGGGTCAGGGGTCAAGGTTCGAGGGGCCCTCCCTTGTGCTTGCTTCACACGAGCACAGTGTGTGTGTGTCGGCCGAGACATGTATGTGTGCACGTGTGTGTGTGTGTGTGTATGTGTTCGGGGGGGGGGGGGGGGGGGGGGGTTTAAACGGAGGAGGATTTATGGAGGGCCGGTGTGAGCGATGGCTTGGGGGGCCGCAGGGGGCCAGAGGGGGCCGGCTAGAAGGGTTAGTTGTTGATGAAGTCCCAGCGTTCGATGACCGGTAGTGTGGTGCTCAGCTGTCCGTGCCGAGGGGAATGTGTTGTTTTTAACGTGTGTGTGTGCGTGTGCATGTGTGCATGTGTGCGTGTTCGTTCTTGCTAAGAAAGGCTTTCACTGCAAAGCTCAGGCATGTCTCCCGTGACCACACAGGAGCTGGTCAAGGTTAGAAAGATTTATGGACTTTTGTTGACCGGCTCATCCCATCCAATTATGCCGCTGAAAGCCTTCCTGTAGGACCAGGCTTACATAAACGTCTCCGTTCAAACAAAACAGCCGTTCAGAACGCCTCGCAGAGGCAGGAACTTCATTTTGTACGGTGAACGAAACAAAGCTGTTGCTAAGGTCCTACCAACCTGTGGGGGGGGCCCTCCAGAATATAAGGTTCTGAAAGGGCCTTGTTTAGATCAGTGCTTCCTAACCTTGGCCTCGGGAGGGGGGGGGGGGGGGTTGATAGATTCCTCCCCAAGACCTTTCTCAGACCTACTCCAATGCTTAAAAATAGATAGATACACATTCAGGGGTTGAGCAATGAGTTAGACATATTTGTACACACGTATTACTGCACGAAGGCCTGGCCTGTAGGAAACAGTGGAAAGGAGAAAGTAAATAACACTGCTTTTCCTCAAAATGAGTTCAGTCAACAGAAATAATCCATGAAAAACATTACAATGGAAAACACGATTGAAGGCACAAAGCAACACGATGTTCAAAATAGCAAGGAGCCATGATACTTTATTTAATGAAAAACATTTGTTACGCATTAAGTTTAAATTGATTATTTTATTAAATGTTATTGTTAATGTATCTATTTCAAGAATACATCCTGCATTACCACCTGCAGTGCCCCCGATAAAATGCTGGATAAGGGTGGTAGCACTAATACTTCTGACACATAAGGTGTCACTATTTTCCGAAACACAACCTCAACCGGTTTAGTTGAGGGAAAAAAACCCCACATCTGAAGCTTTTATATCTTGCTTTAAAGCTCCCTAATACATTTTGAAACGTTAATATTTACCTCACGTGTGGAACGGGCCCCAATGTAAGTGAATGGCATCACAGTTTTGTTAGCTCGTAGCTTTGAAATATATAGCATCTTTTTTATCTTCCTTGATGTTTTTTTCTTACTTTCCCCCCACAGACATTTCCCTAAGAGTGTTGGATATGCAACATTTTACTTGCAATATAACTCACATGCCCACCATTTGTTTCTGTTAGTTTATCACAATTTTACTTGAAGTTGGCAAAATGGCTGCCGTCATGGTTAACTGTTTCTCTGTGACTTCATTGTGTTGGAAATACATTTTAAATCACCATAAAAGTCACATGCCCAGCATTAGCTTCTGCTTGTTCCTCATTTTAATGGGTATCTATTTTTGGGGAAGTTGACAAATGTCAACTTTTGATTTGCTTTTCTGCGCCTCTGTGTCTATAGACGTGCATGGCACAAACAGTTGGTGTTTTTCTGAACGACATAAAATGAAATGAAATGAAAGTATTTGATTACGTAGCTATTGCTCGGAGAAAAGAAAACATTCAACTGCTCTATCACTTTCTTGTTTTTTTCATTCATTTCCCACCTACCATACAAGTCTCTTGGCCCCAGAAGATTCCTTCAGGATTTAAGGGGCCGTTTTTATAACGCCAGCAGTGGTGCCCTCTGACCTCCCGTGCGGGGGGGGGGGGGGGGGGGTTATATCCAGCCACCGGCTCCAAATTCGATTGAGCTCTAAAATGGCTTTTATTGTCCTCGAAGGCCAAGGCGCAAAATTGTCTCGTTCCTTCACCGGGCATTTATGTGGCAATCTTTTTATGAGATTTCCCCCCAACTCAATGGCGTGTGTGTGTGTGTGTGTGTGTGTGTGTGTGTGTGTGTGTGTGTGTGTGTGTGTGTGTGTGTGTGTGTGTGTGTGTGTGTGTGTGTGTGTGTGTGTGTGTGTGTGTGTGTGTGTGTGTGTGTGTGTGTCAACAACAGCTGGTTGTATGGAGCGGGGGATGGGGTGGTGTTCAACTTTGTATTCGCAACTCTTTTCAAGACACAAAATCTCTTCAGAAACGATGGAAGATTCCAGAAATTGATCTAATCTTTATTGCCTTTTGAGATCCAGAAAAGTAAACATATTGTTGTTCTGACTGGTGATCATTCTGTCATTTTGTTTGATGTGGAAATAAATCTGTGCCATTGGATTTTGAAAACAAAATGCCATTGAATTCCAAGCACTGAAAATGTATGCATGGAAATAACGTATCTTGATTTTTTGCCTCTGAATTTAACAGAATTTAAATTTAAAATTTTTAAAAAATTCCAAATCAAATATTCAACGTTCAAATATTTCAATATTTTGTTCAAAATTCAACATGCCAAAGTCAGCTGCAAAATTCAATGTACGAAATTTAGCGTTAACACCGGGGGACCCACGGAAGAGCAATCGATCCAAGATGCTTGATCGCGGTCAACCAAGGAGAGCGAGAGGGTGTTGCACAGATTTCTGCGACCCACCGAAAAGTGTGACCCTAGGGGGCGCTGTTGCACATTTTCTGCAACATGCATGAGTTTGAAGCGTAGACAGGCATGAAGTCGTTCACGTGCGGAAACACGCACCAGCCTAAAACTTAACGTTTGTATCGTCATCGATCACTCGATTTGGGGGTATTCTTTTTGTGACACCGGGCTCAAAAAGTGTCTGGAGCAAAACGGCTGACATGCCTCTGTGGTGGCATAACAAAAGCGCAACAAGCATGCAGAGCAAACACTATTCCGCACCGAGTGACACGATACAGATATGAGGATGCAAATTAAAAGCAGGGTTGCTGTCGGGCGTTTCTTCCCGAGGCACGCCGTGCTTCCACTGGAACTACAGGCTGCTGTCGCTTCAGTTGCCCAATACCGTCGGCTCTTGCTCTCGTTCCACAGTGGCCAGCGGGCCTCAGATCGCCCCAGCACCACACAGAGAGAGAGAGAGAGAGAGAGAGAGAGAGAGAGAGAGAGAGAGAGAGAGAGAGAGAGAGAGAGAGAGAGAGAGAGAGAGAGAGAGAGAGAGAGAGAGAGAGAGAGAGAGAGAGAGAGAGAGAGAGAGAGAGAGAGAGAGAGAGAGAGAGAGAGAGAGAGATGTGTGTAAGTCCTGTTAAATGACCAGGCGCTCAAATTGCTGTTGTAGTTGCATTAACTACATCCAAGCTGAATCGTACTATTTTCTCTAAAGGCTTGGCCTCACTTGGCTTCCTCAAAAAAAATCCCCACGCCACTGACCAAACGTAGGCAAAGGGACCTCGGATCCCCCCCACGTTAATAATTGGTGCCCTAATTAATTGGGATCCTTAACCCACTACAATTACCCTTACGCTGAGTGTAAACCCAGCCCAGTCAATGCAATCACTCGCACACTTCACGTACAGGCATTAGTTAATCGTTTATTTCATGCTGCAGTAAAAAAAAAAAAAAACTCTGGATATTTAACATAAATAAAAGATAAGATCCACCCCCCCCCTCACCTTGATATTAAATGTGCTTAATAAATAAATTGTATTTTTTTTATTAGCATTTTACAGACACTATGGCGTTCAGTAAGGTCCAACACTGTTGCTTCTCTCCCCATAAAAAGCTACAGTCAGTGTTAAGGACGTTGATTTATCTTTGAGCATTTCCTATTGTAGGCTTCTTTGTAAAATGCTGTTCAGAATTAACTTTTGCATCAAGAAAGAAAGAACCAGCGGGTGACGCCCTTATTTCTCTCTCCGTGATTGACCGCGATCTAGCGTCTAGGATGGATTGCTCTTCCTTGGGGCCCCTTCATGTTAACACTGAATTTCATGCATTGAATTTTACAGGTGACTTATGCATGTTGAATTTGGGGACGTTGAAAATATTTAAGTTGAATTTTTTTAATGTTGAACATTTGATTTTGAATTTTTGTGAAAATGAGGTGAAATGAGTTATATTCAGAGGCAAAAAAATCCAGAGGCGTTATTTCAATGCATAAATATTCAGTGCCTAGGATTCAATGGCTTTTTATTTTTTGAAATCCGATGGCACGGATTTACTTCCATAGTTTGGCTGATGAAACTGCGACAGTTTTAGCCAATAAGTAACCGCCGTCATTGAAACCTGTGTTTCACCAGAGAAATTGAATGTATGGTTATTCACTGATACCCTTTCAACCTTCCTTGATTCTTTTTCTCTCTACTGTATTGAATAGTGTGCAATGTTGCTCATCCATTCGTTTTCTTTCTCTCTTTCTCGCTCTCTCACTATTACCCACTCGCATCCAGACACTCCTCTTCTGGTGAGGAGCAGCAGTGACTCAGCATTGGCTCCGCCTCTGGAAGTGATGGCCTCGCCCCCACATGAAGACCTCGGAGCACCTGACGCAGTAAGAGCTATTTTAATTTTTCGCAACATACAGCGCAAAGCACTTGAATTTAAAAGATTCATATTGAAATGATCTAGGTCACATAAAGTGACTATCCATACATAATATACAATTATATTATGAGGTGTTATATTATAAAGCTAATGTTCGAAGGATGTCAAAATGGCCGACGTTTCAGTTGGGTTTCATCCTCATGCACGCGGCGGCTAAAGACGAAAACCATCTTCAATTTCAAACGGTTCAACATTTGTACAATTTTACATCATTTATCAATCCACCCCGAGACTCGCTGTCATGGCGGAGAAATATGTGTTTAGACAACACGGAGCGAACCGCCTGACTGCTAACTCGTGAAATAGTCGACTTATAATGAACAGAGCTCCGGGGCTGGGGGAGGTTTTTTGGGTAGGAAGAAAAAAGGCAATTTGGAATGTAATGGATGGAAAGCACACTTCAGTAGCACAGTGTTCCCCCCGCGGTTCTGTGCTCCTGCTCCTCTGCTCAGACGAAGGAGCAGAGGAGGGGAGTCGGCGACGGCTTAGAGCAGGAGGAGCGGAGTCTGAGGAACACCGCGCGCGCACACACACACACACGCACACGCACGCGCACGCGCACGCACACGCACACACGCATACACACACACACAACAAAAGCATACACAGTCACAGACTTTAACGGACGGACGGACGGACAGACTTGAAAAGGCACACGCACACACATGCATACACACAGAAGTGAACCTACACATGCAAACACAGACTTGAACAGGCACACACACACACACTTGACCACACATACACGCACACACTTGACCACACACAAAGACTTGAGCACACACACTCACCAACACAGACTTGAACACACACACACACACACACACCCACACACACACACACACACACACACACAGACACACAGACTTGAACACACACACACACACACACAGACTTGAACACACACCAAAGGCAGTACTTCAAGAGGGTCAGCTTTTTAAGTGCCCCTTTTTTCTTCCCTTCAAAGGACAACTTTGTGCAATATCTGTTTTTGTGCTTTGTGTGTGTGTGTGTGCGTGTGTGTTTGGGGTAGATATGAGAGCTAAGTGTTTACAGGTTTTGTGAGGATCTGGAGACAGACTCTGTGCCTTGCAGTGATTCTGTCCTTTTACCGCCATATTGCCCGTTACCACGGCGATTGTCACCATGGTTCCAAGCTGTTGGAACCGAAAGGTTGTTCAAACAGGTAGTAATTGTAGAAATGATTACGATAATTAACTTTATTACTTTATTTATCAAACACAAGTTAATTAAGCAAGTCAGCTAGCACACGACAAATTGACATAAAGAAAAAAAAATCACTCAGGATACTGACCATGAAATAAAACGATGAAGACTAGTGAGTCATTAAATCGAGAAATGGAAGAAAAATTAATTTGAACGAAAGCAAGTTAAGTAGTTTTTCACTTGAAAAGAGGTTGTATGAAGACATATAAAGTACGCTCCAACACACTGTCGATAATGTGAAGTACTAAACTAACGTTTGAAAATGTCTCAACACTCAGCAGCCCAACAAAACGACAATGGATGCTAAGCTAGCATCAGAGGAAGAACCGTGTTTTGGTGCCGGGCATCGACACCAAGTCTGAGGTTCCGAGTTCGAACCCCAGTTACCTCAGTACACCCGGTGCTACCCTTGAGCAAGGGGGGCCCCTAAACCACGACCAGCTCATGAATGACCTGCGAGTACGAATCCAAGTTTCTCCCTGAAACTTGAGGGAGGAACTTGGATTCGACGTCGGCCATTTTGACATCCTTCGAACATTAGCATTAGTGATTTAATCGTTGGTATAACTACTGCTCCGCGGGACGGAGGGGTGTCTCAACGAGTGATTGATTACTTTCTCCAGATATGTAATCTGTAACTGACACTTGGTGAAATCTATAGGGCTGAGACTGCTCAGACTTAAGTGTGTGTGTGTGTGTCTGTGTGTGTGTGTGTGTGTGTTTCTGTCACGGCTCTTGGGCAGATTGAGTCCGGGTGGTTCCATTAATCAATAGACTATCACTTCATCTGCACTCACACACCTCCCATTCTCTCTCTCTACCTACCTACCTCTCGCACTTTCACTCTCTTCTCTCTTTTGCCCTCGCTCCCTCTTTCTCTTTATATCTCTCTCTTTGCGTCTCTCTCTCTGCCTCTCTCTCTCTCTCTCCCTTTACTCTCTGCCTCTCTCTCTATCTCTCAACTCTGTCTCCCTCTTTACTCTTTCTCTCTCTCTGCCTCTCTCTCTCTCTCTGCCTCTCTCCCTTTACTCTTTGCTTCTCTCTCGCTCATCTCTGTCTCCCTCTTTACTCTCTCTCTCTCTCGCTCTCTCTCTCTCTCTCTCTCTCTCTCTCTCTCTCTCTCTCGCTCTCTCTCTCTCTCTTATTGCCCTATTGCCACACACCGACACACACCCAGTAAGACATGCTGTGAGCTGTATTGCTGGGGGGAGGGTGGGTTCTTGAGCGAGGGGGGGGGGGGGGGGGGGGGGGTATTGAAAGGCAGATAAGGTGTAATTAAGGCCAATACACTGATAAATACACGCCACCCCTCCCGAAACCAACTCTCCCCCCCCCCCCCAATTGAGTTATCGTGACCGCTGTGACGACAAGGCAAGGTTGGGCCCGATCGCCCTCTCTCTCAATCCCTCCGTCCTTAACTTGTAATTCCATGTCTTTCTCCCATTCACGCCCATTCATGCATGCACGTGCACACACACACGGGAACCCTCTCATTTATCGTCTTACTTAGTCTTTCTCACATTTTTGGTCTCGCTCACCTCATTCCTTAAACAATCTTTATCTACATTATTTCTCTGTCTCACTCTTGCCCTCACTCAGTACTTCCTCTCACTCTTTCGCTGTCTCACTCTTTATCTTACTCACTATTTAACCAATAGTCTTTCCTCCTCTTTTTCTAACTCACTCAATCTTTCTCTCACTCTCTCACCAACTTTCTCTTACTCACTTTTTTCTCTTGCACATTCTTTCACTGGTTCGCTATTTGTCTTACACATTCCTGCCCAATCCCTCTCTAGCTCGCTCTTTCTCTCACTCTCTCACTCACCTTCTCTGATTCACTCTTTTTCTATCTCTTCCACTAACCCTTTCTCTAACTCAATCTTTCTCTTGGTGCAACGTATTTTTTTAACTTTACTTTATTGTTAAAAACATTCTCTCTCCCGCTAATTCAAAATCTACGTTGCCTATGTGTCATCATACGGACATTTATCTCAGACTTCCTTACAGTTGCTCGGCCTTTGTAAAATCAAAAGTTTGTGTGTGCATTGGCCGGGAATCGAACCCGGGCCTCCCGCGTGGCAGGCGAGAATTCTACCACTGAACCACCAATGCTTACATGCTCTAACAGGGCCCCTCAAAATACCGGTCTCTTGCTGTGGCTCCTCCTCTCTCTGTCTCTCTCTGTATCACTCTCCCGCTCTCTCTCGCTCTCTCTGTCTGTCTGTCTGTCTGTCTGTCGGTGTCCTTGTCTCTCTCTCTCTCTTTCTCTTTCTCTTTCTTTCACTTCGTCTCCCTCCATTACCTTTCAAACAATATTTTTCTAACATTAGTATTCCTAGTATGTCTAGTGTTATTCCCAATGTATCTTTTTCATGCTTTTCTCCTCTCTGGAGTGAGTCTTTGACCACATCTGTGTTCACTCCTCCTTACTCCCACGTGTGACGCGGTCGATATCAATTACCCATGATCCTCTTTCCTGCGTGCGTCAGGCTACCGACACTAGTGTGTGTTGACGTGTGTTTTTATGTTTGTGTGTGTGTGTGCTATTTGAGAAAGTGCACGTGAATAAATCACGGGTCCAAGAAGCCGGCCCGAGTGATTGATATGACTGACACACACACACACACACACACACACACACACACACACACACACACACACACACACACACACACACACACACACACACACACACACACACACACACACACACACCCCTCATCTGCTATCACCTCATCTGTCATGTTGTCCAAACACCTTGCTGACACACGCACCAAAAGAAACAGAAGCTGGCGCAGCACTATCACACAGGGCATAGCGCTAGCACACGGGACGCAGCGTTAGCACATGGGACATAGAGCTAGCACACAGGACGCAGCGTTAGCACATGGGACATAGAGCTAGCACACGGGACGCAGCGTTAGCACATGGGACATAGAGCTAGCACACGGGACGCAGCGTTAGCACATGGGACATAGAGCTAGCACACGGGACGCAGCGTTAGTATATGGGACATAGAGCTTGCACATGGGATAGGACACGGCGTTAGCATGCAGCGCTAGCACACTGGACGCAGTGATAGCACACGAGACTTCGAGCTAGCACGCAGGACAGGACACAGCGCTAGCATGCAACCCTAGCACGCGGGACGCAGCGCTAGCACGCAGCGTTAGCATGCAGCGCTGGCACACGGGACGCAGCACGCAGCGCTAGCACATGGGACCTAGCGATAGCATAGGGGACTCAGAGATAGCCCATTTCCTACTGAGGACCCTATTAACACATTTCACACACACACACACACACACACACACACACACACACACACACACACACACACACACACACACACACACACACACACACACACACACACACACACACACACACACTCTCCTCGTTCATTATGGGGACAAGCCAAGTCCTCAGTAGTACCAGGGCCCAAAGTGTGTGTCCTAAATTAGCTGGCGTTGTCCAAGCAGACAATACTAGTGTATGTCGTACTTTTATTGTGACGTTTCTTTTTTTTGTTAGCAATTCTAGCAACTACATTTCTTCATTTTTCATTGATATTTAATGAAAATCTAAATCTTAATCAATGAAATGATTCATGAAGTGTCGGAGGTGATTCAACCCTGAACGGCAGTAAAGTCACTAATTGAAAATATAATTAGTTATTATGACAGGCTACTGTTTTTCTTGGTTCTAAGTAAGTCAGAAATCTACAAACGGTAAACACTTCAAGCGCCATGGGGAGAGCTGATTGGCTGAGGCAGGCAGTGTTCCTAACAGGGGGAAGGCATCCATTGGCTGTTTCGTGTTTGTTGTTAAGATGAAGAGGAGAATGGATTAGAGTCAGTCTATGGTAATCTCTTTCCGTTGTGTGTGTGTTTGTCTTTGTGCACACATTCCATTCGTCTTAAGGTATCTGCTTATATTTTTTCGTTAATTGTTTGATGGCAGTGCTATTTTTAAACGGATGGATTAAAAGGAATACTGTGTTTGTTCTTAGTGTACAAGTGCAATTGATTGCACTTACGGTGCTATTATAAGCTAGGTTTGTTTGTTTGTGTGTGTGTGTGTGTGTGCTGGTGAGTTGTGTATTTGCTTTTGTTTATGTAGCAGTTTGTGCATCAGTTTGTGTGTGTTTATGTTTCAGTTTGTGCTTGTATCATTGTGTGAGTTGGTGTATGTGTGTGTGTGAGTACTGCTTGTTATTTCACTACTGGTGTGTGTGTGTGTGTGTGTGTGTGTGTGTGTGTGTGTGTGTGTGTGTGGACACTAGTCTCACTAATGGATCAGGTTGGCCTGGTTGGTGGGGGGGGGGCTTGATGCTCAGCAACAATAGAGCCACCAGCTCTCTCCCCCCCCTCCCCCATCCTCCTCCCCCCCCCCACCCTCACCCTCCTTCCCGCCCACCCATCCACTCAGCAGCGTTCTATTGTGCGATTATCTCCCACTGTCCTTATAAGTGGGTCACTGCAGACGCCATGATCCGATTGGTTTGTGTACATAGTCTCACGAAAAAAAAAAGAGGCGGTTCCTAATGTCAGCGCTAGTGTTGATGCTAACGCTAACGGGGCCGCGGAAGTTAACTTTAGCACTAGCTCGGCGTTAGCTTCAGTGTTAGCGTTGTGGTCGTTAATGCTGCTCATGCATTGAATGGCAAAGTGTGTGTGTGTGTGTGTGTGTGTGTGTGTGTGTGTGTGTGTGTGTGTGTGTGTGTGTGTGTGTGTGTGTGTGTGTGTGTGTGTGTGTGTGTGTGTGTGTGTGTGTGTGTGTGTGAGACAGAAGGTCCGGCGCTGGTTTCCCCAAGAGGCGGGGCCTATAAGGACTGGTTGATGAGGGGGGGGGGGGGGGGGGTGGAGCATTATTTTATCCATTAGTGTTGCAGTGACACAATGGAAGTGACAGGGCAGAAGAACTTAATTGCGTAGGACCATCTTGTCCGTCTTTTAATTTTGAGTCGCGTCCTCTCGCTCGTCCACTCGCTCTCCCCCCCTCTCTCTCTCTCTCTCTCTCTCTGTCTCCCTCTGTATCCCACGGTCTCCCTCTCCCTCTCCCTCTCCCTCTCTCCCTCTCTCTCTCCTTTTCTCCCATGTGTCCCTGCCACAGTTAGACTCTGGTCGGTCCAGACTCCCTCCTCTCCCCCGACTCCATCCCTCCACCATCTCTTTCTACTTCCTTTGTTGTTGTCGTTTATTGTTGTCGTTTGCTCAGCCCGGGGCTGTTGTGTTGTTGTCATCTTAGTTTCAAACGAACCCCCCCCCCCCCCCCCCCCCCCCTCCCTCCCTGGTACCACGGCAACGTAGAGCAAAGGAAGAAGCGGACAAGGAAAGGATGGATGGATAGAGCGCAAGAGACGGGTGAGACGAGCGGCCAATCTCGTTAGTGGATCTCTCTCTCTCCCTCTCTCTCTCTCTTGCCCCGACCCTCTCTCTCTCCAGCTCTCTCTCTCTCTCTCTCTCTCTCGCCCGCTCACACCGTCCCCTGCTCTGCGAGGTGATTGATGTTGGCGTTTGGAGATTCTTTTGCTAATTGGCCGCCAGTCCCACCGCGTGCGCAAGCTAACCGGCTAGCGCGCACCCGGGTTGTGTTGTGTTAGGTAATTGTGTGTGTGTGTGTGTGTGTGTGTGGTTAAAGATGCTAATGCTTGTTGACTGTTAGCAATGTAAGTGTGGAACCTATCGTCCCACAGCCGTCCTAACCGTGTGTGTGTGTGTGTGTGTGTGTGTGTGTGTGTGTGTGTGTGTGTGTGTGTGTGTGTGTGTGTGTGTGTGTGTGTGTGTGTGTGTGTGTGTGTGTGTGTGTGTGTGTGTGTGTGTGTGTGCAGGATGTCCACTCCGTGCTGAAGGGGGCTCTGGACCGGACCACACGACAGGACCAACCCACCGGCAAGATGCCCAAGGTCAACTTCAGGTGAGCCGGCTCCGCCCTTGGGTTCATGCCTTCATGTGTTCACTGTGTTTGTTTGATTATGGGTTCACTTTGTTCATGTGTTCACTGTGTTCATGGGATTATGGGTGCGCTGTGTTCATGTGTTCACCTGTCCATGTCATTATGGGTTCATGCGTTCACTGTGTACACTGTGTTCACTGTGCACTCAGTGTTCATGTGATTATGGGTTCATGCGTTCACTGTGCACACTGTGTTCACTGCGTTCACTGTGCCCACTGTTTTCACTGTGCACTCAGTGTTCATGTGATTATGGGTTCATGCGTTCACTGTGTACACTGTGTTCACTGTGCACACAGTGTTCACGTGATTATGGGTTTGCTGTGTTCATGTGTTCACTGTGTTCAGGTGTTTACGTCTTCGCTGTGTTGACGTGTTAAAGAGTTTCAGAAGTGGTAATTAATGTGTTTAGGTGTTTAACATGTGTACGTGTTCATGTATTAACATCTTGATGTGTTCATGTGTTAACATGTCCATGTGTTCACGTGGAAACAAGTTCATGTGTTCAAGTTTGACGTGTCTACATGTTAAGGTGTTCATGTGGGCACATTTTAACCGTTCATGTGTTCACTGTGTTTATCGGTGAACATGTTCACGTCTAACGCGTCCACGTGGGAATCCGCGCTTGATTTCAGGACTCTTAGGCTCCACATGCATGCGACTTACAGGGACAGGGTAGTGGCTCGTGCCAAAGGTCAAAGGTCGTGGGTTCAAATCCCCATGTCTACAGTCTAACCCCTAGGCACCCTAGAATACGATGCCCTCTAAACCCGGTCATTGTAACATCCATCCCTACTCACAGTCACCCTGGATCAAAGCGCCCGCAAAAATGGCTCAATACTAAACGATGTGTGTGCGTTACACACACACACACACACAAACATCGGCCTTGCTGACACTGATCAGTGCAATCTGGTGCTGGCTCGTGTGTGTGACCACATGAGTATGTGATGAATGCTGTTGTGCGAGTTTGTGTGTGATACGTGTGTGTGTATGTGTGTGGTGTGTATGTGTTTGACCACATGAGTTTGTGATGAATGTTGCTGTGTTTGATAAGTGTGTGTGTGTGTGTGTGTGACCACATGAGCATTTGATGAATGTCGAGTTTGTGATACGTGTGTGTGTGTGTGTGTGTGAGACCACATGAGTATGTGATTAAGTTGTTGTGTTTGTGTGTGACTGCATGAGTTTGTGGTGTGTGTGTGTGAGTTTGTGATACGTGTGTGTGTGTGTGTATGTATGTGTGCGTGTGTGAGACCACATGAGTATGTGATTAAGTTGTTGTGTTTGTGTGTGACTGCATGAGTTAGTGGTGTGTGTGTGTGAGTTTGTGCTACGTGTTTGTGTGTGAGATATGTGTGTGGATCTGGAATATGGATCCCAGTAGAGGGATTATCTCGATGTTCTTTGTTCTGCTACCAGCTAACT
>NC_044051.1:39339275-39344275 GCF_902167405.1 Gadus morhua
GCCCCGACGACCGACAGCCCGCAGCTCCTGCGCCCCGCCCCCCCCGCTGCCGCCGCCGCGGCCAAACCGGGCCCCCCAGCCCCCCCGAAGACCCAAGTCCGCCCCAAGACCCCCGATCCTTCGCTTGAGCCCCTCTACCCCGCGCCGGGGTCCCGCGGGGGGGCGGCGGCGGCGCCGCCCTCCGCAGGGCGGGCCCCTCACCACACGCCGACCCCCCCGCTGCCGGCCGCCGGCCCCCGGGGACAGAGCCCGCCCCCGGCGACGTTGCCACGGGGGGGCGGGCCGGCGGCGCCGCCTCCCGCCACCGGACGGGCCCCGCGCGCCACGCCCACCCCCCCGCTGCCGGCCGTCGGGCCCCGGGGACAGACCCCGCCCCCCCCCGCGAAGGGCCCGGTGGGGGCGGGGCCCCGGAAGGGAGGGAAAAGGCTGAACATAGAGCTGCAGAAAGGTGAGGTTGGGAACACACACCGGTACTGTCGTTGATCCCTGGGCATTGAAGGTGACCCATTGTACCACCTGCACACTCACACCTGGTGGTACGATGGGTCACCTTTAAGGGCCGCACAATTCTCTGTGGATACACTCTTTCTCCGCCCATTTACATTTAGGGCGTTTAGACGCTTTTATCCAAAGCGACTTACAATAAGTACGTTCGTCAGAAGAAGGAGATGAATATATCGCTGTTGGTGCAGTGAGGATGTCCACAGAACAAAGTGCCAAGCACTAACTATCACTAGGTTAACCCATTCCCCGATACACAACAAACATAGCTAGGATAAGGTGCTACGCAAGGCTAAGTACTATTTTGAAGTGCCAGGATGTACAACACACAATAAGTGTGTACATTTAGTGCCAGCACGTACAAACATACCATAAGTGTGTACAATAAGTGCCAGGACGTACAAACATACAATAAGTGCGTACATTAAGTGTCAGGACGTACAAACATACAATAAATGCGTACATTTAGTGACAGGGCATACAAACATACATTAAGTGCCTTCACGGATATATGAGGACCCTACTGCGCATCTGAGGCTAATCATGTGAAGGTTTGACCCTTTGACTTTTAGCCGTAAATAGCACTAACATAACAACGAATCTCAGCGCGCTTTTACTCTGGGTTTTGCTGGGAGTTGTCGTTTGTTTGTATGCTTTGATGGTACTCGACCTTGCCCCTCAAGTCCCTCTGGACGCGGGCGTCTGCTAAAGCTAAGATGCATGCTACATCTGCCAAGCCCTCTTGGTAAGTTAAACAGGCTTTCTTGTAGCTCTCGATCTATAAGGACGTGTTTAAGGACGTGCATGTGCTCAAAGATATCCAGATAAACGTGCCTCAAAGCCCTCCTTCTCCCTCTTCATCCTCCCCTGCTTGTGTCCCGACAGAATTCTCTCCATCTTTGATTTGGTCTTTGATTCGGTTGAATCCACCTAGCGGCCTGTATACTTTTGTTTTCCTGGCCTTCACCTCTCCTCTTCTTCCCTCTGTGCCTCCCTCCCTCCCTCCCTCCCTCCCTCCCTCCCTCCCTCCCTCTGTCTCCCTCCTCTCTCTCTCTCCCTCACTGCCTCTGTTCCTGCATCCTTCTCTCTCTCTCTCTCTCTCTCTCTCTCTCTCTCTCTCTCTCTCTCTCTCTCTCTCTCTCTCTCCTCTCTCCTCTCTTCTCTCTCTCTCTCTCTCTCTCTCTCTCTCTCTCTCTCTTCTCCCCCCCCCCTCTCTCTCTCTCTCTTCTCCCCCCCCCCTCTCTCTCTCTCCCCCCCCCTCTCTCTCTCTCTCTCTCCCCCCCCCCCTCTCTCTCTCTCCCCCCTCCCTCTCTCTCTCCCTCCTTCCAGCCCTATCCTCTCTCCCTCCCTCCTTCTATCTCTTCCTCACTCCCTCTCTCACACCCTCCATTTCTCTATCCATCTCTCTCTCCCTCCCACTCCCTCCATCCATCCCTCCCTCTCCCTCTCCCTCTCCCTCCATCTTTTTCTCCCTCCCTCCCATCCACCCCCCTCCCCCAGACGGGAGCAGAGTTTAATCCGGTGTGTTTTCCACCTAAACCTCTGGTTGGCATCAGTCCCTTCCACCGGGTGATTGACAGGCAGCAGGAGGGTGGGTGGGTGACTGGGTGACTGGGGGTTGGTGAGGGGTGCCATCCGTGCTAATGTAGGGCAGGCAGAGACATAGCGCCGAGTGAACGGATAGCATCTCACTCTGCCTCTTAGCATGCTGCGCTAGCTTTGTTGTGCTCACCTCCACTCACACACACACACACACACACACACACATACACACGGACACACGCACGTATGCATAAGAGCAGGACACATTTCACTCATGGCAGAGGTAGAAAGAGGTGAGGGAGGGAGGGAGAGAGAGATTGATGAGAGATACCGAGAGATGCAGAGAGATGCTGAGAGCTAAAGTGTTCCAAGGTGGAGGGCTGTGTGCGGCATGTCAGGAATCCCTCTGGAAATCACTTTTTTGTCCCCGGGAAACGGAATAATGTCTTCGGGTGGCCTCTCGCTCTCTCGCTCGCACCCGCTGTCTGGCTGACTCACTCGCTCTCTCTCTCGATCAATATCTCTCTTTCTCTTTCTCTTTCTCTCTCTCTCACCCTCTCTCTCTCTGTCTGTCCCTCTCTAGCTCTCCTCTCAAATGTTTTCTCTCGTTCTCCGTCTCTTCTCTCTCACTCTGTCTTGTTTTCCTCTCACATCTTCCTCTTGTCTCTCTCCGTCCGTCTCTTTCTCTCTCCCTCTATCTTTCCTCTCTGCCTCCCTTCATCAGGTAACGTGAGGGGCTACTCACACGTGAAATTAAAGGCACAGGGTTGTTTAATCCTATACACACATACACAGACCGACACACACACACACAGACAGACACACACGTGATCAGACACACACAGACACACACACACTATCCTTCCCTGGGGGGGAAACACACTACTACTTACGTTTGAAGAAGACACTGAACCCAATGACGTGGGAGGGAGGGAGGGAGGGAGGGAGGAGACATGGGCTGAGTGTGGCGGCTTCCATGTTCAACCAAAAAAGGTTTTGGGTTTTGAGAGAGAGAGAGAGAGAGAGAGAGAGAGAGAGAGAGAGAGAGAGAGAGAGAGAGAGAGAGAGAGAGAGAGAGAGAGAGAGAGAGAGAGAGAGAGAGAGAGAGAGAGAGAGAGAGAGAGAGAGAGAGAGAGAGAGAGAGAGAGAGGAATTACACCCTAGCCTCAAGTCAATCTAATAAAAGAGGAGAAAGTACACGTCGGTAAACATGCGGAGAACGTCAGACTCAGACCCGTGCGTTTGGAGCCCTTACAGCGAGGTGAGCCCTCCGTGACCTCTACCCGTTCACAAGAGGGCAGAAGGAGCAGGAACCAGGCACTAGACCAGCCGCCAAAAGAACTGTTGGCTTAACTCGCTAGCTGCTAGCCGCACTCCCCTGGTCAACTCTCAATAGAAAATCACCCTAACTCTATCAGTTAGGGTGATTTTATTTATTTTTTTGCTTGTCCGTGTGTGTCTCCAGGCCCTCCAGACACACACAAGCACACACATTAGTTTAGTTTGTGTACGAGTGTGTCTATGTGCGTGCGCTGGTGTGCGTCTACGTGTGTATTCGAGTGTACTAACGTGCGTGCCTGTGTGTGTGTGTGTGTGTGTGTCTCCAGGCTCGGAGGGCCTGGGCTTCACCGTGGTCACCAGGGACTCTGCGCTCCACGGACCCGGGCCCATCCTGGTCAAGAACATCCTGCCCCGGGGGGCCGCCATCCGGGACGGGCGCCTGCAGCCCGGGGACCGCATCCTGGAGGTCCGCCCCCCCCCCCCTTTACTTAACCCCTTTTTTTTTTTTTCTTTTTTTTTTATCAATATCTTCAGTGTTATTCATGCTCGTAACTGGGGGGCGCGAATACAATAACGCTCGTTAGTCTTAATAGGACTTTAGTTAACGATGAACTCATCGTTAATGAGGATCTAATCATTGATTAAACCTAACTTATGATGAACTTATCATTAACTAAACATTACATTTCAAGGCTATGGTCGATGATGAACTAGCATTAATTATTCATCCTTTTAAAATGCTTTCGTTGAGAGGACTTTAGTTAACGATGAACTCATCGTTAATGAGGATCTAATCATTACTTAAACCTAACTTATGTTGAACTTATCATTAACTAAACATAACATTTCGAGGCTATGGTTGATGATGAACTAGCATTAATTATTCGTCCTTTTAAAATGCTTTAGTTCACTGATGAACAAATCATTAACTTAACACTGATTGATAAGCCTTAAGTTTGTGATGACCTAATCATTTACTTAACATCCATTCATAAGCCTTTAGTTAATGATGAACTGACCATTAACTACACATTTATTAACAAACCTATTGTTAATGATGAACTCGCATCAATGAAACATGAATATCGATTCGTAGATGATTAATAAGTACAATGTTAACATAAATCTTAAGGTAACAACCACTGATTCCATAATCCATAATCGTCAACAATTTCCAATGACCCAATGATCAACGACGTGATCAGCCCGATCAGACCGTATCCATATTGATCGACGTGGCTACGACTAGCGTAAATCGGCCCGCTGGATATGGATAATGTTGGGGAAGCTGTGTAATCCATATTAAAAGCCTGAGAGAGCTTTATGAGGACCTCTTTATGGAGTGTGTCTCAGCGGGCCTGTGTTCTGTGCCACACACACACACACACACACACACACACACACACACACACACACACACACACACACACACACACACACACACACACACACACACACACACTCCAGAGGGCTGGGTAAACATGAGCTATCAGACAGCACGCCCACACTCAAGCTGCTGCTGTTTGTGAGCGTGTGCGTTTGATCGATGGTCTAAGTTTGTCTATGCTGGTGTGTCTTTGTGTACGGTTTGTTTATCAATCGTGGTGTGTGTGTGTGTGTGTCTATGTATGCAGAAGTGTTTTTTGTGTATAGATACATTTCAATTGTTTGTGACG
>NC_044051.1:39349275-39356775 GCF_902167405.1 Gadus morhua
TGACGGAGAGTGGCCATAATTACCTCCCACCCGATTCCCCCATCTGCGATCAATAAAGAGCTTTCTTATCTCCCACCTCCTTAACTCCTGACAAAGACATCGCAACTTTCCCCTGGTGAGGGACACACACAGTTAACACACAGTTAACACACACACAGTTAACACACACACAGTTAACGTCATAACTTTGTCCCCTAAACTCCACACTCTGCTCCACTTTCTCTGGGATTTCTCTCTCTCTCTCTCTCTCTCTCTCTCTCTCTCTCTCTCTCTCTCTCTCTCTCGCGCTCTCTCGCTCTTGCTCTCTCGCTCTTGCTCTCTCTCTCTCTCTCTCTCTCTCTCTCTCTCCCCCCCTCTCCCTGTGTGAGTGGCGGCCCGTCGATTGCGCCCAGCTCGATGGAGTGGCTGCTATCGACGCCGCCACCGCTGAAAGGCAAAAGCCTCGTCCGCGCTTTCCTTTCAGACCCGAAGAATGGAAAGGGAAGGGGGGGAGGGAGGGAGAGAGGGTGGGTGGTAGCGAAGGAGGGTTGGGGGGGGAGAGAGAGACGAGGCAGGAGTAGATTTCCGCGATAATAAAACGATTTTTATAAAAGAAATGATATAGAGGTGTTTTTCATTCAAATCTTGTTCTTCACCTCCGAGCCGTTGTTGTTCTACCCCTGAGGCATTTGAAGGAGATGGGTTGTAATGGTGGGGTTCGGGGGATGCACTTTTGTTTTTGTGCGTGGTCGCTCCCCCTGGCTTTGTGTGGAGATCACACAGTGCGTTATCCTGTCTCGTGAGGACCGCCTTTACATTTTTTCCTATGTATGCAATTTTCAAAATTTCCCTGCTTTTGAAGACATCCAGAGGGAGTGTGTGTGTGTGTGTGTGTGTGCGTTTGTGTGCGTACGTGCTTGTGCGTTTCTGTGTGTGTGAGCGTTTCTGTGTGTATGTGTGTATGTGTGTGTGTGTGTGGGTGTGTGTGTATATGCACGTGCTTTTGTGTTTCTGTGTGTGCGTTCTGTGTGTATGTCTGTGCACATGCGTGTGTGTGTGTGTGTGTGTGTGTGTGCTTCTGCGTTCCTGTTTGTGTGTGTGTGTGTGTGCACGTGTCCGAGCGGTGAGCGCCTCAAAGGCAGGAAGTGGGGGTTAGCGTGCACACGACGGACCCCCGGGTCCACAGCTCACCTAGGCCAACGCACAGGAAGTGAGGTCACCGGGCAGAAGGAAGAGGCTCCTCGGGGCCGCGCCGGCGTAGCGGTCACGTCTGACTGACTCCAGTCCATCTGTCTGTGTGTCCTTGCGGGACCTGTCTCTCTGCTCGGCTATTCGTCGGTGTCTCTCATCTGTCTGTCTGTCTCTCCGTCTCTCCCTCTTTCTCCCTCTGATTCTCTCTCTCTGTCTCTCTGTCTCTCTCTCTGGCTGTCATCTGTCTGTCTCTCTCTCTCTCTCTCTCTCTCTCTCTCTCTCTCTCTCTCTCTCTCTCTCTCTCTCTCTCTCTCTCTCTCTCTCTCTCTCTCTCTCTCTCTCTCTCTCTCTCTCTCTCTCTCTCTCTCTCTCTGAGTCTTCTCTATCTGTCTCAGACGGTCTGTCTGTCCTTTGTCTGTTCCTCAAGTCTTCAGATTACAGTAATTCCCATCACCGTAACCCTCGCACATTCTTTGTCCCCTCCCCCCAAACTTCCCAGAGCAAAGACCCAGATGAATACTCTAATACGTTTTTTTTTCTGTCCCGCTGCCTCTCTATCCCCCTCTCTCTCGCTCCAATACAAGGTGAAGGTGTGTGTGTGTGTGTGTGTGTGTGTGTGTGTGTGTGTGTGTGTGTGTGTGTGTGTGTGTGTGTGTGTGTGTGGCACACATTAAGGCGATTAATTGCCGCTGGCGAGGAGCTGGTTAGATCTCATCTTAATTGAATGTCGCTCTCACCCCTAATCCCTTCAAACCCCCCTCCCCCTTCCCATCCCCCTCCCCCTCCCCATACCACCCGACCCTTCCATACTCATTTCAAATCCACAGGCGACACAAGACCCTCTGTGTGTGTATGTGTGTGTGTGTGTGTGTTTGTACCCCCCCCCCCTCTTCCAATTCGGGTGGGGGGGCTGTGTTCTTTACGATGGGGTGGTCGAGAGAGAGACAGAAGGGGAGAGAGAGGGAGAGAGAGAGAGAGAATCAGACCATGAACAATGAGTGGGGTTGTTGCTAAGACCCTCCGCAGGGCGGTGTTGATGGGGGGGGGGGGGGTCCCTAATCTGCCCCCCCCGAGGACGTGGCATTAGAGAGGAGACTTAGTGTGTGTGTGTGTGTGTGTGTGTGTGTGTGTGTGTGTGTGGAAGACCACCGCTGAGATTCTGCTGGACGTCTTAATTGCAGTTGCCCCCACTTCAACAGCACTCGGGATTCCGTGGATAAACATAGTGTGTGTGTGTGTGTGTGTGTGTGTGAGAGATCGCATCCGTGTGACCCTGCTGAGGCTGTGTATACAAGTGGACCACCTCATCAGCCCATGGACTCAGATGTGTAAACATACAGTGTGTGTGTGTGTGTGTCTCTCTTTCTGTGTGTGTGTGTGTGTGGGTGTGTGGGTGGCTCGTGCCGCCTCTGATGTTGTGCTGTGATTCGGCACGATTCACCTCGAGTGGTACCGGAGCCTGGAAAGAAAAGCGGAAAACACAATCTAGAGATCTCCCAGACAGCTTACTCAGTCCCAGGAAGCTGCGATATCCCAGGCAGGAAGTGGTGAGCTCCCAGGCAGGAATTGGTCAATGACCCGGTGGGTCCTCACTGTACCCCAGGCGCCAGGCGTTGAGGGACCCTGAGTAAAGCGTGTTTCTTTGACGCGCTTTTATTTTGAAAACAGCGGCGGAGGTTTAAAGCTGCAGTATGTAACATTTCAGCAGGCTCCCAGCTTAATACAGCCCGGACATATCCGTAGGAAATGCTGATCAATATTGATTTAAATTCTCTTCTATGAGTCAAATCACGTCCTATATCTGATATAGTCTACAAAAAAAAGTTCTCTCTCGTTCTTTGTTTACAAGAATCATACTATGGACACGCCCACTACCCCTGCCGCTAATGCCCCCCAGCTAGCCGAGCTATGCTAGTTTGCGTCACACAGTTGCTTAGCTAATTAACGTGGACAGAACTGACTGTTATTGAGTTGTTACCGCCATCTAAGTGGGAGGGGCTTAAACATACACTGTTGCTTTAAGATTTTTCCCATGTTGGAGACTAATGCGTTCGTTTTACCGGGCTAAGCCAGATGCGATGTTTAATTAAGATATATACGTTTTCATGTCGGAGACTAATACATTCGTTTAACCAGGCCTAGGCCCGTCTGAGAGAAGTGTTCCTTTTAATGTACAATTATTATATCAGACTAATGCAGTCAATTAACCAGGCTAATGCAGGAGTGACGGATGTGATTCTTTAATTAGTAGGCTTTTATTTTGAATTAACAAACTAATTCCTTAATTCACCCGGGCTTTGCCAGGTGTGATGGATGTGTCAATTTTATTAACGTATATTTATTTTGAAGTGGGAGACTAATAGGTTGGATCCACCGGGCTTTCAAAGTTGGGATTGACGTTTGTTAATGAAGCTTTTATTTTGAAGCCAGAAACACAACAGAATCACACAAAGTATATATTTTTAGCAAAATCGTCAATTCAATCAAGTTAAACGCTCCAAAGCTACAACGTCACGAAAGATTCCTTCCCGTTTCATTGGATTATCCGACAACGAAATCAAAACCCCTTTTATGACAAAACACTGAAATCGGAATCAGCAAGAATTCAGAATATTACATATTAAAGAAAATGGCAATTCCTCACAAATCCTTGACTCAAGTCCCAGAATTCCTTCATCCCCTGTGTGTGAATATATTCATCATACCGAGTGAGGCGAGCTTTCCGGAAGAAGGGGGTGTTGGGGGGAGGGAGCTGATGTAAGTCCCTGGTAATTTCACAGTCAACATTCGCTCCCCTGACAACCGTGACAGTTGGTACGGTTGCTATGCATCCATATATGTAAGCGAATACGAATATATACCATGAGGCTTGTAATATGGGGGTTCGAGTGTGTGTGTGTGTGTGTGTGTGTGTGTGTGTGTGTGTGTGTGTGTGTGTGTGTGTGTGTGTGTGTGTGTGTGTGGTGTGTGTGTGTGTGTGTGGGTGTGTGTGTGTGTGTGTGGAGCTAGGGACAGATAAGGAGGATAGGTGTGTATTAAGAGAAAGTGAGAAAAGATGGAGGGATTAGCAAGAAGGATGAGCCAATATGAAGAGGAGAGAGATAGAGTGTGTGTGTGTGTGTGTGTGTGTGTGTGTGTGTGTGTGTGTGTGTGTGTGTGTGTGTGTGTGTGTGTGTGTGTGTGTGTGTGTGTGTGTGTGTGTGTGTGATACCAGTGCATGTTGGGGTTATTACTTTTCAATGCAACCCCCAACTGTAGGCTTCCAATGAAATAACCTCTCCATTGAATTACTGTCTCACTATTGTATCACTCTCTTCTCTCTCTCTCTCTCTGTCTCTCTGTCTCTCTGTCTCTCTTTCTCTCTTTCTCTCTTTCTCTCCCTCTCTCCCTCCCTCTCCATCTTTCCGTGTACAGCATTTTTGCAAACATCGTGACCTCTTGGATTTTTCCCACACTTTTCGATTAAGATGTCTACACGATGTGTTATTTTTCCTGTTTACACCCAGAAAATATATTTAGTTTATTTTTGTCGCTCCCTGTCTCTCAGTTCAATTCAAAGAGCTCCACACACACAGAAAACATACCTGCCCATCTCCGAAGCATGTGGAAGTGAAAATAACCGATCACTTTTTTTTTCTCCCTCCTCTTTCTCTCTCTACATCTCCTCCTTACTCGCCTCCCTCTCTCACACCCTCTCCTCTCTTCCTCTCCCCCAACCCCCTCTGTCCCTCCCTCTGTCTTCCTAACCCCCTCTCCTCTCCCCCTTCTCCTTTCTCCAACCCCCCTCTTTCCCACCCTCTCTCCCACACCCCGTCTCCCTCCCTCTCTCTTTCTCCCTCTCCCCTCCCATCTCTCTCCATCCATCTCTCTCACACCCTCTCCTCTCCCCCTCTCCCCCTCTCCTCTCCCCCCCTCCCACCCCCCCTCTCCCCCTCCCTTCTCCCCCCCCTCCCACCCCCTCTCTCCCCCCCTCTCCTCCCTCTCCCCTCCCATCTCTCTCACACCCTCTCCTCTCCCCTCTCCCCCTCTCCTACCCGCTTCTCTCCCCCCTCCCACCCCCTCTTTCCCCCCCCTCTCCTCCGTCTCCCCCCCCTCACCTCCCTCTCCCCCATCCCTCCCCCAGAAGGGTGAGGCCTCCCCGGCGGGCGGGGCGCTGCTGCCCGAGGACGGCTGTGAGCAGCTGGTGTTCGAGGTGCCTCTGAGCGACAGCGGCTCGGCGGGCCTGGGGGTCTCCCTGAAGGGTAACCGCTCCCGGGAGACCGGGGAAGACCTGGGCATCTTCATCAAGTCCATCATCCACGGCGGCGCCGCTCACAAGGTGCACCATGGGGCTTTTACTTTGGCGGAACACTTTTTTTTTTTGTCACGCAATATGTAGCGTTGTTGTTAGTGCTGATGTGTGTGCGTAGACGTCGCGCTGGCCCGGGGAGAACCTCAAGTCCATCGTCCGGTGGGGGTGCTCACAAGGTTCACCATGGGGCTTTTACTTTGGCGGAACACTTTTTTTTTCGCGCAACATGTAGCGTCGTTGTTAGTGCTGATGTGTGAGCGTAGACGTCGGGCTGGCCCAGGGAGAACCTCTTAACCTCTTCATCAAGTCCATCGTCCGGTGGGGGTGCTCACAAGGTTCACCATGGGGCTTTTACTTTGGCGGAATGTTTTTTGCACGCGCAATATGTAGCGTTGGTGTTAGTGCTGATGTGCGAGCGTAGACGTCGCGCTGGGCCGGGGAGAGCCTCTTAACTTCTTAGAATCTTCATCGAGTCCATGGGGCTTTTACTTTGGTTGGGTTCTTTGGAGGTATTTTTTTTTGCTGTCGTGTGAAACGTAGCTTGTTGTTAGCCTTGTTATTGGCCTTCGTAGAGCACGTTTCGTCGTCACGTTGGGGCTTTTACTAGCTTGTTAGTTGTTAGTGCAGACGTGGGAGTGTAGATGTCGCGCTGGCCTTCGGAGCGCGTACGCTGCCGCCATGTTGGGGAGGCCGGGACGAACGCAAGTCATCGATGAAAAGCATGATAAACGTTAACTCTTGAGCCATTTCTAGGAGTTAGGGTTTCGGGTTTTATGACATACCTCGAGTAAAAAGATAATTGCATCATAAAATCGTATTTACAAATAATAGAGCTTTAGATATATTGCTACTCCCCCGCTTACTTGTAATTGTCATCAAGCCTGTCTCGGCCTCTCCAATATGGCTGCTTGGATCCACAACGGGTCCAAGCAGTCAGTTTAGCCCCCAATAGATTTCTTACACGCTTTGTCTTGCACGCTTGCTCTCATCTTTTACCGTTCCTCTGTCGCTTTCAATCTTTCTCTCGCCCTTGCTCTCTCTCTTTATTCTGTTTCTCTTTCTTGTTTTGTTCCCTCTCTTATTCATTTACTATCTCCCTCTCCACCTTTTGTCCCTCTCTCGGTCCTCCTTCTTTCTCTGTGTCTGCCTCTCTCTCTCTCTCTCTCTCTCTCTCTCTCTCTCTCTCTCTCTCTCTCTCTCTCTCTCTCTCTCTCTCTCTCTCTCTCTCTCTCTCTCTCTCTCTCTCTCTCTCTCTCTCTCTCTCACGCCCCCTCACTCAGAATTCAGCAGCCACTTACTTGACTTCCCTTAAAATCTGACCCCTCTTGACTCATTGACCCCCTTTGACCTCCCCCCCCCCCCTCCCCCCCCCCTTGCCCCCATCCCTCCCTCCCATGTGACCTGGAGGTTCAGCTCTCCCCACTCTTCTTATCGGCGTCTCTCAGAAGCTCCCGCCGGCGTGAAGGGTCTGAAATTAAGATAACAGAGTCGCATAAAAACATGAACTTTAGGCCGCCGACAACAACAAAGCAGTTACCCTCCGTCTCATCCAATCGTCTGCTGTCTGGGGGGGCGGGGCTAATCGCTGATCGCTCCGTGTCATTCTAGTGAGCGTCATGGTGACGCAGAGTGAGACCTACATCACTAACGGAAAAGGAAACAAGCATGGAAAAATGTTTATCGGTTGAAAGATCGGAATGAAAATATTCAGGTATTCAGGTGGTCGATGGCCCTGGATAAGGTGTGTGTGCGTGTGCGTGTGCGTGCGTACGTGCGTGTGTGTGTGTGTGATCTTGGAAGGAGGCCAGCCAGATGTTGATAGCTTTCCCAGCTCATACTCTTGTACGTCTAGAGATATCTCCTCTGGTTCTGCCTGCTCCTCTCTGGTGGAAGAGAGGCTTGAATGTTTCATGGGAGTGGCCGGCAAGTTGGTGAGTAGAGGGGTAGGGAGGGAGGGGGGGGGGGGGAGGGAGGGAGGAGGGGAGTAAAGAAGTAAGGAAGGAACAAGGGAGAGACTTAGAATTATGCATGTGGGGAGA
>NC_044051.1:39359275-39371775 GCF_902167405.1 Gadus morhua
TAGCTGCTGTGCTAGCTAGGGGTTAGGGGTATGGTACCTAGCGGCTAACTCTGTGGAAGTTGGTGGTTAGCGGTATGGTGGCTAGCGGTAATGGAAGCTAGTGGCCCAACACAGGTAGCTAGCGGCTAGCGCTGTGGTAGCTAGCAGTTAGCGCTGTGGTGGCTAGCAGTTAGCGGTAGCGGTACGGGAGTCAAGGGTCTAGCGCTATCCTAGCTAATGGTTCGAAGCTCAGATAATTTCTCGTGGTTACCGGTACCATAGTGTAGCAGTTAGCGCTACGTAAGTGTGATTGTTAGTGCTTAGCTCTACGGTAGCTAACGGTTAGCAATACGGTCGTGTAGCTGAGGTAGCAGTAGGGAAGTACTTATACAGAAATCAGGGTCAACCATGCAATGCATTTACCACCAGGTCGGGTTCAGTACGTGGTGAGGTGCCTTGCTCAGGGACGGTCGCTCAGTGGATCAGAATAATCAAAATATTAACCATTTCTGAGGATGCAGAGAAACGCTATTTGCGTTGCTCTGCTCGTCATTTTAATGCTGAGTTCTCGCAGACGTCTTCCGGAAGCTCTGCGATGGGGCAATCAACAAACATGTCATTCCATCTGCTGGGAGGAAACAACATTCGAATGTCAGAAAAAGCCAACCGTTTTGTAGTAACAAGTGCGAGTTCTGCGCGTGCTGAAAAAGGCTTCAGTGTGTGCGAGCCTTCAGGGTGTGAGAAGCGTACACCTAGTGGCAGATGTCCACGGATGACTGACGTAGGAGTCGATTGGAAGGCACTCCGGAATATGGTAGAGGCCCTTGACTCTCTCTTTGGGAAAAGCATCTGTGATTTTTGGAGTAGCTACGATTTACATAAAAAATAGATTAAAGTGCAAAGTAAATGTAGGTGCAAGTGTTTTCCTTTTTGTGGGAATAGTTCTGTGTGGAAAAAACCGACCGCCCAATTTCCCGGGTTGAATGAAAAGTGATGTCGGCCATTTTGTGTGTTTGTTTACACAAATACACACCTTTCCCTTTCATAGAAGACTCTGTTTGCATGTTCTCCTTCAGACGTCCACCAGCCAATCAGGAGGAAGTGCCAACGCCGCCGCAGCTAATGGCTACCAGGACGCTAGCTCCCACGCAGCCAATCAGGTACATTCAGGTGACCTCCTCCGCAGCGTACGGCAACAACAACAACAGCAAACCGAGCAGCCCCCCCCCCTCCGCCCTTCCCCCCTCCTCCCTCTGCTGAGGAGGCGGGCCTCCGACCCCGTTCCCCACGGTAACCGGCGGCGGGGGGGGGTTGCCGGGGAAACGCACACCAGGTACACCTACGGCCTCGGCCAGGGCCAAACCGCCTCTGGTACGGCACAGCCGCGTCGTCATGACGACGTCGGCCCCCTGGCGCACAGCCATACGTGGGGCAGCCTGCACCGGCCCGCCGCCGCCGCCGCCGCCACCGGGAACCTGAACCGGGACGCGACACGCCCCCACGCGCGGTCGCGCACCCCGGATAATGGGGGCCGGCGTTCGGCCCTGCGTGCCGGGCAAGCCCCCGGCGACGGGCGCGCCCGTAGTGGCGATCGTGGGCGGGACCCGGTCGCGCCCGATCAGAGTTACGCCGACAACATCCGGGCCATGGCGGACCAGATGTACGGGGACCCCCCACGCCACGTGCCTGCACGTTGTCACGGCAACCAAAACACCGGCAGATGCGAGGACGTGCGGGTTCATGGGGACACACAGGGTTATGGGGACAGACGGGTTTATGAGGACAGACAGGGTTATGAGGACAGACGGGTAAATGGGGACACTCGGGCTTATGAGAACACAGAGGCCTATGTGGACAGACGGGTTAAAGGAGACACACAGGCCTATTTGGACAGACGGGTTAATGGGGACACACAGGTTAATGGGGACAGGCGGGTTATTGGGGACACACAGGTTTATAAGGACAGACAGGGTAATGGGGAAACGCAGGGTCATGGGAACACAAAGAGTTATGAAGACACACAGGTTTATAAGGACAGACGGGTTAATGGGGACACACAAGCTTATGAGGACGGACGGGTTAAGGGGGACACACAGGCCTATTTGGACAGACGGGTTAATGGGGACAGACTGGTTAATGGGGGCACACAGACTTATGTGGACAGACGGGTTAATGGGGACACACAGGCTTATGAGGACGGACGAGTTAAAGGTGACACACAGGCCTATTTGGACAGACGCGTTTATAAGGACAGACAGGGTTATGGGGAAACGCCGGGTCATGGGAACACAAAGAGTTATGAGGACCGATGGGTTTCAAGGGTTCATGAGGACGCAAAGAGTTATGAAGACACACAGGTTTATAAGGACAGACGGGTTAATGGGGACACACAGGCTTATGAGGACAAACGCATATATAGGGGAACCACCGTAGACTATGAGGACTCTCGCAGATATCAGGACAGGCCGGTGTATGGGGACACACAGGTTTATGAGGACAGACCGGGTTATGGGGACACTCGCATAAACAGGGGAAGCCCAGATTATGAGGATTTACACAGATATCAGGACAGGCCGGTTTATGGAGACACTCACCGATCTCGGGCAAAACCAGAATACGAGGACTCGTACAGATACTGGGACTCGTACAGATACCGGGACTCACAGCGTTGTGAGGACATGCAGAGGTTTTGGGACATGCCGGATTATGGGGACACAGCAGATTATGAACACACATACAGCCACAAACACGGGTACAACGACGCACATAACTATACGCACAACCAGGCACTGACTAAACACCATTACCTCAGAGTCTCCAGTGGACTCTGATGAGGTGTGTGTGTGTGTATGTTTGTGTGTGTGTGAAAAGTCAAAAGTAGATTCAGTGGGTTTGCATGTATATAGTCACCAGGGCTGATATTCTTTGAATACACAAACTTTTCTCTTTTCCCAATTAATTTCCCTGTTTAAATTCATGAGTACTTTTGCACTCATTAATAGATTAACTGTTAATAATCTGTGTGTTGTTCACTGGCTTGCTTGCATACTGTAAACACCCCTTTCAAACTGTCTTTTTCTCTTGAACTGATAACTTTTCTTCGGTGTATCTTTTATATTTTTCTTCACTTTTCCTGCTTGTTTGGTTTGGTTTTATGATTTGACATTTTTACAATTAGCAACTTCCTATCTCTGTCTGACCTGGCTGTTTAAATAAAAAACACTGGATTGCCTCCTGCATGCTTGTCTCTTCTGCCTTCTTCTCTGAATACCGATTGGGTTGCTTTTCAAAATATCCTCCGCATTCTCACACTTTCTGCTTTAATAAATTGCTTCTGGAATCTTTGGTTATCCCTCCATGTTACAGAATGTGTCTTCTTCTTATCTTTAACTCCTTTCATCGCCTGCTTCCTGATCTGTTTTGTCTGCACTACAAACGGCTGCTTTTCCACCTAGCTTATTGGGAGTTAGGAAGCAAAAGCCTCTGCTAGCGTTTTGCTAGCATTTGCTGCTAATTATAGAAACATTAGGCCCATTTCGACTACAATGTTCATTGACGTTCACAAATGGCTTTAAGTGTCACGTAAACACTTTAAACATCTATGATTTGTATTATTGGAACCGAAAGTTTCATTCACAATATGTATATTAATTAATAATTAATAGAGTGCTTAAAATCTTGTCTTCAGTTAAAATAAATGCCCGGAAAAGCTCCAAATTAAATCTATTAAAACAAATCCTCTGACGGGGATGTAGAATAAATGCTGGGAATAGAAGACAAACGCAACATCCTTTGCTTCTTAGACAGAAAAAATGGACGTTCCTTGGTTTGGCTCATCACACTCAACGGTGGCAATTCAGGGTGTGTGTGTGTGTGTGTGTGTGTGTGTGTGTGTGTGTGTGTTGGTGTTTGTGTTTGTGTGTGTGTCTTTGGGTGCCTGCATGTGCGGCCACACAATGAATGTCGCTGAGCTTCCTATCGAAGCATCTCCATCTCTTTCATGCCTCTTTGTGCCTGTGCGTGTGTGCGTGTGCGTGTGTGTGCGCAGAGCCCAGTCTGTGATCAAAGGCGATGGGTAATCCATCCAGTCCGGTCTCAACGGGCCCCTTTGCGTTCAACTCAACGGACTACAATCTCCGTCTTTCATTTTTTTTATTCAGATCTAACGACACCCCTACTCCCCCGACCCCCCCACCTCCCACCCTCCCCTCCGGCCTGCCTCCCCCGTTTACTTCCTCCCCCTCCCCCGAGTTCAGTCTCTAAACGCAGTCATTAGTTTGCATAATCAAACATCCTACAGCGCCGACGGAAAGAGCGCGATAAACGCTACACTTGTTTGAGGATATTAATTTTGTTTCCGTCTATATATATTTATTTATATTTATGAGGTTTGGACGGGAGCCCTATTGGGATCAGAGCGAGCGATGCGCGGAGATCTATAAGAAGCGATCGCAATTAGACGAGGAGGGGGACGCGCCAGCACGGTTAATCGCCCGGCCGCCTCGGCCAAGTAGCGTCGCAACCTTGAACACTCGGGAAACTTTTAACCGCGGCTTGCCAACGGGCAGGAGGAAAATAAAATAAACTGCCAAGTAAGGCGGCCCTCGTAGATAGAGACGCTAGGGGAGAAGGGGAGGGGTCTGTTTTAGAAGATGTGCGTGCGTGTGGGGGGGGAGGGGGGGGGGGGGGGGGCAGTTGGTTGATGTCGCTGAGGAGATGAAGGAGGGGTAGGTGGAAGGATTTGAAAGGGGGACGGACGGAATGACAGAGAGATGAGCAAGCAGACAAGCTGACAAAGAGACAGACAGACAGGCCGACAAAGAAAGATAGATAGACAGACAGGCCGACGAAAAGGAAGACAGACAGGCCGACGAAGAGACGGACAGACTGGCCGACGAAGAGACAGACAGACAGGCCGACAAAGAGAGAGACAGAGGGGCCGACAAAGAAAGATAGACAGACAGGCCGACGAAGAGAAAGACAGACGGGCCGATGAAGAGACAGACAGACAGACAGACAGACAGACAGACCGACGAAGAGACAGTCAGACAGGCCGACGAAGGGAAAGACAGACAGGCCGACGAAGGGAAAGACAGACAGGCCGACGAAGAGACAGACAGGCTGACGAAGAGACAGACAGACAGGCTGACGAAGAGACAGACAGGCTGACGAAGAGACAGACAGGCTGACGAAGAGACAGACAGGCCGACGAAGAGACAGACAGGCCGACGCAGAGACAGACAGGCCATCGAAGAGACAGACAGGCCGACAAAGAGACAGACAGACAGACCTGATGGATTGGAGGAAGTGATAGAAGTGTGTGTGTGTCTGTGAAGGAGGTGGTGTTAAAGTGTGTGTGAGGGGGGGGGGGGGTGGTGGGAACGCTGTCATCATGACATTGACGAGTGCAAAAGAAGCTGTCAGAGGCAAATGCAAATCGCTCATACCTCAAACACACGTACACACACTGACGTACACATATGAGAGCGCACGCACACACACACACACACGGCAGGCAGGCCGGCCGCCCGCCTCTCTAGCGTGTTATCTCCCGTAGCATGATGGCGGCGGGTGTAAGGAATGACACGCCAGGTGCTAATGACACCCCTGGGACACACACACACACTCACACACACACACACACACACACACACACACACACACACACACACACACACACACACACACGCACCACCTCTACCGGTGTTTGATATGATCACTACACGCGCTCCATTCTGTCATTATCATACGCATCGTCTCGTTATGTATTTGTGTGTCTGTGTGTGTGCGTGTTCATATAGGTGTTGTTGTCGGCGGGCTTCGTATGGAGATCATCTTTGGGGGATATGTATGTGGGTGAATAACTATATATATATATTTGTGTGTGTGGGGGGGAGCTTTCATCCCCCCCCAACCCCTAACCCCCCCAAAGCACCATCACCGTCTCTCATCAGCAAGCCGGTCCCTCTCCCTCCATCACCCCCTCCCTCCCCCGTCCCTTGGGGGAGAGAGGGGGTAGTGTTTGGAGAGGGAGAAGGGGAAGGGGTCCTTTGAAGCCGAAGATGGCTGTCTGATTACGTGCCCGTCTGCAACACTTAAGATTATCTGAGTGACCGCATGCTTAACTCTCACATCAAGAGGAAGGTGTGTGTGTGTGTGTGTGTGTGTGTGTGTGTGTGTGTGTGTGTGTGTGTGTGTGTGTGTGTGTGTGTGTGTGTGTGTGTGTGTGTGTGTGTGTGTGTGTGTGTGTGTGTGTGTGTGTGTGTGCAATGAATGAATAACTAAAGACAGACCCTTGGAACAGGATGATGCATCTGTGTTTTGGTTTGGGTTGTACGAATTATCTTTTTCATAAAATTATTATTATATGCATTCACACTTCATTTAAAGTCTCATGGAGATTTCAAAATGGTGAACGCCATTGTTGAAAATGTTGTGTGTTTCATGTTGTTTCATGGCCACGTAGCAACATTAAACCAACATTTGCAACAATGGCGTTCACCATTCTGGGTTCCACATCCTTTAAGGTTGATACATATGATGTATGATGTCTACATTTACATTCAGGGCATTTAGCAGATGCTTTTATCCGAAGCGACATACAATAAGTATATTTATCAGAAGAAAGGGAATCATAATATCGCTGTTGCTACAGTAAAGATACGCATGTACTTTTAATCTAGTGCAAAACTACATTGTGTTTGTAATTTTTACTTTTTATTTTATTTGTATACTATGTATGGAGCTGTATTATTTGTAGTCAATGACCTCTGTGTCTCCCGATGCGGCGTTCATGTTCACTCTAACTTTGTTCTGTTCTGTACAATAATGCTGATGAACCCACTGTTCCACATTCAATTCAAACACTCAACAACCACACTAAAATGGCCTAGATCATTTCCATTTTCCATTTTACATTTAGGGCAGTTAGCGGATGCTTTCATCCAAAGCGACTTACAATTTGTCAGAAGAATGAGAAGCAATATATCTCTGTCGGTGCACTAAAGATATTCATAGAAACAAGTACTAAGCATTTACAATTGCTAGCTTAACCCTTTCCCTGTATACTTCGAAAAAAAGCTAGGACGCTACACAATGCTAAGTACTATTTTGAAGTGCCAGATCACTTTGTTGAGGATCGTATAAGACACACAACCACATGTAAAACCCCCAAAAAGTGGTTTTGGGTTCACGCGCTCTTTAGAGGTGACATATTACACCACCAGATTTGAGTGATGGGTGACATGGTGATGTATACAGGATAGATTAGAGCAGGGGTCTCAAACTCAACTTACCTGGGGGCCACTGGAGGTAGAGTCTGGGTCAGGCTGGGCCGCATCAAGTATTCCACAAAAAAAAGTAGCACAACTGACCCAATCTAAGTAAATGATTGGGCTATAATAGGATCACGTTGGCTATGTAATCGCTGACGACAGGGGACATTTCATAGCGGTTGGTGGAAACCGGGAGATTCTAGTGTCCTTTGGCTTTGGCTTTTGCCAGATGTCCAGGCAAAACCGGGACATCTGGTCATCCCTATCACAAGCGATAAAAAAAAACGTGGATAAATGTGCGTTTGACAACAACGCGCGGGCCGCACTAACACAAAATTTTAGTAGGGGGCCACAAAATAACATCCCGCGGGCCTCAATTGGCCCCCGGGCCGCGAGTTTGAGCCCCCTGGATTAGCGGATGGGATGGCGAGTTTGAGCCCCCTGGATTAGCGGATGGGATGGACAGTGCTAAAGTCCACTGGTCGACTGTTCTACCCAGCATACACCGAGGTGGGCGTGCCCACGTGGGATGTCGTCATGACTAAACACACTCACACCCGGTGTGTAACGTCTCACCTTTACACTCTCTCTCCCAAAGTGAGGTCTCAGGGTCAAAGTTCATCAGGGTAGCCCTGACCCTCTTCCTAACCCCTCCTCCTCCTCCTCCTCCTCCTCCTCCAGGTGTTTGAGGAGCCCGTCTCCCTGCCAACCAGGGGCCCCGACGGGCCCCACCCCCCCCGCCAGGGGCCGCTGCGGGGGCCCTCAGCCTACTCGGGCCCCCCGGGGTCGGACCCCCGGCCCGGGGGGCCGTCGCCGTCGCCACAGAGCGACGGGTACGAGTACGGGAGGCCGGCGAATGGTAACTATGGGAACGCACACGCGCGGTACACACACGCGCCAAGACGCATACGCAAACACAGGAGCACAAACAAAGTGTGTGTGTGTGTGTGTGTGTGAGTGGTTGTGCACGTGCACAAGCTATTCCACTGCAGACACATAGACATCTTTTGCACGGCGTCGATAGTACACAAAGGTCACGTGGAGCCACGGCCCGCGTCTAAACGCTGCCTTTCAACAGCTCTGCATTAACTCAAAAACGACACAATAAAAGCGGAACATTAGCATATCACTTTTAACAAAATAAAAGCGTGGGGGAAATGAATAAAAAGCTATTTTATTTTTCGCTCATTGTCTGTCGCTGTCATCCTCGCCGGCTGCATATTTATGACGAGAGAAAAGCCAGTCATTAGCTTGGATATCCCGTCTTTTTTTCCCACTCGCTCTCTCCGACGCGACGCTCTCTCGCTCGCTCTCTCGCTCTCTCTTTTTTTTTTCTGAGTGAAAGCACTGACCTTGGAACAGTAAGCTGATGAAATGACGCCTAAGTGAGCATGATTTGCATACGGGAAAACGAAATAAATAAAACGTACGTGGAAGGGAGAGATGGGGCGAGGGGTGGTGGTGGAAACATAACTGTTTCATATTCATTCTTTTAGCGACTTTTTTTCTCGATCTTCATCGTCTCGCTCTCGTTCCTAAACTCCCCACTCCCCCCCCCCCCGTCTCACTTATATGAGGGACAAATCTTTTTATCCTAAGATTTTGTCGCTCGTCTTTGCGGAGTAAAGTGAGAATCTCAAACAATGAGTTAGCGGCTTCCTTGTTAGTGTCGCCCCCGAAAACAAAGACTTTACTGTTGGGGGAGGGGGGGGGGGGGGGGGGTTGAAATTATGCACGTTTTAAATATCTCGCACGGGAGGGGGGGGGGGTGGGGGGCGACTTGTGGTTTATGGAAATGTTGGAAGGGTGTCAGTAGCGGGAAAGACTGAGTTGTGGTTTTTATGTGTTAATGAGTTTTTCGGCTATTTCGGTTTTTGTTTGTATGGGGAGATGGATTTGCATTTGCAAAGTAATGCGTTTTGAGTCTGGGGTATTCCGTGTTTGTGTTTGATCCGAGTTATTGTGTGTGTGTGTGTGTGTGTGTGTCTATGTGTGCGTGCGTATGTATACGCGCGTGTGGATTATTTCATCTGGCCCTATTGCTGAAGCTATGGGATGGTATTGATCGAGGTCATTTCCCCGGTATAACGCCTGCATTATCATAATTCCCTTCCCTGCAGTGTCCTTTGCCCCTGATCGGGTTACCAGAGGTGAGGGAGAGTGCCGCAGAGCTAATTATGAAAATTCTGACATTAGAGCCAAGAATAAGTATTCCGAAGAAAAAAAAAAGACATCAAATAATTATTATCACATGAATATGCATGGGACTCTTCCATTAAAAATGCATTTTTAGAGTTCATTGTTATGGAAATGTAGTTTTTATTCAACAAGTTCTCACAGAAATTAATGGAACAAAAGTTTTTATATTTTTTTTCATTATCATTCCAGTCTTGATTATTCGTTGATTTTTCTCTTTTTTTTCCAGCTGGTTCTTACCCGCAGAATGGCGGTCGCTATGACGATGACTTTGATGATGAGGAGGAGGCGGAGTTAACCCAGGCCTTCCCTCTGCACCCCTCCCCCGGCGCCGTGGCGGAGATTAAGAGACAGCTGCCTGCCCCGCCCCACAGGTACACACACACACACACACACACGCACACGCACACACACACACAATACTGGAACACTCACTCCTCAATAAAGGTACACACACACACACTCAATTCAGGAACACACACACACAGGTACACGCACACTCACTCATTCACTCAATACAGTTACACACTCACCCAATCCATAAAGTTACACACTCACTGACTCACTCACTCAATACAGGTACAAACACACTCACACACACACACTCAATTCAGGAACACACACACACAGGTACACACACACACTCTCTCACTCAATACAGGTACACACACACTCCCTCACTCAATACAGGTACACGCGCACAGACACACTCAATACCGGAACACACATGCAAAGGTACACACACACACACACACACACACACACACACACACACACACACACACACACACACACACACACACACACACACACACACACACTCAACACAGGAACGCACACACACACACTCAACACAGGAACGCACACACACACTAAACACACAGTCAAACATGAACAAACACACAATATCCCTTGCTCGCTCACTTCCCTCACTCACACAGTTAGACACACACCCGCAACGCAACGCACACCAATAAATACACTCTGGTCCCGGACTGCGCCCGGAGCCGGTCCTCCACCGGCGACGTCTAACGGCTGCTGAGGTTGTTCTGGTGTCGTTTGCCATCGGTTTCAGATTGTCCTTGAAGCAACAGCTGCTGTTTTCCCTCCTAATATTTAATCGTTTAGCGATCGCTTTTCATCAGGAGCGACCGGCAGTGAATACCAAGAGGTGTCACTCAGGAGACGGTAGAGAGGGGGGGGCGGGGCTTCTGGCTCAAGGAGGGCTACGGGTTAGCCGGCAGACACCGGGGGAATCAAACCCAGTGCCACTCGAGGTGTCCGCGCCCTAAACGTCACAAGCGTCCTGCACCTTAAAGATGCTGTGTGGGAGAATTAAGAGCTTTTATTTGAGTGTTATCGGTTAGGAATACACTGAGCCAGACGTTGCTATGAGCTAGTGAACCTCGCTGCGTGAATATCGTTTTTTTTGAGGCGACTGCGCCTGACTCCGTACGAGACCGTTTAGAAATAAGCTAGCTCCCGCCTCGTTTACGACCAATCAGGGAAGAGGTGCCCCCATTGGTTCGTGCAACCCTTGGATAAAACGAAGGGAGGGAGGGAGCAAAGAGGAGGGAGGGAGGGAGGAAGGAAGGGAGTCATGAGGAGGGAGGGAGGGAGGGAGGGAGGGAGCAAAGAGGAGGGAGGGAGGGAGTGATAGAGGAGGGAGGGAGGGAGGGAGGGAGGGAAGAAACAGAGAGGGAGGGAGGGAGCAGGGAGAAAGGGGAAGCAGGGAGGGAGGGAGGGAGAGAGGGAGAAGAGAGGGAGGGAGGGAGGGAGGGAGGGAGGGAGGGAGGGAAGAAACAGAAAGGGAGGAGGGAGGGAGGGAGCAGGGAGGGATGGGGCAGAGAGAGAGGGGGGATGTTTGTGGGTGTTGTTTGGTTTCATAACTTTGCTCTATTCTCTACAGTCGCTCTGAGTTGATTTAAAGTCTGAAAATAGAAGGAGTGGACGGAGGAAGGGCAGAGCTTTATCAACAGAGCTGACCCAGGGATCTGTTGGTGTGTGTGTGTGTGTGTGTGTGTGTGTGTTCTCAGTGAGGACGAGACGGGCTCCTTTGAGGAGGAGCCGGCCTACAGACTACCGGACCGGGACCCCGACCTCCTCAGCCCCCGCAGCCGCGCCTCCAAGAGCATGGACCTGGGTCAGTACTGAGCGCACACGCACACGCACACACACGCATACACACACACGCACGGACGCACGCACGCACGAACACACACACGTACAAGCACACACGCGCAAAACACGCACGCACACATAAACGTACACATACCCATAACACGCGTACGCACACGCGCACATGCCCGCGCATTCGCGCAAAATGGACGCACTTACAAGCACACGTACACACACGTTTTAGCTAACGCTCACGCACACACACACACATGCACACGGTCACCGGCACAGGCAAAGACACACACGCGCGTTTAAGCTAACACACGCCCAGGACCACGCAAACGCCCACACTCGCACGCACGCACGCACACACACATACATTAAAGCTAGCGCACACGCAAGCACACACATGCACGAGCTCACTTACACAGGCAAAGACACCCACGCACGCGTAACGCTCATGCATTTTAACACACGCACGCACGCACGCACACACACACATAGGAAGACTCACTATCATTCTGAAAGAATTAATAGCCTGTGACCCGGGACCTGCAGCCTCGTGCCAGTGTTGGCCCGCCTCCCGTCTTAGTCCTCGTCCTCCTCTCCTTCTGTCCAGATCTCTTAACCTCCTCATCTCCATCTGTGTGTGTGTGTGTTGCCTCCTCCTCCCTTTACACAAGTCTCCTTATCTCTCTCTCTCTCTCTCTCTCTCTCTCTCTCTCTCTCTCTCTCTCTCTCTCTCTCTCTCTCTCTCTCTCTCTCTCTCTCTCTCTCTCTCTCTCTCTCTCTCTCTCTCTCTCTCTCTCTCTCTCTCTCTCTCTCTCTCTCTCTCTCTCTCTCTCTCTCTCTCTCTCTCTCTCTCTCTCTCTCTCTCTGTGTGTGTGTTGTGATCTCCCTCCCTCGCTCTCGGCCTCTCCTTTACTTTCTTGC
>NC_044051.1:39376775-39378666 GCF_902167405.1 Gadus morhua
CTTCATCGATTTGTGTTTTGAAAGTAGGAAGGGGGACTCCTGTTTGACTATGCCGACGCCAAGCCCCGCCTCTCGGGATGGTCGTCGACCAATCAGAATGCAGTGCTCCTTCGTGAGGCCGTGCCTCATTGGTTGCTCGGATGAGGTCATCCGCCCCCCCCCCCCCCCCGACACATATAACAGCGATCGATGAGGATAAAGAAGTGAGGTTGTTTTACGCGTCGTGACTGTTTCTGATGCGTGCGTTCTTTTGCCATATTTCCTTTTGTCGTTTTACGAGATAAAAAAAAGAAGAAAAAAAGAAAAAAAGGCGAAACACGCCGTCTTTATTCTCAAAGCACTCCAGCGCTGTCAGCAGAAGGAGATAAAGTAAAAGCGCAGTTAAAGCCGGGCGGTCGCCCCCCCGTTTTAAGAGCCTCTCTAACACCATGCTACACAGGACTCTTACTTTCTCAACACCACTAATGGAAATTACAGAAGCGCAGCCGTGTGTGTGTGAGAGCGCAATACCTCACTTCCTTCTTCTCGTGCAGCCTGTTCTTCTCTCTCTCTCTCTCTCTCTCTCTCTCTCTCTCTCTCTCTCTCTCTCTCTCTCTCTCTCTCTCTCTCTCTCTCTCTCTCTCTCTCTCTCTCTCTCTCTCTCTCTCTCTCTCTCCCTCTCTCTCTCCCCATCCCCCACAGGGCCACGCCCCCTGAAACCGGCCCTGGAACCTTTTATTTAAAGCTAGTTAACATCGGCCCCGGGCCCCCTGTTTGCGGTCCCCTTGTAATTCTATCGGGCTTCTAAGGCCTCCAATAGGAAGGCATTCAATAAGCTTTATGAGGGATGAGGCGGGCCCCCATGTTTTTCTCTCTTTACAGATGTCTCCGTGGCCGACCACGCTGACCTGTGGTTATGGAACATGCGCTTTTATTGTGAAAGGAAGGATGGGGCCCTGTCTGGTTTTATGGTCCCAGAGAACGTTGAGGACCTAAAGGTTTTACAGGCATGTCCTGTAGATTGGATTGTTGTGGTTGGGAAGGGTGTGTGTGTGTGTGTGTGTGTGTGCGTTTGTGTGTCATCGTACTCATAGATCTCTATAGTAATGTGTGTGTGTGTGTGCGTTTGTGTGTCATCGTACTCATAGATCTCTATAGTAATGTGTGTGTGTGTGTGTGTGTTTGTTTCATCGTACTCATAGGTCTCCTTATCTGTGTGTGTGTGTGTGTGTGTGTGTGTGTGTGTGTGTGTGTGTGTGTGTGTGTGTGTGTGTGTGTGTGTGTGTGTGTGTGTGTGTGTGTGTGTGTGTGTGTGTGTGTGTGTGTGTGTATGCAACAAAACAGTTTTGTCACACAACGAAGCCATCACAAGGGCACTGGCTGCCATGTCACCATGGCAACCCAGCTTTTTTAAAAGGTCCTCCTGGACTAGGAGGGGTCCAACATAGGGGGGGGGGGGGGGTTAACCTCAGCCACCCCACACCTGTTTGTCACTGAGCCTGTTGTACACGCTGTGGCAGGTACAGTGTTGTGTGTGTGTGTGTGTGCACGTTTGTGTGTGTGAGTTAGTGAATGCCAAGCCATAAGTAACATCTGGCACCTTGTGTGTGTGTGTGTGTGTGTGTGTGCACGTTTGTGTGTGTGTGTGTTATTTAGTGAAAGCCAAGCCACAAGTAACATCTGCCACCGTGTGTGTGTGTGTGTGTGTGTGTGTGTGTGTGTGTGTGTGTGTGTGTGTGTGTGTGTGTGTGTGTGTGTGTGTGTGTGTGTGTGTGTGTGTGTGTGTGTGTGTGTGTGTGTGTGCGCGAGAGGACGGCTGAGATGCAGAAGAAGTTTGATTATTCATAAAATGTTCTGGCGCACATAACATTATGCAAACACAAACCCTAATATATGTGTATGTGTGCCTCAG
>NC_044051.1:39594684-39597184 GCF_902167405.1 Gadus morhua
ACAGCACAACACAAGGCGGTCTGAATGTAGCACAGTGCGCGACTAGAGAATACCGCTAAACAACATGAGAGGAAGAGTAGAAGCCAAAGTTTGCAGAGGAGTAGAAAGGAGATTGAGGAGAGAGGGAGATACAAAGCGATGAGAAACGAGATGACGGAGAGAGGAAGAAGGAGGTGAAGGAGAGGAAGGCAGAAAGGTAAAAAAGAGAGGAGAGTGGCAGAAAGAGAAAGGGGATGATAAACAAGATGGAGGAAAGAGTAGAGAGAGGATAAGGGGAAGGAAAACGCAGAGGAAGAGGAGATGGAGGACTGAGAACGAAAGAAAGGAGAAAAGAGGAGAATAACTCAACCTCCTTCTATACCTCTGAGTTGTCCACGCTAAGCCCTGCAGCAGTACATCTTACACATACACACCGACATACACACACATGCACACGCATTCACACACACACACACACACGCACACGCACAAACCAGAGCCTGTTCCCTATCGTATTTCTGGGATGGTGGCCCAGGGTAACGAGCCAGACCTGACACGAGTTCAAAGCACCTATATGGGTCAGCCCAGTGTGTGTGTGTGTGTGTGTGTGTGTGTGTGTGTGTTGCTCGATGAGTCATCACAGAGATATGAGGACAAACGCAAAGGTTCTATGCTAATGTAGCCGGCCAGTGACACCAGCGGCCCCCATACGGCAGCCAAACCGACAACCCTCTTATGCCAACGTCATGCTAGCCATCACCTCCCCTACCCGCCTTTCATGCTTTCTTTTTTTTCTTTCTTTTTTTTTTGTTTGACGGCCGCCATCTTGTTCCCGCCATCCAGGGAGACGCAGCACAGCGGCTAAATTAAGTCGGAGATGAGGGGTAAATACATTGTTTATTTACAACGTCAAACTAGGCCAGGCGCTCGCTAGCTGTCACGAGGCAGCGGCAGAGGAAATTAGCTCTGGGTGGAAATTGAGCTGGAGAAAAATAGGACAACTTTTTTTTTTCTTCTGTTGTTTACTGTAGTGTGCGGGGAGGGGGGGGGGGGGGGTGGTTTGTTGAAGCGCTGTCTTGGCCTAGCTCGGTAGTATCCGCGGATGATGTTTGACAGATGTGTTGCGTTGGCCTTTTGTAGCCGTGCAAAAGAGCTACGGGTGAAACAGTCACGGAAATGTCGGTTGCTGTGATGCGAGGTGAGAGGCGTTCTATCCAGAATCACACGCGCTCACGACAGCTTTTTATTATTTACATTCTTAAATGTTGACGTTTAAACCCTTTGGAGAATCGCCCAATCGGCACTGACACATTAGACAATTCAAAAACAAAGGCAGAGGCAGAGGCGAATCATGTGCTGCCTGTTTCACGTCAAAACACAAAACCTCAAAAGTCAAAGCTGTGTGACAAAGCGATGACAAAGCGGTTACTTTAATGCATGCGGGTTGCCAAACTAGTGGAAGACAAAGCAAAATATAGATAAAGTAAGGTAAGGAATGGAAGAAACCAAACAAATACAAATACAAACTTAAGAGACGGAAAAATAGAATACAATCCAAGCCTTTTATCTCAGTCACAGGGGAGAGACGTGCAACTGAAATGGTGTATTTCCCTGCAAATGACGCAAGTTTCATCATAGATTTCATTGAGAATTTAATCAAATTCAGTTGCACTTAGAGCCCCATCTGTTCGTGTAATTGTCGGTTCCATCCTACAAAAGGAACTGAAAAAAATTGCCGCCATGAGTCCCTCACATGCTCCTCATAAATGTGCTCATCTGAAACACATTTGCTTCTTCCACAACTAACGAGTGTTTACAAAGTGACTTTGTAAGCATATCGGTCATTCCCCCCCCCCCTCCCTCCCTTCCCCTCTCCCCTCCCATCCCCCCCCCAAAAAAAATAAAATATGTCGGCCATCTTTTGTTCGCCGTCAAATCTAATCTTTCGATTTGCCGGAAAACACTGTCTCTTAACAGCCTTCTTTAACAATAAGTTGTGAATATTGTCTCTTTTTTCTATTTCTTCTTATTTCTTTTTGTTTGATGAGCGAATCACTTTTATTAAAATTGCTCAGCCCGTACTTTTTGCAACCGCAGTTTGTAACAGCGATCATCCAAACTGCATCCGCATAGATCCGGAATACTTTGTGATTTATTTCAACACAACAAACAAACAAACGAAATCGGTGCGTCACCAAACAGCTTTTGCAGGCTTAACGAGAATTCGCCCAAAAAAAAAACCGGTAAGATAAAGTACGATCTCAAACCGATAAATGCCGTTTTGCGTCGGTGATCGGTTGCAATCCTGGGAGACCTCGCTCTGCATACCACGATCCGCCGGAGGTAAGTAGGTCGGCGCCCCGCTTTGAGCCGCGAGTGGGCGGTTGTTGATGATGCCGTGGAACGCGAACGTTCACGCATCACGGGCGGTGAGCAATATGTTTGCGAGCGGGTGTGCTTCCGTCTGTGCGTGTGTGTGCGCGCGCACGTGTGTGTGTGTGTGTGTGTGTGTGTGTGTGTG
>NC_044051.1:39607184-39729684 GCF_902167405.1 Gadus morhua
TGTGTGTGTGTGTGTGTGTGTGTGTGTGTGTGTGTGTGTGTGTGTGTGTGTGTGTGTGTGTGTGTGTGTGTGTGTGTGTGTGTGTGTGTGTGTGTGGCGAAGTCCGTTTGAACAACGGTCTTAAATAAGATGAATTAAATCGCTTATCATTTTAATAGAAACTTTCATCACAATGATAATGAATCACTATAAATTATTTGATAGCGCGTGTGATTAATTAGTTTTGTTTTGTTTTTTTGTTTGTCTTGTTCAGAGGCTATACCTGTGTGTGTGTGTGTCTTTGTGTGTGTCTTTGTGTGTGTGTGTGTGTGTGTGTGTGTGTGTGTGTGCGTGTGTGTGTGTGTGTGTGTGTGTGTGTGTGTGTGTGTGTGTGTGCGTGTGTGTGTGTGTGTGTGTGTGCGTGTGTGTGTGTGTGTGTGTGTGTGTGTGTGTGTGTGTGTGTAGCTATATTTCCATAACAGCTTAGAGGCCTCTGGAGTAACCAGAGTTTTTGCTAATAATCCCCAAGTCCCTTGTGTAGCAGTGTGTGCGCGTGCGTGTGTGTTGTTTGTGAGGTCCTTTTCTTCAGAACCTGTCACTCACGCTCTTTAATATCCTCATCCTATCTCCGTATCCCTCACTCAAATCTATCCGCGACGCAAACTCCTTGACACTACATTTGCATGAATGTGTTATCAAGGAGTTTGCATTGTTGATTAATGCTCTTTTATAACTTCATTCTCCCCCTCCCTCACGCTCTCTTTGTCTCTTCATCATTCTCTGCCCCTCCAATCTTCCTCCTCCTCCTCTTCCTCCTTTATCTACCCATCTAGACCAGTGGTTCCCAAACATTTGGGAACCACTCAATACCACCAGTAAGCAGGAACACATTAGTAACTGATGACTAGACATTAGTTAACTCCCAATTAGTTAATTGTTAGTTCAGGCTTATTACTGCATTAACTACATTACTCGCTATTTCTCACTATCTTTGTATGAATAGCTCTCTCTCTCGTTCTCTCTCTCTCTCTCTCTCTCTCTCTCTCGTTCTCTCTCTCTCTCTCTCTCGTTCTCGTTCTCTCTCTCTCTCTCTCTCTCTCTCTCTCTCTCTCTCTCTCTCTCTCTCTCTCTCTCTCTCTCTCTCTCTCTCTCTCTCTCTCTCTCTCTCTCTCTCTCTCTCTCTCTCTCTCTCTCTCTCTCTCTCTCTCTCTCTCTCTCTCTCTCTCTCTCTCTCTCTCTCTCTCTCTCTCTCTCTCTCTCTCTCTCTCTCTCTCTCTCTCGCTCTCGCTCTCGCGACCAATTCCAATTCAATCTGTTAGCATTACGTTTTAGCAGAGAGTTAACCTGAATAACCTGACCCCCACATGACATCACCAGGCCGCATTCCTAAGCTCTGTCTATTCCAGGGGGAAGAAACTATTTCAGTGTGTAGCCTACAGACAGAAGCAAGTAAACACAGATAAACAAGAAAAATACATAAACGACGTAAGATGAAGTGGAACACATTCAACTTTTTTTTGTGCTCATAAGACACCAATTATGCAAGACTGGTGTGCAGGCAGCGTTTCACTTCCCACACACGGGCACAAATGTCGGCGAATGGAGCTAAATTAGCAACCGTCGACCGGAGGCGGTTAGCGAGAAACCTTGTTAGCCCGAGCATTAGCCAAAAGAGGGAGAAGAAGAAGCCGTTGCCAGGGAAACAGCCGTCAACAAGAGAGTCGGGGAGAATAGAGTCGGACCGAGCCTTGTGTCTGGGCTAGAGGATTTGTGGGGTATCTTTAACGAACGGACAATGCCCGGGTTGTGGGGTGTAGTGGGCCAAAAGGCGCTTTCCAAATACACACAACTCTTTACAAATACACACAAAAGAGGTCTTGTAATGAGGACGAAAAACAGAGCCAAATGCAGGGATTTCATTTCACAAAAACAGGCACACCATCGTGTCGGGACACTTCCACACGATTGCTTTTGCTTTTTTTTGTTGTTCTAGCGTAGAAGCTGTTGCATGCTGGTCCTTTGCGCTTCCCCTGATAGCGCTTAAATCAAAGCGGAACGAATGTCACTTTGTCAATGGGTTTATCAAATGTGATAAAAAAATCGTTGTGTGTCAGTCGAGCAGATCTTTTGAGACGGTCTTTCCCTTGGCCTTGCAGTTCTCATTCCGTTCGCTTATTGGAATCGCGGATCACAGATTCACGGATCAATTGTAAAGCGGGCCCTACATAGATAACCTGTAGAATGTGAAGCCTTCACTGGAAAGACATCCAATATAGTAAAAGGGGGGGAGGGGTGCTTTCAGCTAATCTAAAATTAACCTAAAAAATAACCCCCAGCACACACACACACACACACACACACACACACACACACACACACACACACACACACACACACACACACACACACACACACACACACACACACACACACACACACACACACACACACACACACCATACACTTTTTTCAAGACCCCCGCTAAATACTAATGCCAAACGAACACAGACTATCTAAGCCGCCGCTGTTCAGCGCTTACTAAGTCAAGAGGATTTGGAATGACACGCACGCACCTCCGTCTCATCTGGGCTCCCGCTAAAATCCATACCTGTCGCGCGACGAGACGCTCCCCAGACAATGGGAAGGATGCTAAACAGGAGAGGAATAATAGGAGAGAGAGAGGGGCAGAGAGGGGAGAGAGAGAGAGAGAGAGAGAGAGAGAGAGAGAGAGAGAGAGAGAGAGAGAGAGAGAGAGAGAGAGAGAGAGAGAGAGAGAGAGAGAGAGAGAGAGAGAGAGAGAGAGAGAGAGAGAGAGAGAGAGAGAGAGAGAGAGAGGGGGGGGGGGGGGGCAGAGAGGGAGAGAGAGGAGAGAGAGAGAGAGAGAGAGAGGTGAGCGCGGGCTAAAGTGACGGACAGGCCGTCACATCCAAGCCGGGGACAAAGCCGCCGGACCTGCGGAGCGACCGTACATTTCCGCTCGCACAATAGCGCCACGGAGATAATGGCGATCAGCCGCTCATTGAGCCCATTGTGAAGCCTCTAAAAATGATAAGATTCACCCCTCTTGTGTGTGTGTGTGTGTGTGTGTGTGTGTGTGTGTGTGTGTGTGTGTGTGTGTGTGTGTGTGTGTGTGTGTGTGTGTGTGTGTGTGTGTGTGTGTGTGTGTGTGTGTGTGTGTGTGTGCACGTGTGTGTGCAAGGGCGACACACGCACACAGACGTGTTCAGACAAGGCCACACAGAATCCGGGCTTTCTTCGCTATTCTCTCTCTCTCTCTCTCTCTCTCTCTCTCTCTCTCTCTCTCTCTCTCTCTCTCTCTCTCTCTCTCTCTCTCTCTCTGTCTCTCGCCCCCTTTTTTTTTTTCAATCACAGGTGCAATATATGATACAAACCGACGCAGCGACATTCGGGGTAAAATAGGATGGGGCTGATAGAAATAGGACGGGGATGCTCTCATTTAGTCTCTCTCTCTCTCTCTCTCTCTCTCTCTCTCTCTCTCTCTCTCTCTCTCTCTCTCTCTCTCTCTCTCTCTCTCTCCCACCGCTCTTTAGAAAGATCAAATGGAACTCGCGCGCGGCTGCACACAATTGGCTCATTTAAATCCCCGCGGGAAACCTGTTGAGGTGAAGTGTGTGCGGCCGCCTATACCGACCGAAGGGAGACCAATGAATACGGAATTACCTGAGTTATCTTCCTGGTGATCTGGCGTCTTCTTCTTCTGAGTGCGTTTTGATAACGACCACACACACGCGCGTCTGCATGCGCAGGCACGCGCGTGAACGCATGCATGCAGCCTGGACAGCCGGAATCAGATCTAGCCTTATAGCCTTTTCTCATCATAACGACCACACACACACACACACACACACACACACACACACACACACACACACACACACACACACACACACACACACACACACACACACACACACACACACACACACACAGCCTGAATCAGATCCAACCTTATTGCCCTCTCTCAACATGGGAGTGAAAAAGGCTATTATTATCTTACCTAAACAATGTAATGCGTTGAAACAACCAAGCCTTTTCTCTTCTAAATAGGCCTATAATGCATTCAACAAAGGCTTCATTCGCTCCCACTTCGGTGTCGTGGGGAGATGAGCAGGGGGGATGTTGGCTTGTTCATAAATCCACATCACGCTTTCAACATTTTCCCCATTGCTTTGTATTTGTCGCCGCCGTGTGGAAGTTTGTCGACACAGCACGCAGTTCCGGCCGCGCCCACTAGAAGTCGCTGAAGGCGGACGCAGCGAATTGCGTAAACAGTGGATCACCGAGTCATCGATCGCTCAGCGTTTCCCAGCAAAGCAACTGGAGTGGCGCTTATAACACGAAGGACAATAAGAGCGGAGCCTGTCAGAGCTAGGTTAATATATCGCCAGGAATAGACATGCACGTCCAAACATTGAATCGCCTAAGGGACTGAGAGTCAATTAAAGCCACTTTACAAAACCAGCGTACCCTTTTTGAGGTGAGTCTGTTATATTGACATAGTGCTCTAAGCTCCATGACATGTAGGACGAATGTAGTATATATACACCCAGTACTATTGATTTGTTTATTCGATCAGAGTATTGATCATTTATCGGAGGAACAATTTGAAGTGTATGCAAGTGTACCGACAATGCTTGTTGTTCGTGTATCTTATCTGCTGTGCATGGTGGGTCATTGTGTCGGATCTCTTCTCCCATCCGGTTCTCATCTTACAGTGTTCTGTATCTAATGAGAATGCTGTGAATGATGCTTCAGGGGGTTGGCATGTTCAACCTTACGTCTGCAGACAGTCTCCCATCACAGTGGGAAGGCTATTCCTGTGGTCTACTCACGAAAACAGAGAGAGACAAAGAGAGAGTGAGAGAGAGTAAACTATCGACGTATGAAGAGATTGTGAGGGTGAGATATAGACATGTAAAGATAGAGAGATAGCCACGTAGAGCAATAGTACTGTAGTTAATGCATTAGTAAGCCTGAACTAACAATCAATTCACTAGCTCAGATAGGTTCAACTGTAGCGACAGTGTTTCGTTTTGTTGTTGGAAAGCAAATGTGGACCATCCTCTTTGAACCTCAATACCGCCACTCATTGTGCCCCCCCCCTCCCCCCCCGTCTCTCGTTTCCACTAGTCATGTCTGTGCTGCGGAGCTACTGCGAGTCCAACTCGTCCATCTCCCAGACCTGGGTGGACCGGGGCATCTCGCCCTGCTTCTACTTCACCCTCCTGCCCTCGGTCCTGCTCACGGTCACCTTCTTCCTGGGCACGCTCCACTGCGTCTTCTACCGTCGCTATGGCACGGCCATGGAGCCCAAGTTCATCCCGCGCTCCTGCCTGTACGCGCTCCAGCAGGCGCTGTCCATCGTCCTCATGATCCAGTTCCTGGGCGGCGCCATATGGCGAGCGTCCCGCGGCGACGCGGAGCTGCCGGGGTACGTGGTGCTGTACGGGGTCCTCTCCACCCTGGGCTGGGGCTACGCCCTGGCCCTGTTGAGGGTGGAGAGGCGGCGGGCCCTGTTGATGGATCGGACCCGGGGCCACAGTGCGGTGCTGCTGCTGCTGTGGGCGCTGGCCTTCTGCGCGGAGAACCTGGCCTTCGTGTCGTGGTACAGCCCGCACTGGTGGTGGGGGCTGGACACCCAGAGAGACCAGGTGAGTGAGAGGGGGGGAGGGGGGGGGGGGGGGGGGGGCATGTAAGTTGCATGTGTTTATTTAGTACCTTTCACTGACAAGTCACAATGTGCGGCACAACAACAGAATGAACTGCAATACAAACACACGTAGAAATGTTCAAGCAGCACAAACAGAGCCTGTAGATTGAAAGCATGAACAATTATTATTCCTTTGTGAAGATATGTCTTTTTGGTTATGATTTGTATTTTGGAGTCCTGAGCCCCATTTGAAGTTCAGACCCATCTTTGATCTGTAACACTAATCCATGAATATCTTGGAACTAACTTTTCAAAATTGTACTCTTGCATTGAATTGTTCATTCTATTTAGTCAAGGTTAGGTGTGTTGTTTGACTACAGTACTCAAGTGCTTCCTCCGGGCAGAAAAGTTCTGAGTAGTATCAACAGCTGAATCAGTTAAGAAGAAAATATGCCAGTCATGTAGGAAGGCAAGAAACGGCCAGAAGATCTGAGCCTAGATTTTGCTGAGTCATTCTTCTGTCACACAACCGCACTTCACATTCTCAGAACTGTTTCTCAACCAATGAAGTCGCGAAACCATGTGTGGCCCCGCCCCCACAGGATAAACCAAGGCCAAACGTGCTTTGTCATGAAAAAGGCCTTCAATGAAACACTTCTTTTCAGTTGGAGAGGTTGAAAAAATCCGGAACTCTTGCATCTAATGAGGAAATGACAGTTTAGCGTGTTGCATAAAGATTACTCTAGATCTTGGTGACAATGATATCATTTAATCTTTTATGTCCCCAGTACCCGGACAGTGATATCAGGGTTCTGCATGCAAATCATTAACTGTCAATATTGGCACATCCTAATCCCTAGTTTGCAAAGCCCAAGATGGTGCTTTATATTGCTTTGTCTTGCAATTACAATTATTATATCCTCAAGTTTTATCTTTGCAGTTCGTTGTTTTAAACATTGGGTGTTTTCTAATGCCATGTTTGAACCTTTAGGCCTTTTATACACTTGTCAATGTGGGCTGATCCTTTTACTGTAAATTTTGCCTCTAGACTAGTTGAGTCTTCCTATGGGCCTTTCCCCCAGTAGGAACTACACACATGTGTAGCTCAGGACATGATTTAAGGGTCCGTAAGATTAAGGTATAGCACTGCACCAGTGCAACCAGTTAGTAGTCAATTCAATAATTATTAATCATGTTGGTGTTGCGACAGACATTAATAAAACCGTGATACGTTACCTTACCCTTCTTTTGAAGCCCGGGGCAATTACGGTACGTTATCTTAATTGGTTTATTGGCTGGTGGTTTGTGATTGGTTAATTGGACTTCTACTTCCCTCCAATCAGGTGGAGTTTGCCCTGTGGCTGATCCGCTACCTGGCCACGGGCTCGCTCTTCTTCCTGGGTCTCCGAGCTCCGGGGTTGCCGCGGCGACCGTACATGCTGCTCATCAACGAGGAGGAGCATGACGTGGAGAGCCGTGCGCAGGTGGGTCAACGGGGTCGACTGATTGGTCAACAGAGTAGCTGGGTCTAGGGGGAATCTGATCCGGAGTCAGGCCCCGTTTACACGAAGGGAAAACGCAGATATTTCCACGCGGTTTGGCCTCTCATTTACACGAAAACGCAGTTTTTATCACAGAAAACGATCATTTCTAAAAACTCCGGCCAAAGTGGAGATTTCTGAAAACGCCGGTTATGTGTTGTCGTGTGAACGGGGAGAAACTGGGTTTTAGGTTCTGAAGCGTCACATTATGCGCCAGGAAATGCTTAACGTCATGTGAGCGCCCTATGTTTACAGTTTGTTTGTTACAGGAAGACGCTCGTGTTATTCGTTGTTGTTGATTCTGAGGATTCTGATTGGCTTGGATGGCTTTATCCTTCTCCCTACACTGCCGCACATAGGTTTGGCATAGTTATAATGGCGCTCAACGGCGTATTTATGCGTATTGGGGTGAACGATTTGTTATTTTTTTTATTTTTGAAAACGGAGGGGGGGAAATATTTGTTTCTATAAATACCCTGCTATGTATAAACGTGGCCTCAGACTATACCTGTGTACTTTTACTGTGATATCAACTCATTACATGGGGAATGAATTCCTGTTAGGAATTTCAATAACGTTCCATAACAGAACACTTTTTTATCTCTTATTGACTACGCACTTATTGGATGTCGTACCTCCTGGCACTTAAAAATAGCACTTAGCATTGTGTACCTCTTATCCTAGCTATCTTTGTTGCATACGGGGGATGGGTTAATCTAGCCATTGTGAGTGCTTGGCACTTGTTTCTATGAACATCCGTAATGTGCTGACAGCGATTATATTGTTGTTTCTTTCTTCTGACAAATGTACTTATTGTAAGTCGCTTTGGATAAAAGCGTCTGCTCAATGTAAATTATGCGTAGAAATATCATCAACCTCATCGTGTATATACAATATTGTGACAAGTTCACAGTTTTAGAAAAAATGCAGTCTTGTGCGTGGAAACCTCTATCCTCTATCATTTCCCTCTTCTAAAACCTCCATTCCACACTGCTTTATTCACTCTGCGGCCATCTTGAATTCAGAACAACACTGGGGGGGGATTCCTGGGGATTCCAGAAGCTGACCCTAGGCTTTATGGACAGTTGCTTTGTTGACAGTTGACTCTAGTAGCAGTTAGTGGTACTGAGCAGCACAGCAGCGTTTTGTACCCAACCATCGCTACCATGCCTGCGTCGGACCGCTACTGTTTTCCTAAACTCTCGTCGTCCGGCGAGAAGGACCCTTGTAGGATTACAGGCTTCCAGAATCTTCCGCAAACCCCTGAACCTCGCAGAGAGTGTGTTTGTGAAATCAGGAGAGATCCTGGAACTAAACTCAAGGTATGATTTTACAAACCGAACAGCTTGAAAGGTCGACAAACCGTTATTATTTTTTTTTAACTGTTATCACGCTGTTATTTGTACCGTAGTTAAACAGGAAACCGTTGTCGCTTCCAATTCAAGATGGCTGCCGAGTGAACACACGACGCCTCGTAGCGTCGCTTTAATCCTAGCTCGTCTCCCATTGGTTTAAAACTGCGGCGTTGCCTAATGCGCGGGGTCTCGCCCCCCCGGGTCGCAGGGGGGGGAGGAGGAGGAGGAGAACCAGTCAACGTGGCAGGGCTTCAGGACCAAGGTGAGGCTGCTGCTGCCCTACATGTGGCCCCGCGGGAGCGTCCTCCTCCAGGGGTTGGTGCTGCTCTGCCTGAGTCTCCTGGGGGTGGAGCGGGCCATCAACGTCTTCGTCCCCATCTACTACAAGAACATCGGTGAGAGAGAGAGAGAGAGGGACGCACACACTCGCTCGCTTACGCACTCACACATATAACACATACATAAACACATATGACGCGTACACACACGCACATGCATAACACGCACACACACGCATAACACACACACGCAACAATTCTGAAACACTACCTAGTGTTACTGGTGTTTCTCTTCCAACTTAATGACTTCAAAGTTGGATAGTATTTTACTTTTAACTGCTTCTCTTATCCGTTTTTCAAATGAGCTTCGGGTGGTAAATTATTCTTCCTAAATATGTAAAGTTTGATATATATATCATAAAGTACTGTAATATCCACCAGTAGTATCACAAGAACCTCAGCCTTTCACCTGTATATATTTAAGGCTTAGTAACATCCCTCTCCTCCACCAGGTGTGACATGTGGCTCCTCCTCCTTTTTGCCATCTCTTCTTCTTCTGTGGTTTTTATTTCTTCCGTTCTCTCCCTGTCTCCCTCCAGTGAACGAGCTGTCTGACGGCAGCAGCTGGCGAAAGCTGGCCACCACCGTCTGTGTCTACGTCATGCTCAAATTCCTCCAGGGCGGTGGAGCCGGTAAGTGCCCCAATCCCCCCCCCCACCCCCAGCTCCACCCGCACACAGAAACACCGCCATGATCATCGACAGACGGCACGCCCGCTTGCTGTGTTGCCCCCCCCAAAAGTCTTCGTCCGAACAAATCCAAAATGGCCGCGGTTCCGATCCGTTTCGACGGCAATCGCTAGCTTCCGATCTTTCTCTCGTAAACGATGACGTCGTTCTGTGAACGTCGGTTGGCCTTCAGGGCGTGGCGGGATCCTCGGGAGAGGAAGAGGGGAAGGCCGTGCAGTTCGTGAAGAGTAGTCCGATGTTGATTTACGTTAGCTTTGTACGTTTCCGATTTACAAACATTGCAAGACGGCTTTTCTGTAGACGCGTCTCTTCAAGGAGATATACTGTGTGTGGACAGTCTCAACCAAGTCTCACACACACACACACACACACTTACTTACTTACTTACTTACTTACTTACTTACTTACTTACTTACTTACTTACTTACTTACTTACTTAAACTGGATTCTCAGTTAAATTCCTGTCATATCTTCATCTCATCAAGAGTAGGAACCGGTAATTCCTGTCGAAAGATCGGGGAGACGATGGGTTCATCAGGTTCTTAAACGGCGGGTGTAGAAGAAGCTGGTTTGTCATGTTGGGGTTCTTTTTTTCTCTCAGGGTGGGGGTGGTGAGATGAGGGCGATGCAATCGATAGGGCCGCCTGGAAATCAGGAATGTGTGTTTGGCAAGCAGGTTCTTCCAAGCATAACAATGGCCGTTTGTGGATCTGAGAATTAAGGATTCATAACAGGATACACTGTGCCAGTGCTGTTAGTTTGCATATATTACAAATTTGATCATAGAAACACCACCACTTTGGTACATTTAAATACTATTCAGTCGCAAATAAGGTATACTCATGCACTTATTGTACATTGTATGTTCTGGCACTTAATGTACGCACTTAGAACTTAGAAATAGAACTTCTTTGAACACCCTTACTGTTACGACGGCGATATATTGTCGCTTCTCTTTCTTCTGACAAATGTACTTATTGTAAGTCGCACTGGATTAAAGCGTCTGCTAAAAGCCTTAAATGTAAACGTAAATGTAAAGTAACGTTTTTGCCTTCAAACTTTTTAAAGTCAAAACGCCCCGAACCACCAGACCCCCCCCTGACGCCCTCTGTGACCTCTGTGACCCCCCCCTGACGCCCTCTGTGACCCCCCCGGACGCCCTCTGTGACCTCTTTGACCTCTGTGACCCCCCCTGACGCCCCCCGCCTCTGTGACCTCTGTGACGCCCTCTGTGACCTCTGTGATGCCCCCCGCCCTCTGTGACCCCTGTGACCTCTGTGACCCCTGTGACCCCCCCCCCCCCCCTCCTCCCAGGCGCCTCGGGCTTCGTCAGCAACCTGCGCTCCTTCCTGTGGATCCGGGTGCAGCAGTACACCAACCGCGTGGTGCAGGTGAAGCTGTTCGGCCACCTGCACTCCCTGTCGCTGCGCTGGCACCTGGGCCGCAAGACGGGCGACGTGCTGCGCAGCATCGACCGCGGCACCTCCTCCATCAACTCCCTGCTCAGGTACGGACGCACGCACGGACGGTCGGGGCGGCGGTAGCTCAGGAGGTAGAGCGGGTTGGCTGGGCCTAAAAAAAAAATAAAGTTTGGTTCCTGTTGGTTGTCAGTTGAGGTCATGGGTAGGTAGGGAATTTATTTTATTTTTTTATTTTATTTTTCCCAGCGGCAGCGAATGATAGGTAGGTTGTTTTCATTTAAAATTCGCTCATCCTTGTACAGAATGAAGAGGTGCTGTACCAAAACGTAATTATAGTTTTTTTTTTTGGGTCGCACATAAATTGACAGGGTCGGTCGGAAACCGGAACAAAACAAAAAAAATTTTTAGGCCCTGGTAACCTGAAGGTTGCCGGTTCGATCCCCGGCTCCTCCTAGCTTGAGTGTCGTGGTGTCCTTGTGTAAGGCACCTCACCCTGACTGCTCCCGACGAGCTGGCTGTCGCCTCGCATGGTTGACTCCGCCGTCTGTGTGTGAATGTGTGCGTGAATGGTGAATGTGAGGCGATATCGTAAAGGGCTTTGGGTGGCTAATGGTTAGAAAAGCGCGGTATAAATGCAGTCCATTTACATTTACGGTCGGACGGACGGGTGGAAGGTCGGGCCCGTGACGCCCCAACCCTGAAGTCGAATCCCCGGCTCGCTTTGTCGTGAGCGGGTTGCAAAGGGGGGGGGGGGGGGGGGGGGGATGTGTCAAGATCGTGACTTTGCCGTGTTGTACCGACGACACAAAGATGGATCACGTTTGTGGGATTTTTCGGGAAATGTGGGCGTGTCTTCCTAGAATCGGTATAATGATTTGGACTTTACTCTGTGATACCGAGAACACAGTCAAATATGTGTTTTTGTGGGATTTGTCTAGAATTCTGTAGATTGATTGGTGGTAATTGATAACGTTAAGACGCCAGTTAAAGGGGTAATATACTTCAATATTAAAGGGGTTATATTATGCCACCAGGTGTGAGTGTGATGAGCCTTTTCTTTTTTATTGAAGGATCAACAATTAGAAGGAGGGAACGCATTTATGTTACTATTATAGGGTTATATTGAACCCTAACCCCTATGCTAATGCGAATAACGCTGATTGCAGTAAACAGCGTTAATGTATAGCATGGGGGTTAGCGTTTGGTGAGGTTAGAGTTATTAACTAATGTTAATCGACGATTAAACAATGTACCCCTATTGTAACGCGTCACCTCAAATAACCTCCTCATTTCCCACCACAGCTACATCGTGTTCAGCATCGCGCCCACCATGGCCGACATCGTCATCGCCATCATCTATTTCGTCACCAACTTCAACGCCTGGTTCGGCCTGATCGTGTTCGTCTGCATGACGCTGTACCTCAGTGAGTGGCGGCCATGTTTCTAGCCCAGCTACCAACTGTCGATCTCGGGGTCGGTTGGCTTGGCGGGAGGGAAGGAAGGGAGGGAGGGAGGGAGGGAAGGAAGGAAGGAAGGAAGGAAGGAAGGAAGGAAGGAAGGAAGGAAGGAAGGAAGGAAGGGAGGGAGGGAGGGAGGGAGGGAGGGAGGGAGGGAGGAAAGGAAGGAAGGAAGGGAGGGAGGGAGGGAGGGAGGGAGGGAGGGAGGGAGGGAGGGAAGGAAGGAATTTGCTGACAAATGTTTTAGTGAACTTGGTAGACTGAAAAATAGGCGTAATAGTATTGGTTTGATAAAAAAGATTGTGATTTCATAAGTGATTATTTTGAAGTTCAATTATCGATACGTGTGAAGAGGTATTGGTTTGTTTGATTCGTTATAGATTTCTTTCCACAGTTATTGAGTTATTTGCTCAGTAATTGATTTATTTGCTCAGCTTCTGATGTCGGGGATCGGTTATTGATGTCTTTGACGTTCGGTATCTTATTTTGTTTTCGAGGGGCAATTGTGGATGCGTTTCAAGTTCGGCTATTGACCTCCCCAACCCCTCTCCTTTCCCAGCTCTCACCATCATCATCACAGAATGGCGGACCAAGTACAGAAGGGACATGAACTTACAGGACAACGCTGCCAAGACCAAGGCAGTGGACTCCCTGCTCAACTTCGAAACGGTTGGTTTGTTTAAAGTGTCTAAAAAGGTTGGGTGTAATCGACAAAACATGCTAGTCCGCTGCTGTAAAATATGAATTGCATCGGCCTGTTTTTCTGTTATTTTGCTGTATTGATCATGGATTATCTTTAAGTCCCCTCTCCTGAATGTCTTATTTTTTCACTGGTTGTTTAATTGGTATTTTCTTTTTTATATATTTAAATGAACGGTTGTCCCTTATGTGTCAACAGGTGAAGTACTACAACGCAGAGAGCTACGAGGTCAACCGCTTTGAGGAAGCCATCTTGAGATACCAGGTCAGACGCTACACGTTCATGGTGTTTACATCGTGTGTGTGTGTGTGTGTGTGTGTGTGTGTGTGTGTGTGTGTGTGTGTGTGTGTGTGTGTGTGTGTGTGTGTGTGTGTGTGTGTGTGTGACAACACCGTGGGCTCATACATTCTTAGCTTGGACTACTGTTCAAGGTCATTTTAGTTTAGTATTTTTTTATTATTTGTTATTTAATTTTAAGTAGTACTTAAAGCGGGTTTTCTAGTTAATTTTTAGTTTTAGTTTAGTTCAGTGCTAGTCATTGTCTATTTTGTAATAAGGGGTATTAGTCAGTAGTGGGGTTCAAAAAGGTCGGAAACCCTAAATGTGTAAAAATGTTGCTCAATGGCTTGTCTTCTCCACATCTCGGGGTACAGGGGTCGGAGTGGGACTCCCAGGCCTCGCTGGCCCTCCTCAACCAGACCCAGAACCTGATCATCGGGTTGGGCCTGCTGGCCGGCTCCCTTCTCTGTGCCTACTTTGTCACCGAGGGCAGGTTTAAGGTACGCGCCCCCCCAACAACCGCGGCTCACATTTACATTTACATTCACATTTACATTTAGGGCATTTAGCAGACGCTTTTATCCAAAGCGACTTACAATAAGTACATTTGTCATAAGAAGTGCATCAATACATCGCTTTCGGTACAGAAAGGATGTTCATAGAACCAAGTGCAAGTACAACAATCGCTAGGCTAACCAATTCCCCAATTCCCCGTGTTACAGCAATGATAGCAGCTACTGCAGTTGCTACACAGTTAAGTACTACAGGTCACGGGAGAAGCACACGGATCAACCCCCTCTTGAAAGACTCATCCATTCAGGCGCATTAGTTTTCTTAACAGAACAACATCGAGACACCAAATGGCTAGTTTCATTTTTAAAGTCGGTGTAGAAGTGGAGATGAAGAGAGGGTACTACGTTTCTGGGGAGGTGCGTTTTTTTTTTTGTGTTTGTTTCTGCTCTTGCGTTGACTTTGAAGTGCAGAGTGGGCCAATGACAGCAGGGCCATTGGCAACAAAGCGTCTATTCCTGGCAGAAACGCGCTTGGAAGCGCGGGATAAAGCACTAGAGCTCTGACAAAAAACATTGACGTTCAGGGCGTTTATCCGACGCTTTCATCCAAAGCGACTTACAATAAGTACATTTTGAAGAAGAAAGAGACCAATATATTGCTGTCTGTACAGTAAAGATATCCATAGAAACAGGTGCTAAGCATTTACAATTGCTAGGTTAACCCATTCCCCGTCTACAACAAAGATAGCTGGGATACGATGCTGCACAATGGTACTTGCTTTTGTTCACCGTTTCTGTGATAGCAAGCCACTTAAGCTCCTTGGCTGCTAGCTTAAAATCATAGAGGTAACTTATTGATATACTGTACATCTGATTGATAAGCACTGTATGCAGAAACAAACATAAGCATATTGATATATGAAAGTAACTAAAGTCATACATATTTGGCCTGTCAAGCCCTTTGAGACTGTAATAGCGATGAAGGGCTATACAAATCAAATTGGATGTAGTTAAACTGATTGTAGAGTGTATAATTCAGAAAAACCTACTTCAAATAGATATCCGCTTTTAGCTTCTTAAGCGCCGTAATAAAACGCAAGGCGCTGTTGTTTTTGTCCATGCGTACATCCGCGTACACTGTCCCCATTGGTCAAGCATAGTACACTGTCCCCATTTGAAACCATTGCAGAAATGTGCAGGTCGCCCAGAGAAAGACTATGTGGACACAGGCCCTGAGAGTTCAGCTTTGTGTTGCAGGTGGGAGACTTCGTTCTGTTTGGGACCTACATCATCCAGCTCTACACGCCTCTCAACTGGTTCGGAACCTACTACAGGTAGTTCTCTTCAGTCATTGTACCGCCATGTACTAAAATCTGCCCCATCTTGCCCGGCAACCCTGTGGTTCCACGTTGTGATTGGTCGATATTCTTTTCTCAATAGTATGTGTGCATTTTTTGTTTGCTATACTACAGAATGATCCAGAACTCATTCATCGACATGGAAAGCATGTTCAAGCTCTTTGAAGAGGAAGAGGAGGTGCGACCGGAATCCATTGCCTTAAGATGGCTGAACTATACTGGTGTTATGTACCTAAGGTTGCCTGAGTCTTTATGGTGGTGGCTTATTGTTTATTGTGTAAGTGCGTGTGCTTTTGATTTCCCCTGATAGGTGAAGGATTGTCTGGGGGCTGGGGACCTGGAGTTCAAACAGGGGAAAGTGGAGTTTCAAAATGTCTACTTTAGCTACATCAATGGGTGAGCCAAAACTAAATGTTACACAATAACTTTTGTTATCTATAATTAATGGCCTTTAAATATTATCTGCCCTTTGAAGTTATCGCAATGTTGCTCTTTCTTATGAAATGTTTCCATGGGATTGGCCTTTTTTAGAGAGTGAAGAGAGACAGGAAAGGGGTTTGACAAACACTGTATTTATTTAAAAACATGTATCTTTCACTGAGATTTTCATGCCAAAATGTCAAAAAGTAACGTCAAAATTCTATCTTTTTTAAGCTAATATCGCAAAATATAATCAATCAGGTTTTTTAAAACATAAAATATGCAAGTTGACCCAGTGGGCCATTTTCCCAGTAGTTAAACACAGCTGAAGCTAAACATTAATTAAGGGTCCGTTAAATTAATGGAAGGCCGTAGCAGTAGCAGCAGCAGCAGAATTTGTAACCAGTCAGTAACTATAAATTGACGTGGCGTTGCCAAAGCCATTAACAAAACCGACCTAATGTTAAATAGACAGGAAGAGAAAGTCGCTAGGCCGCTATTGATGTCCTGGGACTGGCGTCCATTACAGAGAAGGCCGGCTCCTCCAATGGAAACGACTAAACAACGGAGCGAAAGCAAAACCAACCTGCTTCGAACCAACGTCTTTGGCGTTGGTTCGAAGCAGGTTGGTTTTGCTTTCGCTCCGTCTTTCGCTCACTGATTTGAAACTCTTGTGTTGTCGTTTGTCAGGCAGGAGATCCTGAAAGACGTGTCCTTCACCGTGAACCCGGGCCAAACCCTCGCCTTGGTACGTCCTCCCCCCTTCCCCCCCCCACACCATCCCCTAAACCAAGACCCGCCCCTGGGACGCGGTTTGCATCCCGTCCTGTGGTCTCGCCGTCCCGCGTGTTGACCTTTTGACCTTTTAACCTTTGACCCTTTCCGCAGGTGGGCAAGTCGGGGTCGGGGAAGAGCACCATCATCAGGCTGATGTTCCGTTTCTACGACGTCCAGGGAGGCAACGTTCTCATCGACGGCCAGGACATCGCCAAGGTAACCCGCATCCTCACACAGGCACGCCGCTAGCATACTGAGGACGGTTCATGGCGACCGCTAGCCTAATGAGGACTGTTCATGACGACCGCTAGCATACTGAGGACTGTTCATGGCGACCGCTAGCCTAATGAGGACTGTTCATGACGACCGCTAGCCTAATGAGGACTGTTCATGACGACCGCTAGCCTAATGAGGACTGTTCATGACGAGCGCTAGCCTAATGAGGACTGTTCATGACGACCGCTAGCCTAATGAGGACTGTTCATGACGACCGCTAGCCTAATGAGGACTGTTCATGACGACCGCTAGCCTAATGAGGACTGTTCATGACGAGCGCTAGCCTAATGAGGACTGTTCATGACGACCGCTAGCCTAATGAGGACTGTTCATGACGAGCGCTAGCCTAATGAGGACTGTTCATGACGACCGCTAGCCTAATGAGGACTGTTCATGACGACCGCTAGCCTAATGAGGACTGTTCAATAGGATCAGATCCATACATGCACATGTTCATATCTGCGTTAACCGTTAAGAGTTTCGCCTATTACTGCCGTGAAGTACATGTGGTTTATCAGCACAGTTTTACAATCAAATCCCATTCTCTCTCTCTCTCTCTCTCTCTCTCTCTCTCTCTCTCTCTCTCTCTCTCTCTCTCTCTCTCTCTCTCTCTCTCTCTCTCTCTCTCTCTCTCTCTCTCCTCCCCCCCCCCCCTCCCAGGTGAAGCTCACCTCCCTGCGGTCTCACATCGGCGTGGTGCCCCAGGACACCGTCCTGTTCAACTCCAACATCCGGGACAACATCCGCTACGGCCGCATCTCGGCCAGCGACGCGGAGGTGGAGGAGGCGGCCATCGCCGCCGACATCCACGACAAGATCATGGGCTTTGCTGAGGGTGAGACGGGGACGCCGCAAAGCATTGTGGTCTTTGTCGTTTTTTTAATGTGCTTTTCTTTTTTGTAGTTAGACTGAAATGATCGTATCTTGAAATAACCCAGATAATGTGTACCTGATTTTTCGAGTTCTAAATCACACATTCATCATTTACTTCAATATCGAGCGACATCTTACTTTACAAAACATTCTCCATCATGCTCAGTCTATGTCTTTTATAGTTCTTCATGTTTATGTCGAAGTGAGACACACTTGCGGGTCGCAAACCTATCAAACAAGCGAGCCACCTGTACTGCATATCTGTGATCCCTCAACTTTCTCCCTTGTTTACGCTGTCACCATGGCGCCGCCTGCCTGACGACCGGTGATCCAAACACAAGAACATTGAAAAGCCCCCGCACACCCATATACGGTACAGATGAGCTGTTCTCCCCTCTGATAGGCTACGACTCCCAGGTGGGCGAGCGGGGGCTGAAGCTGAGCGGGGGGGAGAAGCAGAGGGTGGCCATCGCCAGAACCATCCTCAAGGCGCCGCAGATAGTGCTGCTGGACGAGGTGAGGGCGCCGCGCGCAGACCGCCGCCATGTTGTACTGGCAGTCGATCGATAAGGGGCTTTATAAGTGAAATGTATTATTATTAGAGCTGTCAAGCGATTAAAATATTTAATCGTGATTAATCGCATTAATGTCATAGTTAACTCTAATTAATCGCGATTAATCGCAATTTCTTTTTCTATGCTAAATATCCCTTGATTTTTTTGTCACATAATTCTTCTCATTTTAATTCTCTTATTAACATGGTGAAGTGCATCGGCTTGCCTTGTGCAAATGATTTTTTATTGATAACAACATTGGCATATACACTGATCAAAACAGGACGATACAAAAAAAGAGCCTATAGTGCAATTAAACGACTGCTTTGAACAAATGTCATTTGAACATAGCAGTCAGGCTACTGCTTCTTTGTTTTGAGCCAAAGAAAAAAAAAAAAAAAAAAAGTTTTTTTTTTTTTTTTATAAAATAATTGCGTTAATCGCGCGATAAAAAATTGAACGCCGTTAAATTTGGTTTGCGTTAACGCCGTTAATAACGCGTTTAACTGACAGCTCTAATTATTATTATGAATTATCTCAGTCACACACACATACAGACCACCGCCATGTTGTACTGGCAGTTGATCGATAAGGGGCTTTATAAGTGAAATGTATTATTATTATGAATTATCTCAGTCACACACACATACAGACCACCGCCATGTTGTACTGGCAGTTGATCGATAAGGGGCTTTATAAGTGACATGTATTATTATTAGTGCTGTCAAGCGATTAAAATATTTAATCGCGATTAATCGCATTAATTTCATAGTTAACTCACACAAAAAAAATTCTATGTTAAATATCCATTGATTTCTTTGTCCCATCAATTGTTCTCATTGTAATGCTCTTATCAACATGGAGAAGTGCATCGGCTTGCCTTGTGCAAATGTTTTCTTATTGATAACGAAATTGGCATATACTGATCAAAACAGGACGATACAAAATAAAAGCCTATAGTGGAATTAAACGATGAACATACAAACATACTGCCTTGAACATAGCAGTCAGGCTACTGCTTCTTTGTTTTGAGCCAAAGAAAAAATAAAACGCCGTTAATAACGCGTTTAACTGACAGCAATAATTATTATTATTATGAATTATCTCAGTCACACACAGCACACAGACCACCGCCATGTTGTACTGGCAGTTGGTCAAATAAAGCTCTTCATACATAAAATGTATTTTATGTATAAAATACATGTATATTACATGTATATTATTTTGAATTATCTCAGTCACACACAGCAGACAGACCGCTGTCATGTTGTACTGGCAGATTAGCTAAAAAGCACTTTATAAATAAAATGTGTCATTATTGTTGTGAATTATCTCGGTGATCTATGCTTATATACTTCCTATACTCCTTATACATTTCGGGTGTCATAATTATCGGGTGTCATAATTAGATGATTTTGGATACGTCCAGTACTGTCTCTTTATACGGGTTAAGGTATGAGATTAGCGGGTTTGCTCTTGGTGGATTACATCGAGGTCATTTCACACCACTTGTAAAGAATTAGCGTTCGAGGCTTGGCGGTTAGAGCCACACCTCTGACAGGCCTGTCTGATCATTATGAATAAAAGGGTTGGACTGCAATAAAGACATGAACGACAAGCCGTTCAGAGGAAGTGAGTGTGGAGCGGGCTTACTACATCACTACTGTGGCAACGTGTGCCCTCCTAAACGGATCTCTCTCTCTCTCTCTCTCTCTCTCTCTCTCTCTCTCTCTCTCTCTCTCTCTCTCTCTCTCTCTCTCTCTCTCTCTCTCTCTCTCTCTCTCTCTCTCTCTCTCTCTCTCTCTCTCTCTCTCTCTCTCTCTCTCTCTCTCTTCTCCCCCTCAGGCCACGTCCGCACTCGACACCCAAACGGAGCGCAACATCCAGGCCTCTCTTGCGAAGGTCTGCGCCAACCGCACCACCATCGTGGTGGCTCACAGGTGAGCACACACACACCGGAACCTTCTGACGGCTTGCTTATGGTTCCACGTCAACGCCAGTGGGGGTTTAAGGACCCCTGCGTCCCGCGCAAGGGCCCGACGTGCGGCTCGCGACATTTTTAACCTTGCGTCGAGGCGACGCAGCAGCGAGGGCTGTGATTGGTCCGCTTAATAGAACCCCGACGCGGAACCAAAACGGCTTCAGGACTGCGTCGTAGCGTCGGGTCGACGTGGAACCGTAAACTGAGCCTTGATCAGTCTTTTGGCAAACACCTCGATGCGACACGACTTCCGGTGAATTCCGACGCATGTCGTGAAGCGGAGTCTTATGGCCGGGGGTTCAACAGCGTTATTTGGTCCCCCCCGTGGTTTCCGTGGTTCCCTGGTCCTACCGGTTATATGACCTTTAACCTCCCGCGGCGCTGTCTGCTCCTCTGTGTGTTCACGCCAGGCTGTCCACCATCATTGGGGCCGACCAGATCCTGGTGATCAGTGACGGGCAGGTGGCCGAGCGAGGAAGGTGAGTGACGAGCCGGTCAAGCCGTCTTAAGACGGGAACCAACTGCGAGTTGGCATCGCAAGAGTTGGCATCGCAGACATTCAAGCCGTTTCTCTGACTGGTCACAAAATAGCAGGGTTAGCCGCTAACGCTAACCGCTAACCCGCTAACCTTTAAACTTTCCTGAGAAGCGGAAGTGATCGTCTAAACTTTTCGTTTGTTTTGTGCCATTTTTCCCGTGGAAGACATGAGGAGCTGCTGGACAAGGGGGGCTTGTATGCGGAGATGTGGCAGAGGCAACAACAGGCCCAGGACTCTGACTCTGACACAGAGGCTAAGGATCGCAAGTCCGAAAAGCTCCAACCCCCGTCCACCTCATCGGGTCATCACCACGGCCCCCACTAAACCAAACCGCCCCACGAATGTTTGTTAGTGGCTTTGTTTTATGCCTTGTTCTTAAACGGTGTGTGGTTTTAAAGGGGACACGTTATACCACCAGGTGTGAGTGTGATTAGCCTTACAAGCTGTTTCGAGCGGGCAGATTTTCGAAACAGCTTGTAAGGCTAATCACACTCACACCTGGTGGTATATTATGTCCCCTTCAAAGGTGACATATTATACCACCAGGTGTAAGATCTGCCTCTTCTGACATCACAAGTGGGTGTGTCCACCTAGATGTGTGCTGGATGGATCAGTCTACCAGCCTACCCAGTGGACTGTGGCAAACGTTGCTACTCATTCCATCATACATCTAGGTAGAAACGCCCACCTGTGATGTAAGAAGAGGCACATTTTTCAAAACGGCTTGTAACAGCTAATCACACTCGCACCTGTTGGAATAATATGTCACCTTTTAAACAACCCCTTCCTCCTTTGAACTCTGAATCACGCTACAGTCCAGCTTAGCTAGACGTGAGAAGTTAGCAAGGCTAATTTGGCTTTCACCCATCAAGCCTATCCAAGTCCAATACTCTTCAGTGTGTGCTTGCGTACAATCAGGAGAACAGGGAGGCCTCGAGGAGCATTTGTCAGCGAACGATGTGAATTAATATCTTTGTCAGTTTTAGGGCTGTTTTTATGTTTGATCCTGCTACAGCGCCTAAAATTTTTCTTCCGTGCTGGTGTTTTAGTCGACCGTAGGAGATCGCGCAGAAGATTGATCTTATTACAAATGTGGACGCTATACTCAGGTTGGAATGTTATTTTACTACAATACTACATTATTTATATTTGTGTTGGCTATGGATATGTTGGACAAAAAGAAAGTTTTCACGAAACCAAAGTATTGAGTGTTTAAATGAATGATCCAACACTGTAATAGTAGTATGGAAGTATTATTATCTTATTTTCAATCATTTGCATTGATCATTTTATGTTTAGGACAGAAGGGAATTTCCGAAAATACGGAAGGCAAAGCTCCTTTTATTCTTTTATATTTGTTTGCTTTCTTTATTGTTTTTAGTCTTGTAATTCGGCAAGTATATTTATTCAGTTTACTATCGGAAAACACTATATTGCTCTGATCTAGATTGTATAGATTGTTTGTATGAAAAATGCCACAATATTAAAGAATAATAAAAAATAAAATTTTTTCCTGTGTTTAGGATTTATATATTTCAGCTTCTGGTAAATGTAATTGACATACCGATAAATGTGTTGTTTCAAGTCAAGTTTTTAGTCCTCAAGGACTTGACAAGCCACGACTTGACAGAGATATGAAAGTAATATTTTTTTTTATCAAAAACAAAGAAAGCTCAACCCAAACTAAGTTTAAGTTCATATTTACCTTGAGAAGGCACAAGTGCAGGATGAAGACCCAATTGCAATCCAAACTGAATGCCGACTTCAAACTACCAAAGCACAAAATCAATAAAATACAGTAATGGGAAACGGTGTTTGTGTTTTAATACTGAAAAATACCTATAATTAGTTGTAGATCACCTACAATCTTATATTACACTTTATTACACACGCTATAGAAATAAAACACATTTTATTTTAAATGTCTGAAGTATATATGAAATCAGTCAGTTTAAAGATGTTGCAACAGCGACAGCGCACATCATCACCGGTCTCGTGAGCGTTGTGTAACCGTCCCAGGAGCGCCTCCCCGAGGAGGGGCGCCTCCTGCAGGCAGCTCGAGTTCCGGAACACGGCCGTCATAACAACACCGAGATCGGGGTTGGGGTTGAGCTAGAGTTAGCTTAGCCACAACCGAGGCCCAGGCCAAATACATTCGCTTTTTTAACACTTAGTTAGCTAGTTTTTTTCCTTAAAGCTAGCTGGCTAATGTTAATCTGACCGAGAAAAAATGGATTTCCAGTCGTTATTCAACGATAGAGCTTTCGAGCTGTCGGACTTCCAGGACTTCACGGTAGGCTGTGGTCGGGGCGTACAGCGACGACACGGGCTGTTCTAGGCTATGCTAAGCTAAACTATGCTAAGCTACACAATATATGACCAGGCCGCATGATCATATTGTTATATCGCGGTGGTGCTGAAGTTTCTTAATTCGGTCAAAATAGATCGGAACCGGGATGAAACTGTCATGAAACAAGTGTGTCTAAAACGTATTGAGTGTGCGTACTGTCTCTTGTTTCACGCTGGAGTGGGTTGTGTTGGGTTTGTTGTTTTAAACTTACTTTGAGGATTGTGATCGTGATTAACACACGCATAAGTGGGTTAACAAGTAACCCGCAAACGTGTAACTGCAATGAAGCTCTCAAAATCAAACCGAGTAACTCCAAATCTGTCAAAATAAAGCGTGTTTGTGTGCACTGTCGTACTGAAACTAACCTAGCGGTGCTTCCTGCAGTTTCTCCCCGGGCATCAGAAGTGGTCTGAGCGGGTGAGGAAGCGACTGTACTACGGCCTGGACCCGGAGGTCTCACTAGATGACCTTTCCTGCCCGGTGACAGGTGAGGCGCACTCACCTGTATGGGTCGATTACACTCAATATAATTTTATCATTTGGTGTAAACTTTAATTCTGTCCCGCCTAATGTTAACTGTAGCCTAGGCAATGTGGCTTACACCGATTTTTGTTTCATATTGTATTCATTACGAGGGTCATGGGTATATTCAACCTCTACGTAGGGATTTTAAGGTATTCATTATAATATTTAGACTACAGTGGTATTGCACACAAGGAAGGCCTCCCGCCAGCTCAGCAAGAGACGGGGACAGGAACGCCCCCTTTAAGTCACGTGACTTTCTAGTGCGTGACCCACGGTTCGCTGAACTGCAGGATCGTGTACTGTTTGTTGGTTTAATGCCTGCCTGGCTGGGGGCCATCAATGTAAGGATTAAATCATAACTTTAGGTTGAAAAATAACTTGCCTCATTGCTCATTCTATACATCACTAATCGCAAGCAGCTCCTTTTAGATTTCTGTTCCTAACTTTCAATGTTACGATTAATTAACAACTTATGGTCTTGTAATCATTTACTCATGGTGTTCATGTTTTCTATGGAATTCAGGTTAATGGAGACATTGATTAATACATTATATAGCAGCAGTATAGAGGTTAGGGTTAACCCTAACCAATTTAATAAGGCTTATAACCGCAATAACTAATGTAAATAAATGCTTTATTAATGTCCCCTTATTGCAAAATATTACCCTTTCGTCCTTGTCCCGATCCTTGTAATACAGACCTCAGGGTCAATCGAGTTTTGGCTATAGATAAAGAAAGGATTTTACAAAAACCTTGTTTTTCCGGTTTTAAGAGATCCCATCGCTTATATATTCCTTGTTTTTGGTGCGGATGTTTCCAGATATAGCTGTGGAATTCCTCCAGAAGTCTGCCCCCAGCCCCATACGCAAACTACACAAGAAGTATGCCTCTCACGTTGCCAGGTGTGTGGTTGACCCTCTTTAGGGGCGCTTAATCATCCTCATTGATCACTTTTCTGATTGTTTGTTTGTTTTGTTTTGTCTTGTTTTTGTTTTATTTATTTTTTATTTTTTATGTTTATTTATTTAATTTTTTTTTGTCCCACAATGTCTTTTATTTATGATGACTATATGCTCTGTAAGGTGACCTTGGGTGTCTTGAAAGGCGCCTCTAAATTAAATGTATTATTATTATTATTATTATTATTATTATTAATCTTGAATTTCAGTGCAGGGAATTGAATGGAACTAAATAATTGGATACATTAGTTAAGTCTTGTGGAAGGCCTCTGTAGAAGTTTTTGTTGTTGTTGTTGTTGGGGAAATCACCCAATTAGCAAATGTTGAAGTGTTATGCAGGATATGTCAAGTCTCATTTCAGGTTAATCCTTTTTATTTTATTTTTTATGGTTTTCGAAATCAAAGCAGCCCAAATCAAACTTTTAACCCTATCATTTAAAATCATTAACCTCAACGGGTGAACCAGTTGGTTAAATGATCTTGGTCGACTCCCCCCTATTGGCCGGTCCTCAACGGGTGTGCTGATGTGACTGAACCCCTCTCTGCGTCACAGGGAGGCGTGCATCTCTCCCTGCGCCATGATGCTGGCCCTGATCTACATCGAGCGACTACGACACAGAAACCCAGAGTACCTGCAGAACATCTCCTCCTCCGACCTCTTCCTGATCTCTATGGTACGCACCGCAAAGGTCAAAGGTCACCCTATTACGGGGCCGGGTTATTTCTGGGCCCGCTGTGGCTGCCCGTCTCGACTTCGCTCGCAGTCGCTCGCAGTATATATTGAGACATAATTCACACATTCATACCAATGTGTTCCAGAGCCCATCCAAACCAGTGGGATGTGGGACTTATCCTACCTGAACTGTACTAGCTCCTACTTGGTGAAGTGGCGGTAGGTCGATCACCCCCCAGTTCGATAGTAGGAGGTTCCACTTCGACGGTGGGATGTTCCACTTTGACAGGCATTCCAGTGCACTTTTCTTAGTTGGAGGTAGGATAAGTCCCACGTCCCACTGGTTTGGATGGGCTCTGGAACGCACCATAAGTACTCTTATTGTTTAAGGCCGTAATGTTCTGGCTTCAAACCCCATTATCTGCAGTCCAACTGAAGGCTTCATACAGCAAGCTGCCAAACCTTTACGTGCTCATTAATGACATTGTTTCAAACGCTAAGTGGATCTAGGGGATAAAGGGGAAGTCACACATGACTTTAACTCAGCTAAAATAATGTGAAAGACTGAAAAAGAGGAAGAGAGGTTTTTTAAAAAGAATGATAGCTGACTCCGGATTGAAGGCGAATTGCTTTGGAATGAACCCGGCCAAAGCCACAAGCATACATCCAGAACCCTATCTAGAAAATGGAGAACACTATACTACTCCTAGTTTTTAAAAGAAAACACAATACTAAACTATCTAGCTAAGAATAACCAGGAGTAAAGGAGGCAAAGAAAAGGCAGCACATCCCTACAAGAGTCTTTTCCTGAACTATAATAATCAGAAGAATGTACCACAGTTTGACTGACGGCAAAATCTTGTCTGCGACATGACATGAAATTCAAAGCTACTGACGCATCTGTTGCTCCAAGACGAACCGGTCTGCGGAATGACCCCGCTGTGACATCCACCCCCGTGTCTCAGATGGTGGCAAGCAAATACCTGTACGACGAAGGCGAGGACGAGGAGGTCTTCAACGACGAGTGGGGGGCCGCCGGGAAACTGGACGTCCAAACTGTCAACGCCCTGGAAATGGATTTCCTCAATGCCATGGTCGGTATTAGTAACACACACACACACACACACGCACACACACTCCTGAACGACATGTATCTGAATGCACCCTAAGTGTCGTTCTCTCGATAAAATGATCTGCTGAATGCACGAGTGTCATAAGAATGTATTTATTTTTCCGTCGCTGACCTCTGACCTCTGCCCCCTGGGCTGCAGGAATGGAGCCTATTCACGGAGCCCGGGGACTTGTTTGACATCCTGAGTCAGCTGGAAACCAGGTGGGTGACGGTCGGACGCCGGAGCGAGCTCGGCCCGAAACCTCACGGCTGTGTTCCAATAGCCTCAATAGCCCCTCTATATCTCCTAGGTCCTCCTCTAGTACCAACGCGTAGTAAGCTGAAACTGGAGCCTTAATCGCCCACAGGAGCGGCTTCGGGGGCCGACGATAGATTGGTGTTTCTTCTACTCAGGAAGGGCGTTGTGATCAGTAGAGATCATCAACCGACTGCCGTTTCATTTAGACATCTTTCTTACGTCGGCCCCTAAACTGTAAATGCTGCGGGAAACCCTAGAGTTGGAACGCAGCCCCTCTGTGTGTGTGTGTGTGTGTGTGTGTGTGTGTGTGTGTCTTAACAACCTGTGCCGTGTCGTTCAGCATCGCGGAGCAGCAGGGCATGCGGCGTGGCTGGTTCACCTACACGGACCTCTGCGTGCTGCTGGAGCAGGCGGCCTGGAGACACGCCCTCACCACCGTCTACCAGCACTTCGCCAAGGTAGGCCTTCGACCTCCGACCCCGGACCTCTCTCTCCCTCTCCCTGAGGGGGGCGGGATGGGGCGGCGACCCCCCCAAGGGGAGTGATGTTAACGGTTTCGGCGATTTTGTTTTTTTCGCCGTTTCACAGATGTCATGGCAACGATTGTGTTTAAGCCGTTTAAACTAGTGCTGTCAAGCGATTCAAACATTTAATCGCATGAATGACGTAGTTAACTCGCGATTAATCGCAATTATTCACAAATTAACGCCGTTACAATTGGTTTGCGTTGACGCCGTTAATAACGCGTTTAACTGACAGCAGTAGTTTAAACGCAGCTTGGTCCTTCTTGGACGTCACTGGAAGTGGCTTTAGATTATTTGAGCCGCCAAATGTAAATATCTTAATATAACAATTCAATGAATAATGGCATCTCTAGAAATTGAATGCATTTTATTTGAATACGTTGTGTTTAGAAATCGAGTCAGGTAAAGGTGTTTAATAGTGTCGAACAGCGACACACACATTGCACTGATCTCCGGTCTTATGGATTTAAAGTCTGTGGGACTTTGTGCAAAAAAAGTTCTCTCTTAACGAGGTGGTGCTAGAAACCCCCTCGTTAAGAGAGAACCAATCGGGCACGAGTGTGAGAATAAGAGCGCCCCCCCCGTAGCCCCCCCGAGACCATGACCCCTGACCCCTGTGCGTCTCCCCCCAGGTGTCCTGCATGCTGGGCTTGGTGTACCTGACGGGCGTGGCCGGCCTCCTCGCCACCGACGCCGCCCTCCACCACCTCAGCCTTCCCCGTGACGCACCCCCCCCGCTGGGACCCCAGCTCGCCCCGACGCAGGACCCCTCCGCCGCCGCCGCCGCGCCGCCCGCCCCCGACGCCCGCCCGCCCACGTGCTGTTTCCCCGGCAACGAGAGCCTCGACGACCGCCCGGCGCCCGCCCCCGTGCCCACCTCGGTGCTGTGCCTCTGGGGCTCGCTGCTAGCCACGCTGGGCCACGCCCCCCCGGAACGAGACCCCCCCCCACCGCGGCTGGTCGTCCGCCGCCGCCTCGCTCTCCCGCCCCGCCTCGCACCCGGCGCCCCGGTGCGGCCGGAACGCCTCGGCCACGCCCCTCTACGACCCGCCTCCGCGTTACCCCGGCGACCGCCCGCACCACGCCAACCCCGGGCCGTGGCCCGGCTCGGTCCTCCCCGACGGGATGTCCGCCGCCGCCGCCACCGCTATGAACTCTGGGTCGTCTCCGCCGCCGCCGCCGCCCCTCCGCTTGGCCGCCTCCCACCCGCGGTCGCTACTGCCGCTGGACAAGGCCCGAGCCATCCTCATGACGGGCTAGAGCTCCCCGGGCCTCGAACCCTGCCCTCAGTGCCATCGCAGAGGGCAGCATTCCAACGCACTTGGTTATCAAAATGGCTGGTTGGTTTTCGCGCCATTGTCGACCCCCCCCATCCATCCCCTCCCCTCCCCCTCCCCCCACTCAGTGGAAGTGAGTTTTGTATGCTTTTAAAAAAAATACACAATCAGTTACAATCCTTTGCTCACAGCGTCGACGCAAACGTTTTGTTAAATGAAGCATTTATGAAAAAAGCAGAAGCTTTTATTTTTTTGCCATAGTTGAGTTGCCACGGGGCACGGTCGATGCTCCACACCCCCTTCGACTCTGCTTCTCACGCACATTTCACTACGCAGGGTTTTGAATTTCCTTATTTTTGGTTTGGCTCATTAACACTCTGGTGCAGCCGGTGCGGGCGGAGGTTGGTGACTGGATGTGTTCATACGGTTGGGTTTCATTGAGTTCTTTTTGCGGCGACCATTGTTGAGGTTGTGGGTTTTGAGTTTACGATGCCGCAGGGTGGCAACTTGCTCGTGTTACAAGCTGGGTCCAGCTTGCGTCAAGACCGCTTGGCGATTCTTGGGAGCTTGGGGAGTTGATAGCATGTTTCTGATGGGTTTCTTCTGATCTACAGCAGAACAAAAAGGTCTGGTTTGCATCTCAATATACACTGTTGGAAGGATGTTCATTTAGTCTAATACAGCTAAGATTAAATGAATTGGTATTTTACAATTGAAGGGGGAGAGGGCTACTTGAGTGTGAAACATGATTCTGCCCTGTACTTGACTGAGGAAGAAGCTGGAAAAAAGCAAGTCAAAGGGAATTTAAGTAGGTTAGATGATCTTAATACCGCCTTCCTTCTCGCGAAACCCAGCTGTACCTCGGTGTTGCCTCTGCAAACAGTTCAACACACGCAGCATGGAAAGGCTTACCTGTGTCTCGTTCCCCCACCCCGCCTCCCATTTATAAGCTAGCATTTTCACCAGTGTTCGTTTGGCTTGCGTATTTTATTTCTGCAACTTTTTTATGGTGTTTGAAGGGATTTGTGTTTCTGAAGTAAGAATACCACGTAGCTTTAACCCTTAAAAACTACCATAAAGAGGTCTTTAACATTTTAACATTGAATCGTTTGAGTTTTCAGTTCGAAATGGCTACTCCAACCGCTTTTTTTTTCACAGAATTCGCGCGGCGCACTGGCGGTAAAATACGCAACAATTCGTTAAACCGTTTGTTTACATTGACAAGGAATGACGCACGAAGTATCCAATATGTTCCGTTGTCTCCGCTTCCATCGTCTTCAAAAGCACAACTTGACTGGACACCGATGTTTTACGGATATTTTGTTGCTTTTTTTTTACACAATCACATTACTTTGTAACAACTCCGGTGCGACCAAGACATTTCTTTCTTAAAATCTTCAAATGTAAAAGTCTTTGAGTTGCCGAGAGCAGCATAATTCGAGACATGTTGAAGCAAGATATCCTTTAATTTTGTAAACAATGTAAGATATGTGAAATAATCTGTAGAGAAGGCCAAACATTAATAAAAAAAACGTTTCCTGTTATTACACGTGTGTGTGGTGTCTTTTTCAAAAAAAAAAAAAATAGGTGGGGGTTGGGGGATACAGTAATACGAGTGCTTGGGTGCCAAATACACTTCGGGGCGACCCTCAGCTCTACGCCCCGCCCACATCCTCTCGGCCCGGACGCATTCCGCTCAGGCGAGCCTCGGGCCATTTATGGACCGGACCGTCGGCGGGCAATCCTGGGGCTCGTATGACTCTTGTGTGCTCCTGCAGAATAGACGGCCAAACTGCACGCGTAATACAAGCCTTATCTCGAGGCTAGGGAGCGTTTCATGGACGCAAATAAGGAGCTTGGAGACTCATTCTCAGGTAGGCTAGACATTAGTGGTCTTTTATTAACGTCGAGGGAGAAATTGTTTTGTTTGCACCGCCCTGGGTATATTTAAAAAATAAAGAATTTGAAAATAAAGCGCGATTATTTGCGCAGTGTAGCTATGGAATATTAAGTACTCAATAGCATGCAGGCAAAAATAAAGAATTTGAAAATAAAGCGCGATTATTTGCGCAGTGTAGCTATGGAATATTAAGTACTCAATAGCATGCAGGCAAATGTCATGCCTTTTTTCGTTTTTTGCAATGTAATGTTCAATGTGATGCTTTTATTCGTCGCGAAGGTCCCGTTAAACAGCAGAAACAGGAACAACCAAATACAGGTAGGCCGAAAGCGAACATGCTATCATAATACTACATTTTTCGTGTTGCATTTCTCATCTGACCCCGTGTGTGTGCACGTGCGTTTTGTTGACAACACTCGAGTATGATAGGGCGCTTGGGTGTCGTGCTGTAGCTTGGTGCACCCGTGCACGGTGCACACGCAGGCGCGTTCCCGTACAATGACCCTCGGATCTCGTCCTGTCCGTGCAGAGCATGACGACGCTGTGTACCTGAACTTCATGAAAAGTCACACCTGCTATGACGCCATTCCAACCAGCTGCAAACTGGTCGTGTTCGACACCAAGTTACAGGTAACGGCTGGGCTGGTTAACGTTAACCATCCGTAACAATGCTCAGAGCCTGGAGGATTGTAGGAAGTATTTTTTATTTATTTTTTTGTGTATTTTGTATGTATTTTTATTTCTGTATTTTTCTAATCCTTCCTTCTCTTCATCTACTTCTTCTCCCTTTTATGACAATGTTGTATTAAAAAAAAAAAATGTGGTAAATATATAAAGTTATCTGCACAGAAAAAACAAATAGGTCAATGAATATCTGAAAGATTTTTTTTTGTATACATTTCTTTTATTTTTTACGATTCTGTAGGTCAAGAAGGCATTTTTTGCCCTGGTGGCAAACGGCCTCAGAGCTGCCCCCTTATGGGACAGCAAGCTGCAAAGGTTTGTGGGTAAGATACTGAAGTGAAAACCATGGCAACTGACAGTTGGCTCAATCTCCAGCGCCATCCACGGGCCTAATTGAAATCTCTTTCCCATCGCAGGCATGTTGACCATCACCGATTTCATCAACATCCTGCATCACTATTATAAATCTCCTATGGTAACTCCCGCAGTCACACACACACACACACACACACACACACACACTAGCACACATTGTGTGATATGTCGATACACACAACGATTTATAATCAATAGTAGTAGTGTGTAATAAAGACTGATGGTAGTTACTCCTGAGTTGCTTGTGCCTGCCTCTGTTTGAGCCAACTTCGAATGTATGGTGTGTTCTAGATTCACTCAGACGCCCGAGTTGCACTTGTGACGTCATTTCCGGTCTCGGAGCACTTACAGCGTTCCCGTTGGTCTTTGTGATTGTGTCACAGAGTTGGCTAGTCGTTGCGTAATTCCGAGGGGACCGGTCCAAAAGGGGGGGGCGTGCCTCCGTGAAATGCTACAGGAAAGCCGGGAGATTTCCCCGCTTGCAACTCGGAAAGGCCGGTGTCCGAGGCATCTGGGTCACACCATTAGACAGCTCCCAGCTCACGTCTGACCAATCAGGGCATCTCCCCCCTGATTGGTTGAGGGTGCCAGTCTGTCCTGTCAATCGCAGTTGTGGGTCATGCAACACTTCTCAATGGTAGAGAAACATAAGGCGGGAGGGAGCAGAGAGGAAGGGGCGGTTTTTCAGGGTTGTTTAGTTTCAAAATCAAAATTGCTCTCTTCTGATCTTTCCTGCTATCCCTCTCTTACATCGCTCTAATTGTACCGATGACGCTTCTAGTCGTGTGTTGTCCCATTGCAGGTTCAGATCTATGAGCTGGAGAGTCACAAGATTGAGACATGGAGAGGTGATTCCTTTCAAAGTAAATAACTGACATGGGGCCAACAAAGGGTTGTGTGTTTCCTGAAGATGACGTGTGATGGCTATAGATAAAATGTTTGACAAGATAATTAAAATGACATGGTTGAGGTATGACTTCCAACAGCAGTAGTCTATTCATTCAGCTCTCCCTCTCTCTCTCTCTCTCTCTCTCTCTCTCTGTATCCTTCTGTCAGTCCCTCTCTGTCTTTCTCCATGTCTGTCTGTCTGTCTGTCTGTCCGTCTCTCTCTCTCTCTCTCTCTCTCTCTCTCTCTCTCTCTCTCTCTCTCTCTCTCTCTCTCTGTCAGTCCCTCTCTGTCTTTCTCCATGTCTGTCTGTCTGTCTGCCTCTAACTCTGTGTTTGTCTGTCTGTCTCTCTGTCTGTCTCTCTCTCTCTCTCTCTCTCACGCTCTGTCTCTCTCTCTTCAGATATCTACCTGCAGTATTCCCATCAATTCCTGATCAGCATTTCTCCTAAAGCCAGGTTAGTCCAGACAGACAGACAGACAAAGAGACGGAGAGCCTTGACGTCACTTTTAGCAAAGATTTAGTTTTAGTTTTTGGTTCTACCTTACTTATATTCACCCTACTCTACTCTACCCAACACCACTGCAATCTCTTCTCTGTGATTCTATAATGTCTGCTCTACACTTATTGTATGCTTTACACTTAAAAAAAGTACTTAGCATTGTGTAGCGTCTTATCCTAGCTATCTTTGTACACAGGGCATTGGTTGACCTAGTGATTGTTGGTGCGTGGCACTTTTTCCTATGAACATCCTTACTGTACCGAGAGTGATATGTTTCTCTTTCTTCTGACAACTGTACTTATTGTTAGTCGCTTTGGATAAAAGTGTCTGCTAAATGCCCTTAACGTCTACCCTGCCTTTCCACTGTCTGCCCCACCCTCCTCCACCATGCAGTCTGTACGACGCCATCTACTTCCTGTTGAAACATAAGATCCACAGACTGCCCGTCCTCGACCCCGAGTCTGGGAACGTCCTTCACATCCTCACCCACAAGAGGATCCTCAAGTTCCTGCACATCTTCGTAAGCCCGTTCAAACACTCTCGTTAATTAGTGATGGACAACGGGATCTAAACACGCAAAACAACCGGAACGCATCACAAAGTCAGCAAACAACAAAGTCAACGTCAGCTAGAGTCTTTTCTAGTCTGGCACATTTGACTTGATTAATAATTATAATAATAATGATAAGTTACAATACGATTCAAATCGTTAAGCTTATAGCATAATTGCCCAAGTCCTATTTTGGCCTTTTGGCCGATTGTGACATCTAACTTAACTCCGCTCTCCCAACGCTGCTGATTCACTGTGCCTCATTGGCTGTATCCTAAGCCAATCAGAGGGCTTTATACATGCCATAATCACTTTCTGCCTAATTCATCTATTTGACGCCAACATTTTTTAGGCTAAACCTAAGATGAACCTTCAAACAGATATATGACTTATGCTAACGAAATAATAACATTCCCCCGCCAGGGTCGGACGGTCCCGAAGCCGAAGTTCATCCACCGGTCGATCCAGGAGCTCGGGATCGGAACGTTCCGGAACATCGCCACCATTGCGCAGACGGCCAGCGTGTACGACGCCCTCGCCGTGTTCGTGGAGCGGCGGGTGTCCGCCCTACCGGTGGTGGACGAGCAGGGTACTACGTCCTCAGGGCCGAGGGGGGAAGGGTCGGCACAGCCGTGGGTAAGGGAGTACGACTCCCAGCCCAAAGCTTCTGCGTTCGAACCCCGAGGTCTGCGTCCCTAACTCGTAGTCGTGCATCCCGGAGAAAAGATAATAATAATAATAATAATAATAATAAATGAAATTTATATAGCGCTTATTATGGTACTCTAAGACGCTTAAGATGTCTCCTTTACCCCCGAACCTGTTCATTAAGGAAATGTCTGAATTTACTGTCAGACGCTTTTGGACTGCTGAATGACTCACTCGTATGAACGAATTAAGTTGAAGGTTTTAAGTTTGGGTTTTTCTTTTGTTCCCTTTTAGGAAAAGTAGTGGCTCTCTATTCCCGGTTTGACGTGATCGTGAGTACCGTAGACTAGTCCTGTAGTATTTCTATATATTATCATTCATAAATACCAATGTCGTCAGAAATAGAAAAGAATATTACACAAAAACATATGTTCAAATAATATATAAAGAGCTTTTGAATCCTTGGTAGTGAAAAATAAATATATGTAATTTATTGTTCTTGCTTTGTGCTGATTCGGAAAGATGCTAAACCCCGGACATTTTTGAATTCGATTAGATTTTCCGAAGTCTGATCTGAATTTTCAGAGTAGTTCCTTGTGTCCCATTGGACGAGAGCGCACGCTAGACACCTCGACACCGCAATGAATAAATATAAATATTTATATATTATATATACAATGAATGACATGTGTGCCTTTGAGTGACATTATCGCTTTCGTTTCCTCCGGACGCGCTCAGAATCTGGCAGCCCAGAAGACGTACAACAACCTGCACATGAGCATGGGGGAGGCGGTGCGGCGACGCATGTGCTTCGTGGAGGGCGTGATCACGTGCTACGCCCACGAGACGCTGGACGCCGTCGTGGAGCGCATCGTCCAGGCAGAGGTGGGCGGGGCTTAGTCTCCGGACCGCTGGGGGATGTTTGTGCGAAGCTGCCGTCCGCTTTTGTGACGTGTGCCATCGCATCGGTCACATGCTGCAGTTGACTTACGACAGAGTACATATGACGTGCTGTGCCCTGGTCGTTACACTCTCTACACACCGCATACGTGTACTATATACTGTATTACATGACACATAGTACCTATCGCTTACCACAAACTGTGTGTTGCACATAATATCTATATCTCTACCTCTTTCCCTCTACCACTCTCCCCCCTCTCTCTCCTGCTGTATCTCTACCTCTCTCTCCCTCTACATCCCTACCTCTCTCCCCCTCTCTCTCTCCCCCTCTCTCTCCCTCTACATTCCTACCTCTCTCCCCCTCTCTCCCGCTGTATCTCTACCTCTCTCTCGCCTTCCTTCTCTCTCTCTCTCTCTCTCTCTCTCTCTCTCTCTCTCTCTCTCTCTCTCTCTCTCTCTCTCTCTCTCTCTCTCTCTCTACATCCCTACCTCTCTCCCCCTCTCTCTCTCCCCCTCTCTCTCCCTCTACATTCCTACCTCTCTTTCTCTCTCTCCCTCTCTCTCCCCCTCTCTCCCGCTGTATCTCTACCTCTCTCTCGCCCCCCCCCCCTCTCTCTCCCCCCCCCCCTCTCTCCCCCCCTCTCTCTCCCCCTCTCTCCCCCAGGTCCACCGGTTGGTCCTGGTGGACTCGGGGGCCGTGGTGCGGGGGATCGTCTCCCTCTCCGACATCCTCCAGGGCCTGGTGCTGGCACCGGCGGGGATCGACTGCCTGTTGTCCTAAAAACAGCCCCCGCCCCTGACCCCTGACCCCTGACCCCCCGCACCCATCCTACCACCCGGGTTCTCGCAGCAGGCAGGTACCCCCCCGACACACATACACACACACACACACACACACACACACACTAACACACACACATATACACACACACACACACACACACACACACACACACACACACACACACACACACACACACACACACACACTAACGCACACACACATGCACACACATACACACACATGCACATACACATACACACACTAACACACACACACGCAGACACGTGTCACCGCGACCCTCACACTCCATTAGGGTCGCGACCTCTGCGGTGGGACACGTCGACGGCATTTCTACTCTGAGGATCAGTCACGGTGCAAAGTGTTCAAAATACCCTCGTGAAGACGCGTCGTGTAAGGAGAGCCCCTTCCCGGTGGAAGGCCGGAGACTTTCGCTTTAAGACGACTCAACGAAAGTGTGCTGGCCACGCTAACTAGCTAACCGGCTAATTGACTGACTAGCCATTATACTTTATGTGCAGAATATATCAGTTACAGCATCAAATATTATTGTTAACATTATTGAAATCTCTGTCGCTCAGTATGTCTTGCAGGAAGGGCCGGGTTATTTTGAGCTAGGAGCTATTTGAAACGTTACACATCGTGACCGAGTACTTGTCTTTGTCCGTCTTCCAAGGAACGGCAAGACGCCTGGCAGGAAGGAGACCCCAGGAGAAGTCTTGGAAGATGAATCCTTCATGTCTTAACTGCCGGCACTTTTGCAGTGCCACCTTATTCAAGCGGGGTAGCTGTTTTTATGCTAACGGAGGGAAATGGACACTGTGCAGGGCAGCTTGTCATCTTTCAAGTGTGTAGAACAGTGTCTGTATTTTATGCGTTTGATCAAATTGATCTCGATTAAATTTGTTGTACATTACTGTCACAAAATAAACAATACATTTGTATAACGTGTGCAATTTATTTTGTATTTTCATTTCCCAACAACTAAATGAATTCGTTTTACGTGTTTGTATGATGACAGCAATGAGTCACCATAGCAATCCTGCAACCATACCTCATGGGCTTGGCCATTACGTAACACTTAGCCATGCAGTGCCCTCTTTCCACCACACGGGGGTGCTGTTCCCCGCTCCCACACGCCGCGCAACGCCAAAACCGTAAACAAGGAAACACGTGACGCCTCTTTTTTTTTTCTTTTTTTCTAATTCATAGGCCTGTGTCAGATGTGCTCATCATCCGCCCATCTCTCTAGCCCCGTGATCTCCAAAACAACACTACGACGAAGTGGGTAAAAACATGGCGAGTGGAGAGGAGGCCAGACGCCCGTCGGACACCTCCTCTTCGGTCGGACTGGAGTCGCTGTTCCCCCCCGGGGCGGCGGAGCACGACGCCTGCGAGGAGGGCAGTGCGGAACTGCTCGGCCTGCGGGAGAGCCTCCAGGGCTGGCTGTCGCCCTACGAGCCGCTGATTTCATGGCTGCAGAGGCTTCTTGTTTGGGAGAGGCCGCTGCACAGCATCTTCGTCGCCCTGACTCTAAACACCTTATTCTGGTAAATCGAAGTGTGGTTATCGATCCCGCATATATCATCGTGTGCTAAACTCTGCATCGACAGCCCTGCCTTTGAGAGGTGATCGGCCGATTGGAGAATGAGTCGAGTGTTGCGGGTTTAGTAAGCGTCGAGATAAGTGACCTAATCCCCGTGTCGTTAGCTTGAGCTAACGGGGAGTAATGCAGCATCATTTTTTTGTTGGAAGTTACTTCCTTCCCGCACTAATTACACAACCAAAAGTCTCCAGTCCTGCTTGCGTAGCGAATACAAGTGGTTTATTAACCAGAGACGCGAGTGTCTTTGCGTCTTTTATTTCTGAGGGGTTATGAATAACGATAACAGACACACCGTGCAGCCTCGTCCTGCCTCGGCCTGCGGACCACCTGTCAGTGGTCGTCTTTATTCGCCTCTATTCCCTACAAGTAACCCGAGCTGCGGCTTTTGTGTTCACAAATGTTCCAAGTCACAACAGAAGTACAAATTCTGGAGATTGGCACATAGAATGTAATGTGAAGTTTGAATAGTAGGCCCCTATAATGGAGTGTGTGTGTGTGTGTGTGTGTGTGTGTGTGTGTGTGTGTGTGCGTGTGCGTGTGCGGGCGCGCTTGTCAACAACAGGCTCCTGTCCTCCACTTCCCTGAGGCCCGTGTTTCTCTTGAGCGTGACTCTGCTGGGATTCCTCCTGTTGGACCGATGGAAGCACAAGCTGCCGCTCATGAAAGGTACGCTATGGGTTGCGTTCCTCTGGGTCGGTGGAGGTGTGTGGACTCCGGACCCACGCCATACGGGACAAAGCGCCCCAGAAACAATATCTTGATAGCATCGGGCTAGGGTTACCGACCGATGGCCCAACCCGATACTTCGTTTAGCAGGTTAAAATGATATCTGATCACGTAGTTTTTGACTTGGCTTTTGTTGTGGTGTGAGTGGGACGGAGTACAGTTAAACCAGATTAAACGAAGGAACAATTTCTGAAGTTTTTTAAGTTTTCATCAAAGCCTACCGCTATAGAATTTGAATATATGTGACCATTATAATATCATAATTCATTGGAGAGCAAATATGTTATTTACTCTTCAAGTGCATACATTTGAGAAAGGTTATCTTGATGTGCGCTGTGATTAAAAGCACTGAGATATTGAGGAAGGTGCCTCAGTAAGTACTTATTATTTTGTCCACCTTCTCTCCCCATGTACACTACAGTTCCGTCTACCGGAGTCATCCCGGTACTCAGGTGTGTATACACTCCACATACATGTTTACCTGTAGCCAAAATCACCTGCACAGCTAACCATCGTAGCAATCTGTATTGAGTCATGTGTGAAGGAAATTCGACAATGTCAATGAGTTTTGTCGAGTGGGGTTAGCGTCACGGTTGCTCTGCGACCAAAAGACTGTGTATTGTCAACACTACATTGACGTGGACATTATTGATCTAATCCTAGTTTTCTCCAATGTCCACGACGGAAACTTCCATCAGGCATTACTTATAATTGTGTCTAGAAATGCTATGCCGCCATCTGTTTGAGTGAGTAGTGTTTGCCTGTAAGACTCAACTCCTTCATCGTTCATTACACTATTGTTGCAAGGCACTTCATTTTTAACCCCCTTTAACAACGACATCCATCGCTTGAAGCATGTCAACCACATGCATAAGTGTGTGTGTGTGTGTGTGTGTGTGTGCCCGTGTGTGGGTGTGTGTGTGTGTGTGTGTGTGTGTGTGCCCGTGTGTGTGTGCCCGTGTGTGTGTGTGTGTGTGTGTGCCCGCGTGTGTGTGTGTGTGTGTGTGTGTGTGCCCGCGTGTGTGCGTGCGCCCGCGCGTGTGTGTGCCCGTGTTTCCGTGCCCTACAGAGCTAGCATGGGCGTGGAGCCGCGTCTGCTCAGCGTGCCGGAGCTCAGCCACCACCTGGCCGAGAGCTACCTGACCTGCCGCCTCTACCTGCAGGAGACCCTGCAGTACAAGCGGCAGCACCACCTCAAGGTACCGCAGCTAGCCCTCAGGCTAGCACCAGAGTATTGTTAGGCAGTGTTGGGCAAGTACCTTTTTTAAAAAAAGTAATTAGTTAGTTACTTCCCCCAAAAAGTAACGAAATTAGTTACTCAGTTACAAATTATAAAGTGACACGGTACCGTGGAAAGTAAAAAAAAAAATGTCAGTAACGGTAACGGCGTACAATGATGGGAAGAGTTATCAATTTGATTACTCGTGACTGAAAATATAACGCCGTTAGTAACGGCGTTATTTATAACAACGTTATTCCCATCACTGATTTTCGGAGATACCCGCAAGCTAGCATGACTGGTTGTATAAGTAGTGATGTTAAACCGCCCTTTATGCTATGGTGCTGTAGGGTACTTTTATTTTAAGTATCAAGTAGCAGGATAACGTTAGCAGAGGGTAGCTAGCATGACGGGGCATGCAAGTAGGGGAAACTTTTTAAATGTGGCAGTTATGTTAAACGCTGGCTAGCATGGCAGGATATACGAGCATTGCGGGTTTATACTCGTAGTGAAATCAGCCTCCAGCTTGCATTGCTGGCCGCATCCCAACGGTTAATAATTAAGTTGCCTTCCTGGAAAAGGGCCTTTCGAGAACTGTGTTAAACAAATACACAAAAAATACACAACGCTTAGTCTGTGTGCGTGCAAGGATTGCGTAGCCGCCAGCCGCGACCCAGATTTGACTTGAATTAAACATGGTGTGTGGTTTGTCCTTCCCTCTCTGCCCAGTTCTGCGTGGTGATGACCAGTGGCTCCCTGGTACTGGCCCTACTGGGGCACTACGTGCCGGGCATCATGATCTCGTATATCATAGGTGAGCCACCTGGCAGCGTTCCCGGTCCCCTACCGATGTTAATATTGATACCGTGACGTTGGGTCGACTGCCAACGGCTGGGTTTCGGTTACTGAGATGAAACGTTGTGAGGACTCAGTTCCTCATCAGGGTCTTGTTTCTCTTTGTACAATAAGGGCGATCCGATCTGCTGTACTTAAAGTGATATGTGGATTAGTTATGATTATTATGAGAGAGAGAGAGAGAGAGGGGGGGAGGGGGAGGGAGAGAGGGAGAGAGAGGGAGAGAGAGGGAGAGAGAGGGAGAGAGAGAGAGAGAGAGAGAGAGAGAGAGAGAGAGAGAGAGAGAGAGAGAGAGAGAGAGAGAGAGAGAGAGAGAGAGAGAGAGAGAGAGAGAGAGAGAGAGAGAGAGAGAGAGAGAGAGAGAGAGAGAGAGAGAGAGAGAGAGAGCTAAAAATATGGTGCTTGTCGAGCCACTATTGATGCATACATGCAAAGCATACATTTTGATCGCGGTGCTTATGCCACTGTGTGTGTGTGTGCGTGCACAGTGCTGAGCGTGCTGGTGTGGCCTCTGGTGGTGTACCACGAGCTGATCCAGAAGATGTACACCGGACTGGAGCCCATCCTCATGAAGCTGGACTACAGCATGAAGGGAGACCCAGACCGCCGCAAGCACGACAAGAAGAGTGAGTGGCGGCCCCCCTCCACCAATCAGTTGCTCCCCCTCGAGGGGGCCCTCGGCCAATCACAGCCCCCATAGAAGGGGTTAGCTGGGAGGGGCGTTGTGGCTCGTGAAGCCCTGATGAAAGTAGTGGGAGCAACTGCTCTAGGTACAGTGTAGTTCAAACTAACTTCCCAAACCCGGTGGGATAGGGAGGGCATGGGTAATAATGTGGTGGTTGAACAAAGCTGACATTTGAGAGCGAAACATTAACCCTGTTAATGACCAAACAACATCGGGACACATTCAGTTATGTGTTGGTTTTTTGGGCTTTTCAAAAACCAAAATGTGTGTGTGTGTGTGTGTGTGTGTGTGTGTGTGTGTGTGTGTGTGTGTGTGTGTGTGTGTGTGTGTGTGTGTGTGTGTGTGTGTGTGTGTGTGTGTGTGTGTGTGTGTGTGTGGCAATTTCAGTTGACAAATGTTGAACATCTAGTTTTCGTTGTTTGCTTCGCAAACATGTGTTTGTGTCCGTGTGTTTGCTCACTGTCTGCATGTCATTCCCCCCCCCCCCCCCCCCCCCCAGAGGTGAGGAAGGAGATGGAGGAAGGGGGAGAGCCCAGGGCCGAGACAGAGAGCGAGAGCGAGGAGGAGCTGTCCTGCTTCGCCCCCACGGTGGGTCCCATAAACACAGCCCCGGGGTGTGTGTGTGTGTGTGTTGATGGCGGAGAGTAATGAGTGATCAGGGCACACGGGACGAACCAAAGCACCACGGGTGTTTAGCCTCACCCAGCCCAAGAGTCCAATTGCCAGATAGCCATCATCCTGACACGCACCCCACAACGACGCTTACGGCTGCTTCTATAGGTTCTTCTATAGTAGGTGGCTAGCAACACAAAGCTTGAATATGGCTCACTACGCAGAGCTAGTGTATGGCTAACATCAGAGCCAGCATACAGCTAGCAACGCAGAGCTAGTCTAAAGCTAGCAACACAAAGCTAGCATACGGCTAGCAACACAGAGCTAGCATACTGCCAGCAACACAGAGCTAGCATACTGCCAGCAACACAGAGCTAGCCTACAGCTAGCATACACCTAGCCACACAGGCCTAGCATACGGCTAGCCACACAGAGCTCACGTACGGTCAGCATACAGCTAGAGACAAAGAGCTAGCATATGGTTCTCATACGGTGAGCTACACAGCTAGCGTACAGCTTGATGTGCAGTTCCCTCAAGCTATGTCGGCGTCGCTAACTCCCGCCGTGTCGGCGTGCAGGTGGACGTGAAGACCACGGCCCTGGCCATGGCCATCACAGACTCTGAGCTGTCCGACGAGGAGGCCTCCATCTTGGAGAGCGGAGGGTTCTCAGTTTCCCGGGCGACCACGCCCCAACTCACGGACGTCTCCGAAGGTAACGGGCCGACGTTTTGAGGAAGTGTTTTTGGGGTACAGCGGTTGGTGGAGGTTGTTAGAATCTCGAATACTGCTCTGAAAAAAAGTTAAAAAAATACTTTACTTATCGTCGTTTCATAAACGTAAAGTAAAACTGACTTGGTTATTGTATACACATACAAGTGGTATTTTTCAGAATGGGGGGGGGGGCAATCGGTCAGAATGATTTGATTTACAATTTGTAAAAGTTGTACTTTTTTAATTGACCAACGGTTGTGTGAGGAGATATGTTCATAAACCCCCCCCATCCCCAGACCTGGACCAGCAGAGCCTCCACAGCGACCCGGACGAGGCCTACCTGAGAGACCTGCCCGAGTTCCCCTCCGTGGAGGAGCTCCCGTCCGCGGAGCCCGCCAGCCTGCTCCACTCCCGCCCGGGCCCGGGCCCAGGGCCGGGGCCGGGACCAGGGACTATCCTAGCCTCGGCGGCCCAGCCGGGGGAACCCTCTGACGGGGTGGCCCTGAGCCCGGCCAGCCTCCTCTTCCAGCACCTGGCCACGCCCCTGCACTTTGTCAACACGCACTTCAACGGGAACGGGCAGCCGGTCGGAGGGGCAGGGGCCACACCAACCGACCAGGAGGTGGGAGCACCCGCCCCCGAGCCCCGAGAGGAAGTCGACGAGCACGACGAGGACGAAGAACAGGAACAGGAAACGGCGGTGGAGGGGGAGGGGGAGATGGCGTCGGAGGTGGAGGGGGAGGGGGAGGGGGAGGGGGTCCATGGCAGCCAGCGCTCCCTGGAGGCGCTCAGCGAGGAGATCGTCAGCACGGCCATCTCCACCGTGGTGCAGAACACTCTGACGGCGCTGCGGCGCTCCGACCGCGAGCAGGAGCCCGGCCCCACCCACTCCCCGCCCAGCGAGATGCCGACGGGCGCCGTGGATACCGTCGCCGACGACGACCTCATCGCCGACCCCCCCGCCGACAAGGACCCCGTCGACGATGCTACCGCGGCAACCACCACGACGGACGTGCCGGAGCGGGGTCTTGAGGCAGAAGGGGCGGGGCCTGGGGATAAGGAGGCGGAGCAAGAGGAAGACGAGGAGGAGGAGGATGAGGAAGACTTTGAGCTGCTCGACCAGAGCGAACTGGAGCAGATGACGGAGGAGCGGGAAACGGGGGCGGACAAGCCGTTAGTGGGCGGGGTCTCTGGGGGCCCGGAGAAGCTCCCGTCTCCCCCGCACCAACCGGAGTCCTAGCTCCAAGAGGCTCCGCCCCCCCCCCCCAACAAACAACCCCCAACTGTTTCTTGAATTTGATTGGTTAGATAAAGGATTGTAAAACGGTATCCACTGTAATAAGGTTCCAACTTTTGGTCAAACTTTAAAACCAGAGTCGTCGAAAATATATATATCGGAAGATTTAAGGTGTTTTTTCTGTTAATCTGGTTTTATTCGAATGGGCAATGCGCACACCTGTTGTTCCCGATGTAAATGGTTCCTAAAAAAGACTTTGTCTCCGCTGACGGCGGTCGTTTGCGAGCGGTATGCTAATTCCACTCTCCGTTCCGTCCGACTTAATGCTCCGTTGATCTTCAGATGCATGTTACAGACAATGTAGACGACGAGTAAATTACAAAAAATCATCCCAAAAGCAAAAAGGGAGGGGAGTGCGTGTCCGAACTTTGGGGATTCCGAATTAACGACTACTAATCGACTTTTTCCGAAAAACTCGCCACAAACAGTCTCGCTAGGACTGTCGCTCGGGCTCGACTCGAAGTAACGGGAGTAGGCGTCGGAAGTACAATCTGAATTTAACTATTAGCCATTTCTACCATCCTATACTTCAATACGACTATTGGCTATCAAAAGCTGACTCCATCCCCGTCATAGGTTTAACGTTCAGAGTTACAACTGCTTTTTTTTATACATCAAAGTGTGCGTGTATATAAATATATATGACACGTCCAGGGAAACGTTTCCTGGCCCCCCCTCCCTCCATGTTTTAGGTGTCGTACCGTGTCATCTGTGTGGTGTTGGACTGGAAACCCCTGTCGCCATAGTGTGTATACTACCAACCTCAAGCTCTCCCCCGTCCTTGTTCGCCCTTTTCACCAACACGCCTGAGAGAGCAGGTCTGTTTATTGTTGTTTTCTTTTGGCCTATCGCCTTCCCCCAAAGAACAATGAGCAACCGTGTTTTTTTTGTTTTTTTTGTCTTGGAACACACTGTAACCAGATGTCTATTTTAGAAAGAGGGCTTTTATTGTGAAAGAGTTTTGAAATGTTGGATTATCACTATTATAATAGCTATTAATATATACGTTATTTAATTGGACAAGACTGCTGATGAGATTTCATTTTAAGGTGATGTGGGGAGAGACGAGAATCAAGTTTTGTTAAAACTTGTTTTGGGTCTGCAACAATGATTGTATGATCGATTTTGGATCTTTTGCACTCTGGACGTTCATGTATAGAAACATATTCCCAATGTGAGCTTTGAACCATAAACTATTCCTCCTCATTACCCAGACCATTCCAAGGCTTACCTAAAAGGAATCGGGGGGGGGGGGGGGGGGGGGGGAATGTTACCAGGACCTGGAGGGAAGAAATGGAACCCATTTCTACATTTCGAGCTGCATATACGCACGCCCATGCACAGACGTGACTTTGCTGTCGATATACAAGGCTAGCTCCTTAATTTAACCATCGGCCTTGATTTCTGTTTCAAAGAAGAACGTTTTTAAAAAAAAAAAAAAGGTCAAGGTTACAATAACAGACTTTATTCGCAATTTGCAACCCATTTAGTTTTTAGCTATAGTTTCACTTTAAAACTGACGTAACCATTACCAGCTATTTTTCTACATGTAAAGCCATCGTTGGGATGTGTATATTTACAGAGACGAAAGGTTTGTGCCACTACTAAAGTCTGTGCACGGCATGCATCGCGCATGTCTTTACCTTTTTAAATACTAACTAAGACGACTGTGTAAAGATTTATCAGTTTTGAGTTTAGTTTGTTTTTTAGGGGCGGGCCGTGGGGTTTCTTTCTATCGGAGCCGAGGTTGTGGTTTCCGATATTGGTTCTTGCGTTCGATTTAAGATATCGCGTGCTAGGCGGCCGCCCGTTGGGCGTTAACGAAATTCGGGATTAATGAGAAAGAAGGATTGTTCGGAGTCGGACAAAGAGGCGGAATTTTGCCTTGGTGTCTTGAGGGTTGGTTAAAATGGAGTCCACGCCTGTGAATATCTATCGGCGACGCCCGGCTTCTTGTCTATAGTGCACTATATTTGTACTAAAACGTCTTTCCTTTTTCGTGGTTTACGTCTCCCCTTTGTGAATAGCGTAGCATAGCTAAGGGATCTCGTCGCATGTACAAACAGCACACCACTCAAGGTTTTCAGGCTAGCCAATGAGGTCCACGCGATTCGTGCGACGCAACATGTCATTTTCCGATATTTCGCTTTTGGTCTGGCAAAACCCTGGTTACATATTGACTCCTGATTGAGTGTTTCCATTGAAAACAAATAGGGAAATACATGTTGCTATCGCATCCGCTTTTAGAAAGCGATGCGCGTGCATTACAAAAGCTCACAGCTGGGGGCAGTAGAGAAGTGCGAAAGTCATGAAGGGATAATATGACGCTATAACAGTGGTTCCCAACCTTTTTTTGGCCCATTTCTAGCTGTGAAGATGTTCGAGACCCCAACTTTAACCTTATGTGCTTCTGCTTCCACACAAACCCGTATCGCCCAATCAGCATCGACTGCTGATCTCCCGGTGGATGTAATCTCATTGCTCTACTGCACACTAGAAAGTGATTAGTTGTAGTAGTTTGCTAGTGGCTATGAATTAATCCATTTCGTATACCATTTCGTATATATCTGCGACCGTTTAAAAAAAAGAAAATAGTTTGCTAAAATGGACTATCAACTATATATCTTGTCGGCAATCTCCTGCGACCCCCATGTTCATATCTTGGCTCCGACCCCAAGGTTGGGAACCACTGCTCTTTAATAACAGACTAATGTTTAGTATACAGACTTGTGTAAAAAAAAAAAAAAAAATGTGTTTGTTTGATGCTTTAACCAATCGCTTCTTCGAAATGGCACTTAACTGACCTGTACAATTGGGGGCAAAAAAACAAATAAAGGAATCTATTTTCTAATTTCCATTCTTTTTCAAAAAAGTGCACTCAGTTTGATCTTTTCTCCATTTTATATTTTGGGGGAACCACACACACACCTGCATTTAAATAACATGTGGAAGAAAAAAAAAAAATACCGGTACATATTTTGTGAATTCACATTTTCTTGGGTTTTGTTATTTGCTCCCTGTTAACTATAGAAGAGAGTTCCACTGTTTACAGAGTTACTTTTTTCAAAGGTTAAGAGTCTAATATGAAAGGGAAATGGGTCGAGAACTAATCACTAATTCATACTGTTAAGATCATTTCTTGTAAAACCAAAGGAACCCAGTTGTACACCAGCACCCCCACGATAGTACACAACTGGTGAATGTTTCCAACTCCTCCACTGAAAGCTTGTCTTTACAAGTCCGAGCATCCTTCTTCTTTCTCCTGAGAAGACAAACAGGATGGCACATGTTAATACACGTTTATCCTCTTCTTCCTTGTGATCCTCCTTCTCCCTCTCCTCCTCCTCCACCTTCCCCACCTCCTTCTCCTTGCTTACCTCCTCCTTCTACCTCCCTTCCCTCCTCCACCTTCTCCCTAACCTCCTCCTTCTCATTTCACCTCCCTTCCCTCCTCCACCTTCTCCCTAAGCTCCCCCTCCTCCCTCCTTAAATGAACATCAGTACATTCGGGGGAAGACCGCCATTTAAAAACATCCTAGCCGACACGTTGAACCCATAAATGTTTTAAAATCCTTTCACCTGTCGGAGCTCGTCCACAGCCAGCATTAGCGTCTCCTCGAGCTCGTCCCCCATGTCGACGCCCTCCAGGACGGGAGACCACCGGCCCTCGGAGAGGGTCACCGGGACGGAGCACACCACGCCGTCCGGGACGTAGGGGTGTCCTGCAACGCCCGGTAAAGGTGACATGTCATGCCACCAGGTGTGAGTGTGGTTAGCCGTGACGAGCCGTTTGGAAAATCGGCCTCTTCTGACATCACAAGTGGGCGTGTCCAGCTAGATGCACGACGGACAGAGGAGCAACGTTTGCTGCAGTCCACCGGGTAGGCTGATAGGCCGATCTATCCAGCACGTGTCCAGGCGGACACGCCCACTTGTGATGTCAGAAGAGGCTTGTAACGGCTAATCACCCTCACACCTGGTGGCACCGCCCCTAGCGGCGTTCCTCAAGCGGTACCTTGGCAGCACACTCCCAGAGAGAAGACCCGCCCCTCCGCCTCGGGGTGGGGGACCCCGTTCCAGACCTCGAGCACCGCGAGGATCCCGTGGGCGACCGACACGGACGCCGGCCGTGCCCCCCCCGCGTCGGACGCCGACGCCGCGCCGCGGCCCTTGAGCAACTCGGGAAGGTCCGTCTTCAGCCAGGTTCTGTACGGAAGGTGAAAGAACGGCCGAAGACGATGGATTTTGAGGCGTTCTTCTTAACAATGACGTAGGACGGTAGGGTGCAGGGAGAACGGGGACATTTTTTTCTTGCGTTATTTGCGTCACAAAAATCGTGCTCTATTCCAATCTTTCGCTTTACGAACCAAACGTGTCAACCTTTTAACGCATGGGACCTGTAGTTCCTCTGTACCCAATAAACTACAAGTCCCACAAGGCGAGAACATCATCATGGTTTGGAACCATATACCGAGTGCATGGAAAGAAGACACAGAAATCGATGATAATTATAATTCTATATTATAATTCTATGATGTATATTTGAAGTACCTGTCGTGGAGCACCTCGAGCACCGGCCGGGAGAAGGAGCGGGGCCCCTGAATGGCCCCTGTGTGGTCGAACACCCGGGCCCTCTGCAGGTCCACGCCGAAGGTCCCGCTGGGGTTCCCCCACACGATCACCCCGCTGACGTCTTTTGAGGGGGACACGTCATACCACCAGGTGTGAGTGGGGCCGGCGGGTACGAGCAGTTTTGAAAATCGGCCCGTTCTGACATCACAAGCGGGCCGAAAATGAATTTACTGCGCGACGCTTTTTAGTCTGCTATACGAGTAAAGGTGGTCAAATGTGTATTGATCGGGAGGAGGAAGAAGAGGAGGAGGAGGAGGAAGAGGGGGAGGAGGAGGAAGCGGTGGAGGAAGAAGAAGAGGAGGAGGAGGAGGAAGGAAAGGAGGAGGAGGCGGAGTAGGAAGAGGAGGTGGAGGAGGAAGCGGTGGAGGAAGAGGAGGAGGAGGAAGAAAAGGAGGAGGCGGAGTAGGAAGAGGAGGTGGAGGAGGAAGCGGTGGACGAGGACGAGGAGGAGGAAGAAAAGGAGTAGGAGGAGGAGGCGGAGTAGGAAGATGAGGAGGAAGAGGAAGAGGAGGAGGAGGAGGGCTATGCTACGCCACCTGTGGTCCTCCTGCCCAGCTTCAGCGCGATGCGCGCGCTCGCGGCGGTCTCCAAGGGCGTCGCCACGGCGACGAAGAGGCCGGGGTCCAGGGAGGGGGCGCTCTCGGCGAGCAGCGCGCACTTGAGGTTGAGGTGGGCGTCGCCCGCCACCATCACCCTCACGCCCCCCCCTCGCCGGCGGCTGGCCCGCTCTCCGATCAGCCGACCGTAGCGACGGTAGCGGGCGGAGATCCTCTGAAGGAGCGACTTCCTCCTCCTCGCCTCCTCCGCCTCCTCGTCCGTCATCTCCTCCACCTCCTCTTCCTGCTCCTCCTCTTCCTTCTCCTTCACCTCCCCCCTCTCCTCCTCCACCTTCTCCTCTTTCTCCCGCCCCTCCTCGTCCCTTACCTCCTCATCCTTCTTCTCCGCCCTCACTCCCCCTTCCTCTTTCTCTACCTTCTCCCGCTCCTCCTCCAACTTCCCCGCCTCCTTCTCCTCATCCCCCTCCCTCACCTCCTTCTCCTTTAGCTCCCTTCCCTCCTCCACCTTCTCCCTAACCTCCTCCTTCTCCTCCTCCCTCACTTCCTCCTTCTCCTCCCGCATGTCCTCCACCACCTCCCTCCCGTCTTTCCCCTCCTTTACTTTCTCATCCTCCTCCTCCCTCCCCTCCTCCCTCTCCTCCCCCTTCTCCTCCTCCTCCCCCAGGCCCTCCCCCCCTCCCTGGTTGCCGGCGTCCTCCTCCTCGTCCAGCAGAATGACGAGGTCTGCGTCTCTAAAGGCCTCCTCCAGGCCAGCGTGCGCGGTGACCTGCCCCGTGCACGTAGACGTACAACACATAGAGAGAAGCAATGTGTTAGATCTGACTGCCGGTTATGTTTATATCGCTCATCATATGGTCGTTTTTTATCTGTTATTTTATTTGACTTTTTTTACCTTTCTTGATACATTTTTGGACGGGAAGCTAAATCTTAAAACCGAGGCACTTTTTAATCACATCTGAGGTGTTGTCACGCTTTGAACTTCATTCTTCTCCACGTAGAACGCTGAGAAGTGTTTCATACCGGTACAAAGGTTGTGTTTCAATTTGTTGAATTAGTTTATCAGTTATTCAAACATAGTCCTCAAATAACGACCAGCGGCTGGTGTCAAGGTCTACGACTGTGGTACACCCTATGTTTATTTTCGAAAGACAAAATGCGACAGACGAGCTCCGACGGGTGAAAGGCTTAATGATTTCTTTAATAACGACAAAAAACGACTTTTTTTTTTTTATGCAGACAAAATACAACAGTATTTTTTTCTTTAATATATATTTAGTCTTTTTGAAAAGCAAAATACAACCATATGTTTTTTTTATGATGGGAAATAAAACGACAGTGGTAAACCGCTAAGTCTTCTTTAAAAATGTTAAAAAAAAAACGACAGCGTTACCCCTTATCTTTCTTTTGGATCTACAGTATTTTATAACAAAAAGACAACTATTTTACCCCTTATGTTTTCTTTAATAAAGACCAAAAACAACAATTTTACCCCTTATGCTTTATTTCATGAAGACAAAAGACGACAGCGTTACCCCTTATGCTTTTGTTGGGCCGACAGTATCTTATAACAAAACAACGACAGTGTTTCTCCTTATGTTTTCTTTCATAATGAAATTACAACAGTGATTTTTGATTTTTTTATGATGGGAAAATTACGACAGTGTTACTCATTCTGTTCCCTTACGTTTTTTTTTTTCTGCCCGACATTATATTGCAAAAAAAAACAGTGTTACCCCTTATTTTTCTTTTGGCCCGACAGCATTTTATTACAAAAAAACGAAAGCGTTACCCCTTAAGTTTTCTTTCATAACGACAAAATACGACAGTGTTACATCCTTATGTATTCTTTTTATTATCGGAAGAAAAACAACATTGTTACCCATTCAGATTTTTTTGGCCCAACATTATTTTATTGCAAAAAACGACAGTGTTACCCATTCTGTTTTTATTTGGCCCGACAGTATTTTATTGCAAAAAATGAGTGGTACCCTTATGTTTTTCTATTCGAACGACAAAAAAACGACAGCGTTATCCCTTATGTTTTCTTCCATAACGGCAAAATGAGACAGTGTTACCCCTGAAGTTTTCTTTCATAAGGACAAATTACAACAGTGTTACCCCTTTGGATTTTTATGATGATGGGAAAAATACGACAGTGTTACCCCTTAAATTTTTATTTGGCCTGACAGTATTTGATTGAAAAAAACGACAGTGTAACCCCTTAAGTTTTCTTTCATAACGACAAAATACGACAGTGTTACATCCTCATGTATTCTTTTTATTATCGGAAGAAAAACTACATTGTTACCCATTCTGGTTTTTTTTGGCCATGAAGTTTTTGTGGGTGATTAGCATTCCAGACAAATAACAGTTTCATCATATAGGCTACCCCCTGTCTGCTTGTGTTGATCAAGTAGGCCTTTGTTTAACAATGTTCCCTGTTGTTTATCCATGATTTCAATTTCAAATAAGAATTCTCAAATGGCTTTTTAGTGCAAACCATTGGCCCGTAGGCTATTACGAAAGTAACTACTTGAGCGCTAGTTAAAACGGTTTTAAACTCAAGAAGTCACGTGACATCTTAAGCTCCATTGCTGTGTCATTTGTACTTGTAGTTTAACCTGCAGCTGCGTTTTACCTTGATCTCAATTGCATAAAAAACGAAACATAAAAGGTCAATGCTTAACTAAAAAGGTAAGCAATGACAATTAATTGATTGACGGCGTAGGTGAGGGCAGATTCCAGACTCAGATTGCCACTTAAGATTAATTTGATAAAAAACAAGTGTTAACCTTTTTTTTTTTTTTCATGACGACCAAAGAATAACAACAGTGTTACCCCCTATGTTTTATTTGATCAATATCAAGAGTGTTACCACTTATGTTTCTTTCATGATGACCGATAAAAAACGACATTGTTACCCCTCATGTTTCATTTGATAAAAACGACAGTGTTACCCCTTGTGTTTTTTTTCATGACGACCAAAGAATAACAACAGTGTTACCCCCTATGTTTTATTTGATAAATATCAACAGTGTTACCCCTCATAGTTTTTTCATGACTTCCGATAAAAAACGACAGTATATTTTATTTGACAAGGACAACATTGTTACCCCTATGTTTTATTTGATAAATATCGACAGTGTTACCCCTTATATTTTTTTTCGTGACGACCAATAAAAAACGACAGTGTTACCCCTGTTGGGTTTTTCATGACGACCGATAAAAAACGAGAGTGGTACCCCTTATATTTTATTTGACAAAGACAACAGTGTTACCCCTTAGGTTGTTTTTCATGACGCCCTATAAAAAACTACAGTGATTCTACTTAAAAAGTGGCTAAGCTTTTATGACGACTGATAAAAAACGACATTGTTACCCTTTATGTTTTTTTTCATGACGATCAATAAAAAATGACAGTGTTACCCCTTATGTTTTTTTTCGTGACGACCAATAAAAAACAACAGTGTTACCCCTTATGGTTTTTTTCATGACGACCAATAAAAGAACTACAGTGTTACCCCCTCATGTTTCATTTAATAAAAACGACAGTGTTACCCCTTGTGTTTATTTCATGACGGCCGATAAAAAAGGACAGTGTTACCCCTCATGTTTCATTTGATAAAAACGACAGTTTTACCCCTTATGTTTTTTTTCATGACGACCAATAAAAAACGACATTGTTACCCCTTATGTTTTTTTTCATGACGACCAATAAAAAACAACAGTGATCTTATGGTTTTTTAATGACGCCCTATCAAAAACAACAGTGTTTCCCCTTATGGTTTTTTTCATGAAGACCAAAGAAGAACGACAGTGTCTTCATGTTTCATTTGATGCAAACAACAGTGTTACCCCCTGTTTTATTTGATAAATATCGACAGCGTTACCCCTTGTGTTTATTTCATGACGGCCGATAAAAAACGACAGTGTTACCCCTCATGTTTCATTTGATAAAAACGACAGTGTTACCCCTTGTGTTTTTTTTCATGACGACTGATAAAAAACGACATTGTTACCCTTTATGTTTTTTTTCATGACGACCAATAAAAAACGACAGTGTTACCCCTTATGTTTTTTTTCATGACGACCAATAAAAACGACAGTGTTACCCCTTATGTTTTTTTTCATGACGACCAATAAAAAACGACAGTGTTACCCCTTATGTTTTTTTTCATGACGACCAATAAAAAGCGACAGTGTTACCCCTTATGTTTTTTTTCGTGACGACCAATAAAAAACAACAGTGTTACCCCTTATGGTTTTTTTCATGACGACCAATAAAAGAACTTCAGTGTTACCCCCTCATGTTTCATTTGATAAAAACGACAGTGTTACCCCTTGTGTTTTTTTTCATGACGACTGATAAAAAACGACATTGTTACCCTTTCTGTTTTTTTTCATGACGACCAATAAAAAACGACAGTGATACCCCTTATGTTTTTTTTCATGACGACCAATAAAAAACGACAGTGTTACCCCTTATGTTTTTTTTCATGACGACCAATAAAAAACGACAGTGTTACCCCTTATGTTTTTTTTCATGACGACCAATAAAAAGCGACAGTGTTACCCCTTATGTTTTTTTTCGTGACGACCAATAAAAAACAACAGTGTTACCCCTTATGGTTTTTTTCATGACGACCAATAAAAGAACTTCAGTGTTACCCCCTCATGTTTCATTTAATAAAAACGACAGTGTTACCCCTTGTGTTTATTTCATGACGGCCGATAAAAAAGGACAGTGTTACCCCTCATGTTTCATTTGATAAAAACGACAGTTTTACCCCTTATGTTTTTTTTCATGACGACCAATAAAAAACGACATTGTTACCCCTTATGTTTTTTTTCATGACGACCAATAAAAAACAACAGTGATCTTATGGTTTTTTAATGACGCCCTATTAAAAACAACAGTGTTTCCCCTTATGGTTTTTTTCATGAAGACCAAAGAAGAACGACAGTGTCTTCATGTTTCATTTGATGCAAACAACAGTGTTGCCCCCTGTTTTATTTGATAAATATCGACAGCGTTACCCCTTGTGTTTATTTCATGACGGCCGATAAAAAACGACAGTGTTACCCCTCATGTTTCATTTGATAAAAACGACAGTGTTACCCCTTGTGTTTTTTTTCATGACGACTGATAAAAAACGACATTGTTACCCTTTATGTTTTTTTTCATGACGACCAATAAAAAACGACAGTGTTACCCCTTATGTTTTTTTTCATGACGACCAATAAAAAACGACAGTGTTACCCCTTATGTTTTTTTTCATGACGACCAATAAAAAGCGACAGTGTTACCCCTTATGTTTTTTTTCATGACGACCAATAAAAAACGACAGTGTTACCCCTTATGTTTTTTTTCATGACGACCAATAAAAAACGACAGTGTTACCCCTTATGTTTTTTTTCATGACGACCAATAAAAAACGACAGTGTTACCCCTTATGTTTTTTTTCATGACGACCAATAAAAAGCGACAGTGTTACCCCTTATGTTTTTTTTCATGACGACCAATAAAAAACAATAGTGTTACCCCTTATGTTTTTTCTCATGACGACCAATAAAAAACGACTGTGTTACCCCTTATATTTTATTTGACAAAGACAACAGTGTTACCCCTTATGTTTTTTTTCATAACGACCAATAAAAAACAACAGTGTTACCCCCTATGTTTTATTTGATAAATATCGACAGTGTTACCCCTTGTGTTTTTTTTCATGACGACCAATAAAAGAACTTCAGTGTTACCCCCTCATGTTTCATTTAATAAAAACGACAGTGTTACCCCTTGTGTTTATTTCATGACGGCCGATAAAAAAGGACAGTGTTACCCCTCATGTTTCATTTGATAAAAACGACAGTTTTACCCCTTATGTTTTTTTTCATGACGACCAATAAAAAACGACATTGTTACCCCTTATGTTTTTTTTCATGACGACCAATAAAAAACAACAGTGATCTTATGGTTTTTTAATGACGCCCTATTAAAAACAACAGTGTTTCCCCTTATGGTTTTTTTCATGAAGACCAAAGAAGAACGACAGTGTCTTCATGTTTCATTTGATGCAAACAACAGTGTTGCCCCCTGTTTTATTTGATAAATATCGACAGCGTTACCCCTTGTGTTTATTTCATGACGGCCGATAAAAAACGACAGTGTTACCCCTCATGTTTCATTTGATAAAAACGACAGTGTTACCCCTTGTGTTTTTTTTCATGACGACTGATAAAAAACGACATTGTTACCCTTTATGTTTTTTTTCATGACGACCAATAAAAAACGACAGTGTTACCCCTTATGTTTTTTTTCATGACGACCAATAAAAAACGACAGTGTTACCCCTTATGTTTTTTTTCATGACGACCAATAAAAAGCGACAGTGTTACCCCTTATGTTTTTTTTCATGACGACCAATAAAAAACGACAGTGTTACCCCTTATGTTTTTTTTCATGACGACCAATAAAAAACGACAGTGTTACCCCTTATGTTTTTTTTCATGACGACCAATAAAAAACGACAGTGTTACCCCTTATGTTTTTTTTCATGACGACCAATAAAAAGCGACAGTGTTACCCCTTATGTTTTTTTTCATGACGACCAATAAAAAACAATAGTGTTACCCCTTATGTTTTTTCTCATGACGACCAATAAAAAACGACTGTGTTACCCCTTATATTTTATTTGACAAAGACAACAGTGTTACCCCTTATGTTTTTTTTCATAACGACCAATAAAAAACAACAGTGTTACCCCCTATGTTTTATTTGATAAATATCGACAGTGTTACCCCTTGTGTTTTTTTTCATGACGACCAATAAAAAACGACTGTGTTACCCCTTATATTTTATTTGACAAAGACAACAGTGTTACCCCTTATGTTTTTTTTCATAACGACCAATAAAAAACAACAGTGTTACCCCCTATGTTTTATTTGATAAATATCGACAGTGTTACCCCTTATGTTTTTTTTCATGACGACCAATAAAAAACAATAGTGTTACCCCTTATGTTTTTTCTCATGACGACCAATAAAAAACGACTGTGTTACCCCTTATATTTTATTTGACAAAGACAACAGTGTTACCCCTTATGTTTTTTTTCATAACGACCAATAAAAAACAACAGTGTTACTCCCTATGTTTTATTTGATAAATATCGACAGTGTTACCCCTTGTGTTTTTTTTCGTGACGACCAATAAAAAACGACAGTGTTACCCCTTATGTTTTTTTTCATGACGACCAATAAAATAACTACAATGTTACCCCCTCATGATTCATTTAATAAAAACGACAGTGTTACCCCTTGTGTTTATTTCATGACGGCCGATAAAAAAGGACAGTGTTACCCCTCATGTTTCATTTAATAAAAACGACAGTGTTACCCCTTATGTTTTTTTTCATGACGACCAATAAAAAAACAACAGTGTTACCCCTTATGGTTTTTTCATGATGACCGATAAAAAACAAATGTGTTACCCCTTATATTTTATTTGACAAAGAAAACAGTGTTACCCCTTATTTATTTTTTTATAATGACCAATAAAAAACGACGGTCGTCATGTTTTTCTTCATGACGACCAATAAAAAACGACAGTTTTACCCCTTATGTTTTTTTTCATGAAGACCAATAAAAACAACAGTGTTACCCCTTATGGTTTTTTCATGACGCCCTTAAAAAACAACAGTGTTTCCCCTTATGGTTTTTTTCATGAAGACCAAAGAAAAACGACAGTGTCATCCCTCATGTTTCATTTGATGAAAACAACAGTGTTACCCCCTATGTTTTATTAGATAAATATCGACAGTGTTACCCCTTGTGTTTATTTCATGACGGCCGATAAAAAACGACAGTGTTACCCCTCATGTTTCATTTGATAAAAACGACAGTGTTACCCCTTGTGTTTTCTTTCATGACGACTGACAAAAAACAACAGTGTTACCCCTTATGTTTTTTTTCATAACGACCAATAAAAAACAACAGTGTTACCCCCTATGTTTTATTTGATAAATATCGACAGTGTTACCCCTTATGTTTTTTTTCATGACGACCAATAAAAAACAATAGTGTTACCCCTTATGTTTTTTCTCATGACGACCAATAAAAAACGACTGTGTTACCCCTTATATTTTATTTGACAAAGACAACAGTGTTACCCCTTATGTTTTTTTTCATAACGACCAATAAAAAACAACAGTGTTACTCCCTATGTTTTATTTGATAAATATCGACAGTGTTACCCCTTGTGTTTTTTTTCGTGACGACCAATAAAAAACGACAGTGTTACCCCTTATGTTTTTTTTCATGACGACCAATAAAATAACTACAATGTTACCCCCTCATGATTCATTTAATAAAAACGACAGTGTTACCCCTTGTGTTTATTTCATGACGGCCGATAAAAAAGGACAGTGTTACCCCTCATGTTTCATTTAATAAAAACGACAGTGTTACCCCTTATGTTTTTTTTCATGACGACCAATAAAAAAACAACAGTGTTACCCCTTATGGTTTTTTCATGATGACCGATAAAAAACAAATGTGTTACCCCTTATATTTTATTTGACAAAGAAAACAGTGTTACCCCTTATTTATTTTTTTATAATGACCAATAAAAAACGACGGTCGTCATGTTTTTCTTCATGACGACCAATAAAAAACGACAGTTTTACCCCTTATGTTTTTTTTCATGAAGACCAATAAAAAACAACAGTGTTACCCCTTATGGTTTTTTCATGACGCCCTTAAAAAACAACAGTGTTTCCCCTTATGGTTTTTTTCATGAAGACCAAAGAAAAACGACAGTGTCATCCCTCATGTTTCATTTGATGAAAACAACAGTGTTACCCCCTATGTTTTATTAGATAAATATCGACAGTGTTACCCCTTGTGTTTATTTCATGACGGCCGATAAAAAACGACAGTGTTACCCCTCATGTTTCATTTGATAAAAACGACAGTGTTACCCCTTGTGTTTTCTTTCATGACGACTGACAAAAAACGACAGTGTTACCCCTTATGTTTTTTTTCATGACGACCAATAAAAAAACAACAGTGTTACCCCTTATGTTTTTTTTCATGACGACCAATAAAAAACGACAGTGCTACCCCTATGTTTTATTTGATAAATATCGACAGTGTTACCCCTTATGTTTTTTTTCGTGACGACCAATAAAAAACGACAGTGTTACCCCTTATGTTTTTTTTCATGACGACCAATAAAAAACAACAGTGTTACCCCTTATGTTTTTTTTCATGACGACCAAAGAAAAACAACAGTGCTACCCCTTATGTTTTATTTGAGAAATATCGACAATGTTACCCCTTGTGTTTTTTTTCATGACGTCCAAAGAAAAACAACAGTGTTACCCCTTATGTTTTTTTTCGTGACGACCAATAAAAAACGACAGTGTTACCTCTTATGTTTTTTTTCATGACGACCATAAAAAACGACAGTGTTACCCCTCATGTTTAATTTATTAAAAACGACAGTGTTACCCCTTGTGTTTAATCATGACGGCCGATAAAAAACGACAGTGTTACCCCTCATGTTTCATTTGATAAAAACGACAGTGTTACCCCTTATGTTTTTTTTCATGACGACCAATAAAAAACGACAGTGTTACCCCTCATGTTTCATTTGATAAAAACGACAGTGTTACCCCTTGTGTTTTTCTCATGACGACCAAAGACAAACAACAGTGTTTCCCCCTATGTTTTATTTGATAAATATCGACAGTGTTAGCCGTGGTAACCCTGTCTACGTTTTTGCAGGGATCCGAACCTGAGCTGTTTAGAGTGTTAACCTCCGAACTTATCAATGCACCATAGATAAATATCACAATGGTTATATTTGACTTTATAATTCGCATGAAATAGAAATTTGAGTCTTCCAACGGAGAACATCAAGGGGACTTGAACCCCGGTCTCCAGGGGCTTAACTCACAGCTCTCTCCACTTCCCACTGAGATTTATGATTTATTAATGTCTGAGGTTATATATGACTGTGCAACAGACATGATAGCTTTAAGTTTAAAATTAACGAAATTGTGTTTTCCACAGAAATTGAGCCACGCTCTCCAGTGGGTTAGGCAGAGTGCACTCCACTGCACCACTGAGGCGATGACAATGCACAATAATCAATCATCAATAAAGAGGATATACATGACGTTAAAATGTGTGTCTGTATTTCTGTTATTTCCCTTATGTTTTTTTTTCATGAAGACCAATAAAAAACGACAGTGTTACCCCTCATGTTTCATTTGATAAAAATGCCAGTGTTACCCCTTGTGTTTTTCTCATGACGACCAAAGACAAACAACAGTGTTTCCCCCTATGTTTTATTTGATAAATATCGACAGTGTTACCCGTGGTACCCCTGTCCACGTTTTTGCGGGGATCCGAACCTGAGCTGTTTAGAGTGTTAACCACCGAACTTATCAATGCACCATCAAGACACCGAATATAAATAACAAAATGGTTATACTTGACTTAATTCCCATGAATTCCCATGAAATAGAAATTAGAGTCTTCCGTCGGAGGACGTCAACTGGACTTGAACCCCGGTCTCCAGGGGCTTAACTCGCAGCTCTCACCATTTCCCACTGAGATTTGTAATTTATTAATGTCTGAGGTTATATATGACTGTGCAACAGACATGATAGCTTTTTTTTATTAACGATATTGTGTTTTCCACAGAAATTGAGCCACGCTCTCCAGTGGGTTAGGCAGAGTGCACTCCACTGCACCACTGAGGCGATGACAATGCACAATAATCAATCATCAATAAAGAGGATATACATGACGTTAAAATGTGTGTCTGTATTTCTGTTATTTCCCTTATGTTTTTTTTTAATGAAGACCAATAAAAAACAACAGTGTTACCCCTTATGTTTTATTTGACAAAGACAACAGTGTTACCCCTTGTTTTTTTTTCATGACGACCAAAGAAAAACAACAGTGTGACCCCCTATGTTTTTTTTCGTGACGACCAATAAAAAACGACAGTGTTACCCCTTATGTTTTTTTTCATGACGACCAAAGAAAAACAACAGTGTTACCCCTTATGTTATTTTTCATGACGACCAATAAAAAATGACAGTGTTACCCCTTATTTTTTATTTGACAAAGACAACAGTGTTACCCCTTATGTTTTTTTTCATGACGACCAAAGAAAAACAACAGTGTTACCCCTTATGTTATTTTTCATGACGACCAATATAAAACGACAGTTTTTTATTTTTATTGTTTTTTTTCGTGACGACGAATAAAAAACTGCAATGTTACGCCTTATGTTTTTTTTCATGACAACCGTGTTACCCCTTATGTTTTTTTTCATGACGACCAATAAAATAACTACAGTGTTACCCCCTATGTATTATTTGATAAATATCGACAGTGTTACCCCTTGTGTTTATTTCATGACAGCCGATAAAAAACGACAGTGTTACCCCTCATGTTTCATTTGATAAAAACGACAGTGTTACCCCTTATGTTTTTTTTCATGACGACTACTAAAAAACAACAGTGTTACCCCTCATGTTTTTTCTCATGACGACCAATAAAAAACGACAGTGCTACACCTTGTGTTTTTTCTCATGATGACCAATAAAAAACGACAGTGTTACCCCTTGTGTTTTTTTTCATGACGACCAATAAAAAACAACAGTGTTACCCCTTGTGTTTTTTTTCATGACGACCAAAGAAAAACAACAGTGTTACCCCTTATGTTATTTTTCATGACGACCAATAAAAAATGACAGTGTTACCCCTTATTTTTTATTTGACAAAGACAACAGTGTTACCCCTTATGTTTTTTTTCATGACGACCAAAGAAAAACAACAGTGTTACCCCTTATGTTATTTTTCATGACGACCAATAAAAAACGACAGTTTTTTTTTTTTTTTTTTTTTTTTTCTACAATGTTACCCCTTATGTTTTTTTTCATGACAACCGTGTTACCCCTTATGTTTTTTTTCATGACGACCAATAAAATAACTACAGTGTTACCCCCTATGTATTATTAGATAAATATCGACAGTGTTACCCCTTGTGTTTATTTCATGACGGCCGATAAAAAACGACAGTGTTACCCCTCATGTTTCATTTGATAAAAACGACAGTGTTACCCCTTATGTTTTTTTCATGACGACCACTAAAAAACAACAGTGTTACCCCTCATGTTTTTTCTCATGACGACCAATAAAAAACGACACTGCTACCCCTTGTGTTTTTTCTCATGATGACCAATAAAAAACGACAGTGTTACCCCTTGTGTTTTTTTTCATGACGACCAATAAAAAACAACAGTGTTACCCCTTGTGTTTTTTTTCATGAGGACCAGAGAAAAACAACAGTGTTACCCCTTATGGTTTTTTTCGTGACAACCAATAAAAAACGACAGTGTTACCCCTCATGTTTCATTTGTTGTTTCATTATGTTTTATTTGATAAATATCGACAGTGTAACCCCTTGTGTATTTTTTCATGACGGCCGATTAAAAATGGCAGTGTTACCCCTTGTGTTTTTTTTCATGACGACCAATTAAAAACGACAGTGTTACCCCTTATGTTTTATTTGACAAAGACAACAGTGTTACCCCTTGTTTTTTTTTCATGACGACCAAAGAAAAACAACAGTGTGACCCCCTATGTTTTTTTTCGTGACGACCAATAAAAAACGACAGTGTTACCCCTTATGTTTTTTTTCATGACGACCAAAGAAAAACAACAGTGTTACCCCTTATGTTATTTTTCATGACGACCAATAAAAAATGACAGTGTTACCCCTTATTTTTTATTTGACAAAGACAACAGTGTTACCCCTTATGTTTTTTTTCATGACGACCAAAGAAAAACAACAGTGTTACCCCTTATGTTATTTTTCATGACGACCAATATAAAACGACAGTTTTTTATTTTTATTGTTTTTTTTCGTGACGACGAATAAAAAACTGCAATGTTACGCCTTATGTTTTTTTTCATGACAACCGTGTTACCCCTTATGTTTTTTTTCATGACGACCAATAAAATAACTACAGTGTTACCCCCTATGTATTATTTGATAAATATCGACAGTGTTACCCCTTGTGTTTATTTCATGACAGCCGATAAAAAACGACAGTGTTACCCCTCATGTTTCATTTGATAAAACGACAGTGTTACCCCTTATGTTTTTTTCATGACGACTACTAAAAACAACAGTGTTACCCCTCATGTTTTTTCTCATGACGACCAATAAAAAACGACAGTGCTACACCTTGTGTTTTTTCTCATGATGACCAATAAAAAACGACAGTGTTACCCCTTGTGTTTTTTTTCATGACGACCAAAGAAAAACAACAGTGTTACCCCTTATGTTATTTTTCATGACGACCAATAAAAAATGACAGTGTTACCCCTTATTTTTTATTTGACAAAGACAACAGTGTTACCCCTTATGTTTTTTTTCATGACGACCAAAGAAAAACAACAGTGTTACCCCTTATGTTATTTTTCATGACGACCAATATAAAACGACAGTTTTTTATTTTTTTTTTTTTTTCGTGACGACGAATAAAAACTGCAATGTTACGCCTTATGTTTTTTTTCATGACAACCGTGTTACCCCTTATGTTTTTTTTCATGACGACCAATAAAATAACTACAGTGTTACCCCCTATGTATTATTAGATAAATATCGACAGTGTTACCCCTTGTGTTTATTTCATGACAGCCGATAAAAAACGACAGTGTTACCCCTCATGTTTCATTTGATAAAAACGACAGTGTTACCCCTTATGTTTTTTTTCATGACGACTACTAAAAAACAACAGTGTTACCCCTCATGTTTTTTCTCATGACGACCAATAAAAAACGACACGTGCTACACCTTGTGTTTTTTCTCATGATGACCAATAAAAAACGACAGTGTTACCCCTTGTGTTTTTTTTCATGACGACCAATAAAAAACAACAGTGTTACCCCTTGTGTTTTTTTTCATGACGACCAGAGAAAAACAACAGTGTTACCCCTTATGTTATTTTTCATGACGACCAATAAAAAATGACAGTGTTACCCCTTATTTTTTATTTGACAAAGACAACAGTGTTACCCCTTATGTTTTTTTTCATGACGACCAAAGAAAAACAACAGTGTTACCCCTTATGTTATTTTTCATGACGACCAATAAAAAACGACAGTTTTTTTTTTTTTTTTTTTTTTTTTTCTACAATGTTACCCCTTATGTTTTTTTTCATGACAACCGTGTTACCCCTTATGTTTTTTTTCATGACGACCAATAAAATAACTACAGTGTTACCCCCTATGTATTATTAGATAAATATCGACAGTGTTACCCCTTGTGTTTATTTCATGACGGCCGATAAAAAACGACAGTGTTATCCCTTATGTTTTCTTGACAACGAGAAAATACGACAGTGTTATCCCTTATGTTATCTTTATTAACGACAAATTACAACAGTGTTACCCTTTAGATTTTTTTTAGGATGGAAAAAATACGACAGTGACAAATTAAAACAATGTTACCCCTTTAGATTTTTTTTAGATGAAGAAAGAAATACGACAGTGTTACCCCTTACGTTTTTTTTGGCCGGACAGTATTTTATAGCAAAAAACGACAGTGTTACTCCTTATGTATTTTTTTATTATCGAAGAAAAACAACATTGTTTACCCAATCTTTTTTTTTGGCCGACTATTTTATTGCAAAAACTTGTGGTACCCTTATGTGTTTTCTTTTCTTACGACAAGAAAACGATAGTGTTATTCCTATGTTTTTTCCATAACGACAAAATACGACAGTGTTACCCCTTATGTTTTTCTTTCATAACGACAAATTAAACCAGTGTAACCCCTTTTGTTTTTTTTAGCATGAACGACCTAAACCAATTAAAAACGACAGTGTTACCCTTATGTTTATTTGACAAAGACAACAGTGTTACCCCTTGTTTTTTTTTTCATGACGACCAAAGGAAAAACACAGTGTGACCCCCTATGTTTTTTTTCGTGACGACCAATAAAAAACGACAGTGTTACCCCTTATGTTTTTTTTCATGACGACCAAAGAAAACAACAGTGTTACCCCTTATGTTATTTTTCATGACGACCAATAAAAAATGACAGTGTTACCCCTTATTTTTTATTTGACAAAGACAACAGTGTTACCCCTTATGTTTTTTTTCATGACGACCAAAGAAAAACAACAGTGTTACCCCTTATGTTATTTTTCATGACGACCAATAAAAAACGACAGTTTTTTTTTTTTTTTTTTTCTACAATGTTACCCCTTATGTTTTTTTTCATGACAACCGTGTTACCCCTTATGTTTTTTTTCATGACGACCAATAAAATAACTACAGTGTTACCCCCTATGTATTATTAGATAAATATCGACAGTGTTACCCCTTGTGTTTATTTCATGACGGCCGATAAAAAACGACAGTGTTACCCCTCATGTTTCATTTGATAAAAACGACAGTGTTACCCCTTATGTTTTTTTTCATGACGACCACTAAAAAACAACAGTGTTACCCCTCATGTTTTTTCTCATGACGACCAATAAAAAACGACACTGCTACCCCTTGTGTTTTTTCTCATGATGACCAATAAAAAACGACAGTGTTACCCCTTGTGTTTTTTTTCATGACGACCAATAAAAAACAACAGTGTTACCCCTTGTGTTTTTTTTCATGAGGACCAGAGAAAAACAATAGTGTTACCCCTTATGGTTTTTTTCGTGACGACCAATAAAAAACGACAGTGTTACCCCTCATGTTTCATTTGTTGTTTCATTATGTTTTATTTGATAAATATCGACAGTGTAACCCCTTGTGTATTTTTTCATGACGGCCGATTAAAAACAACAGTGTTACCCCTTATGTTATTTTTCATGACGACCAATAAAAAACGACAGTTTTTTTTTTTTTTTTTTCTACAATGTTACCCCTTATGTTTTTTTTCATGACAACCGTGTTACCCCTTATGTTTTTTTTCATGACGACCAATAAAATAACTACAGTGTTACCCCCTATGTATTATTAGATAAATATCGACAGTGTTACCCCTTGTGTTTATTTCATGACGGCCGATAAAAAACGACAGTGTTACCCCTCATGTTTCATTTGATAAAAACGACAGTGTTACCCCTTATGTTTTTTTTCATGACGACCACTAAAAAACAACAGTGTTACCCCTCATGTTTTTTCTCATGACGACCAATAAAAAACGACACTGCTACCCCTTGTGTTTTTTCTCATGATGACCAATAAAAAACGACAGTGTTACCCCTTGTGTTTTTTTTCATGACGACCAATAAAAAACAACAGTGTTACCCCTTGTGTTTTTTTTCATGAGGACCAGAGAAAAACAACAGTGTTACCCCTTATGGTTTTTTTCGTGACGACCAATAAAAAACGACAGTGTTACCCCTCATGTTTCATTTGTTGTTTCATTATGTTTTATTTGATAAATATCGACAGTGTAACCCCTTGTGTATTTTTTCATGACGGCCGATTAAAAATGGCAGTGTTACCCCTTGTGTTTTTTTTCATGACGACCAATTAAAAACGACAGTGTTACCCCTTATGTTTTTTCTCATGACAACCAATAAAAAACAACAGTGTTACCCATTATGTTTTTCTTCATGACGACCAATAAAAAACGACAGTGTTACCCTTTGTGTTTTTTTTCATGACGACAACAGTGTTACCCCTTAAGTTGTCTTTAATAATGACAAATTACAACAGTGTTACCCCTTTTGAATTTTTTTATGATGGGAAAGATACGACAGTGTTACCCCTTATGCTTTCTTTTTGCCCCGACAGTATTTTATTGCAAAAAAACAAGTGGTACCCTTATGTTTTTCTGTTTGAACGACAAAAAAACGACAGTGTTATCCCTTATGTTTTCTTCGACAACGAGAAAATACGACAGTGTTATCCCTTATGTTATCTTTATTAACGACAAATTACAACAGTGTTACCCCTTTAGATTTTTTTTAGGATGGAAAAAATACGACAGTGACAAATTAAAACAATGTTACCCCTTTAGATTTTTTTTAGGATGAAGAAAATACGACAGTGTTACCCCTTACGTTTTTTTTGGCCGGACAGTATTTTATAGCAAAAAACGACAGTGTTACATCCTTATGTATTTTTTTATTATCGGAAGAAAAACAACATTGTTACCCAATCTTTTTTTTTGGCCCGACTATTTTATTGCAAAAAACTTGTGGTACCCTTATGTTTTTCTTTTCTTACGACAAGAAAACGATAGTGTTATTCCTTATGTTTTCTTCCATAACGACAAAATACGACAGTGTTACCCCTTATGTTTTCTTTCATAACGACAAATTACAACAGCGTTACCCCTTTTGATTTTTTTTAGGATGGAAAAATACGACAGTGTTACCCCTTACGTTTTTTTTTTGGCCCGACAGTATTTTATTGCAAAAAACGACAGTGTTACCCCTTAAGTTTTCTTTCATAACGACAAAATATGACAGTGTTACATCCTTATGTATTTTTTTTATTATTGGAAGAAAAACGACAGTTACCCATTCAGTTTTTTTTTGGCCTGACAGTATTTTATTTAAAAAAACTAGTGGTACCCTTATGTTTTTCTTTTCTAACGACAAAAAAACAACAGTTTTATCCCTTATGTTTTCTCAGAATAACGAAAAAATACGACAGTGTTACCCCTTTTGTTTTCTTACATAATGACAAATTACAACAGTGTCACCCTTTTTGATTTTTTTTAGGATGGAAAAAATACAACAAATACAACAATGGTTACCCAGTGTGGACAGTGTTACCCCTTAGGTTTTTTTTTGGCCTGACAGTATTTAATTGCAAAAAACGAGTGGTACCCTTATGTTTAACGACAAAAAAACGACAGTGTTATCCTTTATGTTTTCTTCCATAACGACAAAATAAGACAGTGTTACCCCTTATGTTTTCTGTCATAACGACAAATTACGATAGTGTTACCCCTTATGTTTATTTTCATGACGGGAAAAAAAAAGACAGTGTTACCCCTCATGTCTTTTTTGGTCCGAAAGTATTTTATTACAAAAAGACGACAGTGGTACCCTTTATGGTGTTTTTTTTTTGAGAGAGACAGAGACAGAATAAGCTTGACCATGCTAGTAGGCCTACCTGGTGGAGTAGAGGGAGGCCCAGCCACTCTGTCTCAACGTGCAGGGCATGCAACGCCTCCTCCTCCCCCTCCCAATGGAGGAGGTGCAGGCTGATGCCAAATAAGGTGGATGCCCAGGGGAAGATGTGCTCGGACAGCAGGTGGGGAATCAGTATTGAGCACGTGGGGTTCAGAGCCCTGAAGGGTGAAGGAGAGGAGAATATATAAATGTCAGTTAGAATGGGGAAAATGTAACCCAATTATTTTGTGTACATTTTGAAATTATTCAGTGCAAATACAATGGGCAGGCCACCTAGGTTTAGTATTGAGTTGCTCTTTAAAGCTAGGGTACATCATTTGGAGGAAGCAGCCAAAATAAGCTTATATTAAGTATCCAAGTATCCAAAGGAAAGACTCTCCAATTCTTTTTTTGGCCAGAGCTTTTGAATTATTGCTTGCTGTCAGGACGTTATGAGAATTTAACAAATGGGCGAAAAAAAAGTGAAAATAAATTGCTTACTGTAGCTTTAATGCAATTACACATATCTACAGTAGCTATGTATCTTTATATATATGAATATATATGTATGTATATATATATATGTTTTTTGAGACATTAAGTCTAACGTCTAATGCCAATGTTAGCTACCGTGGACTCATTTCTTGGGTTAAAGGCCTGTTTTTACCCACCCGCTGATCCAGACGTTAAGCGGTTGGCGTAGGCTAGCTTGGAGCTTCTTTTCCTCCCTCCAAATCTCCTCCATCTCGCGGGTCTCCACGGCGATCTTCAGCATCATGTCTGTCGACATGTCTGACATCACACCATAGTATTCCTGCCCAAGGGTGGACAACACACGTATTTTATATGTAGACCCACACGGTTAGCATTAGCTTTCTGGGAGTCCTTCTGTATGTTTTCACATAAGCATTAGCTTGTAGTGTCTTGGGTTTACATTTATGACTTTATCGGTTCCACTGGATTGATCGACTCATGGATAGGAACATTTAATCTTGGGACAGATGTAGTTTAGATATTTCTTTTTTTTTAAAGAGTAAATAGCTGCAGTAGGACAGTTACGCCAGTCAACTATTTAGTAGACACTTTTAATTTAAAGCGACTGGCTTGAAAATACCTATATATAGGCTAGGTTAGGCTGTTAAACCTTAAACCAGAACTTTTCAGCTGGGCATCGAACACCCGGTTCAACACGATTCTGCTTCTATCTAACCATGTCCAGTATTACATTTAATATTACATAATGGCTTTTACTGCAACAAGACAACGGCCATAAATACAATTGGTAAAGCTGCAAGTGGAGCCAAGGCCATTTCCGTTTTGGCTTGTTTACCCATTGGCGGCCTCTAGCGGCGCGCGGTGTTACTACATCCGGGCGCGTTTTAATCCTGAGAAACTACCTAGTTCAGGAACGTGACATAACGTCATTTTAGGCACCTCGACCCCTACACTGTGTGGTCAACCTACATGGCAGTGCTCCAGGAAGTCAGCCAGACCCCCCACCAACATCCCTTTGCCCCCGCGGTCCAGAAGTTCACGCCACACCAGCGGGGACTCGCTGTGTCGCCATCCGTGTGATCGACAGGTGACGTCCAACCATTCCTGGAGGGGGACGGGGACATCGTGGAATTACTAGTCAACCACAGAAAGTGTGATTTCTTTAACATGTAGGCCTATGAGTACGTTGTGATGTTTAATAGGTTAAATGAGCCAGGGGTGACCTCCCACTCGTCTGGCGCGACGAGGATCTTGTGGATCCGGAAGTAGGGTAGGGATCCCTGGAGTTGATCCCCTAGATTCTCGGCTTTGGCGAAGTGAGGACAGTCGGCTTTCCCTTTAGTTGGGAGTGGGGAAAGTTGCAGAAGAAATTACTAAGTTAGGTTTAGTTGTGTTTTCTAGCATATCGTAACGTTGTATTAAAAGCCAAGCCTTACCAGCGAGCACAAACCGCGCCATGGTTTGGACGCGTCCGTTGCTAGGAAACCAGAGGTATTGCTTGGAAACCGGCAGTGTGGTTGCTAGGAAACCAGCGGGTGTTAAATTGTCTCCATGAGAAGGAGAAACATAATAAATGTAAAACTATGCTACTATTAAAACAGTTAGCCCCCGCAGGGTGGTTAAGTTATTTAAATAAAGTATGGATTATGGAGTATGGATTGAAATGTAGGCATCTGCAGTATCTTCAATACAAAAGATTTGTAAAACCATTCGTAATAGGAAACAATTAAAAAACAAAAGACAAGCTGTTTAATATGACTTTATTACTTAGCCTGTATATTATTTGTGACCAACCTTGACATAAAAGGTCGCAAAGAGGTCATTCAGAGGCAGTATGGTTTCATGGTCGGAGAACACAAAAAATCTTAAATACAAGTAACGTTAGGCATGAGATACTTAAAACAAATGAGTCTAATAAAAAAAACAAAAGTGAGACACCTGTAAAACCATCTCACTTTGTTAATAAAAAAAGTAATATCCTACATTAAACCTTCGATTTATTTGCCAACGTATTTGCTACCGTTAAGTGTGTGCATGGCACATTGCACCCCCCCCCCCCCCCCCCCCCCCCCCCAAGCATAAATAAACAACATGAGAGTCCTACTCCCAGCTCAGCCAATCAGAGTCCAGGCGTTGCTCCGATCCTCTACCCTGTCAACAAAAGGTAATAATAAATACATTTGAAATGTAGCGTCGACTGAGCGACAATTTCCTATATATATTTTTTTTTTAGCAAAGACTTAATAAATTAAACGTCGGCTACAATGTACATTCAGCTGCACATGCTAAAAGTCCCGCCTCCTCCTGTTGCCGTGGCGATGTAAACAGCCAGGCCCGTTGGTTGGTTGTCCTGCTCTCCGTCGTTAAGGAACCGGCGGCGTGACTCTCCGGGCGTCTCAAGGAGTAGGTGGAGGAGTCAGAGCACACACGGAGGGCGACGGGTGTAGCAAACATGGCCACCTGCTTTGACCTTTGACCTATGACCCCCGGGGGAAGCCTCAGGGAGTACCGGGGCGAACGGACGTCCTGCTTCATGGCACCGTGTTAGTCATGTGACCGCTGCGTCACAGGGGTCCCAGTGTCACGTTAGAGAGTCGGGTTACGTTGACATAAGGGGGGAGGGAGGAGAGACGAGGAGGGGAGGGGGGGGGGGGTGGGGGAGACAAAGATGGCGTTCGTCCTCAGCTCCACAGGAAGTTCGGCGGCGGGTACCCAAACAGCAGGAAGTCCCCCTGGTAGCGCGCGTACAGCTTCCGCACCTCGGCGCCGCTGACGCCCGCAAAGTACTGCTCCACCTTGGTGCGGTTGTAGCGCGTGATCCCGGGCGGGATGGCCGGGTACTCCACCAGGGCCTCCACGCCGGCCCCCCGCAGGATGTGGGGGACGTCGCGCTCCAGCGTCTCGTGGTGGCCCACGGCGCTGTAGCCGATCTGGCAGGGCGCGCACAGCTCCGAGTACGTGGCCCAGTGGATCACCGCCTCGCCGAACTCGTAGTCCAGGTGGCGCCGGCGGCCGTCCGTGTCGCCGAGGTAGCGGACGAACTCGCGGAAGCGCAGGCCGGCGGCGGGCGCGGTGGCGCCGGCGGCCACGCGCCGGTCGCGGCGGTAGCGGCGGATGATGGCGGGCGCGATCTCCGTCTTGTACCAGGGCTCGAAGCGCGGGTTCTCCACGAACTTGTCCTTGAAGGCCGAGATGAGCCGCTCGAAGGGGTCCCGCACGATCAGGAACTTGAAGTAGAGGCGGAGCCTGAGAGGAAGAGGAAGACCGGGAGGGGGATGAAGAGAGACGACGGGGAAATAATCGATTTGCGATTATTTCGACCAATATCGCGATTGCGATTTTTGTGCGGAAGTTTTATTTTTATAGTTCCTTATGTTCTGTGTTATTCACTAAACACAGGCAATAAATCAATCTATAGTCTGACCAACACAACATTGGAAGCAGTCAATATATAAACGGCTCTTTCGTTTAGGCCAGGCCTATATATGTTGAGATTAATCGATGCATGAATTGATATAACTATAATATATTCATTTAACTGTTGAATTGTAAAAGAAAAATAAATACTAAATAAAAATACTAAATAAAAAATATATTTTTTAGTCGCAGCCTTTGCAATTTGCAAATCGCGTTCTATTACATGCGATGTTGGTTTGAATTTGATTAATGGTTCAGCCCGGGTCAGGACTGTGTGGTGCTATGCTCTTAAACCCCCCCCCCTCGTCACCTCTCACTGATCTCCGACGGCGTGAAGGACGAGAGGCGCCTCAGGTGGTTCTTATCGTGGCGGTGGACGATGTCCTCCGGAACCTCGTCCACCGTGGGGTAGTCGCCTGAGACAGACAGACAGACAGACAGACAGACAGACAGACGGGCAGATAGAGAGACAGACAGACAGACAGAGAGAGAGGAAGACAGAGAGACAGACAGACATTATGGAGGCAGACATACAGACAGACGGAAAAACAGAGACAAACCGAGAGAGAAAGACAGAGAGGAAGACAGACAGAGAGACAGAGACACATTCAATGAGAATATAAAAAAGCAGATTTCAATGTAAAAAGTTAATTGTTAATTCAAAAACCGTCGAGTGATCGATGATCGTCTCTTAACGAGCAAAAGCACACCTACAAGATTACAGAGCACTCGAACATAAGTTTGTGTGTACAGGACTAAAGCTCCACGAATGGGATGTGAACAAACGAAGGAGGGCCTGTAGCCTGCGCAGCCGCTGTGTCCGGCGGCCTGACGCACCGTTGAGCACGATGAGGACCTTCTTCCACTGGGTGTTGCCCACTTTGGGGGTCTGGCAGAAGAGGATCTTGTGTTTGTCGCAGACGAAGATGCGGTCCATGACGAACTTGTTGACGGGGTCGCGCGTCTTGCCGCTGGCGTTCTTGCAGACCGCCGACAGCAGCTCCAGACGCTTCTCCGACACGTCCAGCCAGTCGGTCGCCGAGGGCAACGGCGAAGGCTGAAAGCGGAGTGTCACAGTTTAAAACACAAAGTGTTGTCACCGAAAAGTCCATGTATATGGGGGGGGGGGGAGGGGGCCCTGCACGACTAATCTGATCAAAATCACGATTCTAGGTTCATAACTCTATACGATCTCATTTCTAAATGACAACGGTTCTGCTGCGTTTTCATTAAAGGACGTAAGCTGCAGCAAAACAACAATTCTACTCTCCCCCTCAACAAATGACAACATGGGGTTACACCATGTGATGCGGGAAAACAGGAACGTTCCCTTTCTCAGCCAGCCATCATATTTTTTGTTTGGGTTTCCTTCTGTATCAGGTCAATGAGCGCAATAGAAACATTTATGGAAAATGAATGCTCTGAAACATGATCTCAATTCCTAAGAAAGAAAATCGTGGTGGAAAGAAAAACAGTGCAGCCCTAGCACACATCAGTGAAGACATTTGTGCAAACTGTTTACGATACAATTATGGATACGGATTTGTTCCTTGAAGTTAAATTTGGAGAATGCTGTGATGTTCAGTTATGTGCGGTGGGTGTCAAAAAAATTATAGATTAAAGTGTAATTACCAGATTGGTTGTTACACTCACAGCAGGCACTTCTGGACCAGGCAGAGGGGTCGCCACGACCACCTTGTTTCCCAGTACGGGCACTGGCAGTGTCCCACTCTGTGCAATCGACTTCTCCCCATAGTCTGAGAAGACAATCCACCGGTATACAACAATTACTGCGGAAGGTATTTGATCGGTTCAACCCAGCCGTGATACAATAGATCGTCTCGCCAAGCTTACCGTCGGTGGTCCTGAAGGAGATGAACTTGCTGGCGAACATGAGGATAAGAAGGACCCAGCCGCAGGCCCCGAGCAGCAGCCAGCGGTGCCGCATCGTCTGGGACATCACCGGACGGCCATGGAGCCCCCCAACCCGATCTAGAGCACTTAACACGCCGCGGGAGAGGCGTGGTGTTGAGTCGGTGTCGCCATTTGGGACCAAATGGGTGGACTTACTTGGTGCTGATTGCTTGGACAACATGCAACACAACGGGCAGTGTATGCCAAGAGGGAAGAAGCAGTGCATGCAGGGTAAGGAAGTATGATAGAGTCACACGCAGATGAGGGAATCATGTAACATTTAGTGGTGATCTGACACCCAAGAGCCTGGGTTGGGAGAGGAGCGGGTCGCTGGCGGGGGGGGGGGGGGGGCGGAGCAGGCGAGGCGGGAGACCGTATGATAAGAGATGCCATGCTCGAAGGGACACGTCACCCCGAAGGTGGGTACGGTAACATTTTAATCTAAATCAATGGTATATTTATTACAGTGTGTATACAAGCTCACATATTACTCCTACCTCTAGCAGAGTACTTCCGGTCCAGCGTGTTTACATCCGGCCAAACCTCTCTGGAGGATTCCGGGGAGAAACAAGGCTGGCCTTTTGGGTCCGGGTTTGGAATATTATAGAATATATTTAATATTTTTTATCCCGCGAAAGTTGTAAAGCTTGAATTTAGTTTCACGATCTCTAACAGTAACAACGGGGAGGCCAAATTTACGAAATAACTGCAGGCACATCATTTCTCAGCCTAACGTTACGCACCATTGGCCCAAATCCGTGCATTATCGCATGAAACCATAAAATGCTAATTCAGGCCCTGGAGACACTTGCTATTTAAATAGGTGTTAACATTCCATGATCGTGGATTCAGATGAAACTGGTATATTTCTCTCAATCATATCAGGGGTTCTTTGTCACCATCTGGTGGCAGTGTGTTACAATGGCGACAGTTTGGCTTGACCCGTCATTCAATGTCTATTCGCCCTGCCCATGTAATAGAGGTTTCGGGTTAATAATGTACATTTGGTTCTCAATATAGCAAGTGCTTTGTGTTTCATCATGTTATAGTCAAGTTGACAATGGATCTATTCATTTATTTGGGGATTTCGAAACCCATCTCTACAATGTATTCAGTGCTAACACATTAATCAACACACATTTCCTGTTCCAACTCCATGGAACAAAAGCGTTCTGATGAACATGCAACAAACACCATCATTCTATTGTTTCTCATAGCCCCAATGCATAAATGTTTTGTGTCGTTTCCTGGTCCAATGAGACCATTGTTGATGAATTCTTGGTGGAGAATTAAAGAGACAAGAGAAAAGGTTTGTTTTTACAATTTTATTCCACTCTTAGAGGGGACACTTAGTTCTCATCCACGTTGACTGTCTGAAGTCCTGTAGCACGAAAAAGAAGAAGAAGAGGGCATTAAAAACAGTTCACATCATTCAGGAAAAAGTTAAACTACTAAAATAAGAAGCTGAATACAGCTCAGACTGCTTTTGGCGAGGACCGTTCAAGAATCATGCAAGGGCTGCTCCATAATGTTCTTTTTTAAAATCATAGACCCGATTATTCAAACGAATATTTTTGATTTTGAAAACATGATGCATGAAACAAAAACAAAACTTTCATCTCGATTTAATTAGTTTCGAGATCGTTTGACCCCAAAAAAAATTGAAATCATGATCAAAATTCAACCAAGCCCTACATCAGGCCGACGTATGGTTGAATACAACGCAGTGTTCCAGGTTACCGGCGCTCACCTTTGCATGTGGTGACTGGGACGTACGTGACCAGGGTGTACAGTTTGTTGGGAGAGTCCTCATCCTCGTTACGCTTCCTGGACAGGCGCACGCGGAGCCTGTAGGGCACGTTCCTGATGACGGGCAGACACAGGTTAACCTCAAGAACACCGAGCACGGAGCACATCTAATCCCTGAGCAGTGTCGGGGACGTCTTCTATCCACAAATACTAAATCATAACAATTCCATTAATTGTGCCACAAACTACAAACAGATCATTTGAATACTTTTGGGATATACTCCACACTATAGGAAATACTTTTAATATTACTCCATGTATTTATCTGTGCTTCGATGTCCTAGGGCTGGTTTTAACCATTTAAGTCCAGAAGACACAAGCTGTTGCCCCATAGCCAGCACAGTGGAAGTCAAGCAGAGTCTCTCAACATATAAATGCCTCCCAGAAAGCCAAGGGACAATTCTGCCCCTTTAAATGTGCAATTAGATAAATCAGACGTATTCGCAACACTGCACACAACATTAAGAGTTAATGCGGGATTAAGATGACCCGATTGGGTAAACCTACTGCATTAAACCAACGGTAGTCGCGGCACGCGTTTGCCTACGTTGTACTCTACGCAACATGTTTTAACTTATCCATGCTTTGAAATAACTACATTTGATTTCTGAAATGCAATGGGAAGCAGGTTCCATCCGTCACTTAGCACAAGATCGGAAGCCTTTTTAAAAGATATCTTTGAATGTGTTATACTTTAGATATACCTCGTTCGTCAGAATCAAGTGAATATTCAAGTTCAGTAGAATTATAGTGTGAATATTGTCACCCTAGGCTCATCCATGGTTAACAAACCGGGCCACGTTAAGAAATAGCACCCCTAATACACCAAGTCCAACTCGGGTACGCAACTAGGCGAAGTAGGCTCCACCTGAGGCAGATAGCAACAAACCCCCTCCTAAGCTACACACCGACTCCACAACAAACGCCCCTGGCTGGGTTTAAAGGCCCAAACTACACTCCTGCTATGGAGGGCTCCACGGGGACCAGTGACCCTCCCAGGCCGGCTCCTCACCTCACACCCTTGGTCCACACGGCCTTGTTGAGGCGGGTGTCCACACGGACGTCTGGGGTTCCCATCTCCTTCACTGCGAACTTGCGGATCTCCTTGATGGCGCGAGGGGCCCTCTTCTTGAAACTCCTGGAAAGGCACGGGGAGAAGGGACGTGGTTAGCGGGCAACCTCATCTGGGATCCGGCAGTCCTGAAGATTAACTTTAATTCACTGCTGCTAGACGGCAGTCCTAAAGAGTAACCTTTGTACTTGATTCTGCTAGCAGGGTTTGAATTCACTGTCAATATCCAGTTAAATCAGATTTGTGATCTGAAAGTCTGATTTGTAAAACTATGGGAAAACACCATGCACGGTTAACAGCTTCCCAGACTGAACAACCACAAAAAAAGCTAGTATTTAAATATATACATCGTCAAATAGAGAATAAATACTGTAGTTCCCAGTAGACACGGTTAGTATTCGTGATGACCATTCTAAATCGTACAATTATTAAATAAACGCTAAGAAAAGACATCACTCATGCAGTGAACTAATCAATGTATTGTAAAGCAGAATCAAAGGTGGAATTATATCACATCACTGGAGATAGTATATCCCTGGTGTACAGTCGTATTCCAGTTTCCTATACATCTGTTGTGTTGACATGCAGCGGTAACTCACACGCCATGGATGCGCTTGTGGATGTTGATGGTGTACTCTCTGGTGACCACCTCGTTGATGGCTGAACGCCCCTTTTTCTTCTCACCTTTCTTTGTTGGGGCCATCTGAGAGGAACAGAAAGGGGAGATTAATGCAATGCTAAATTATTTCAATGTACATTGTGAGTGCATGCGAGTACGCGTGTGTAGAAATGAATCCAAAGTCGATGGCCGTTCCGTTTCATGTGTGAATGAAAACCAAACTACAGCACACGCCAAATGCTTAGGTTATTTTCAAAGCTTTATAACAATCATGTTAGACGTAACATTTGGTAAGTTAAACGCGTTGAAAAACGTAAATACAACCAAGCCCGGTCCGCCGAGCTCCCTCCGGACCGTGCAACTCAGACGTCGACCCTTTCCTACTTTAGTTATGTTTTTAAGTTTAGAAACGGGTTCATAATGCAACACCGATGAATATTAGACATCGGAGTTTATATACATGTGAAAAAGTGACAGATTGACACATTATACACAGCAGGATGGCTTTAGATTGTTCAAATATAAATCCGGAGAAAATACTCACTTCGGCTTGAATTTGAAGCGGAAGTTGGAAGGAAATATCATCCGCCGAGCATCCTGGGTAATGGATTTCGGTCCGTTTTAAATGCTCTCCGCAGGAACAGAAGAATAGCTTAGTTCCTACTACAAAATGTTTACATGCACAGCGAAATACAGTGCAGTTTAATAACCATTCTTCACCATAGAAGGCGTTCGTATTGATAAAAAAATATATATATTGAAAGGAATTTATATTTATGTATCGACCATTTATATTTAGAACAGTAAAACTCGGGACACTAGGGCAGGATCTTCTTTTTCTACCAGCATTATTCCTTCTCGAACTTTATAGCTACTTGCATATTACTTTAATTTTCTGTACTATACGACTGGTTTCGGAAGAAACACTTTATATATTCCCAAACTCACCGTATTCCCAATTCAGGCTTCTTGGTTAATTTGTGCTAAAAATAAAGGCATACAGATATTACTTGGGAACCCTGACTACATTAAAAATACAAACAAATAAATTACACATTAACACTTTTGAAAACATGGTTTCCCTGATAAACGTATATATTGATGTACATTTAAAAAACGAATCATGATTTATTCCAAGTTACTAAAAAACGGTCAAAAAGGCAAGGCTTTGTAATAACGGATTATGATTGACAAATAAATCGTGTCTTTACTGTACAAACACCACCTTGATGCCAGTGATGCTCTAACTGATGGGCCAGTTTATCATCTTTCCACTCCAAGATTATTTCCCCAGGTCAGTGTCTCTTCCTGCTAAGCATGCAATGCCTGCTTCCCAATCACTCACAACTTTGTCCAGGGCCACCATGATGTACTGAGGAAATGAAGGTTCACTATCTAACCCCTCTTCAATGTGTTCATTCCCGTTTCTCAGGCACCAAAAAGCAATACATGTCAGTGCTCATAAGTGCGATGAATAATGCACCGTTATTCTTAGTAGGGTGTTTTGTTGATATGTTGGAGGTGGTGGTGGCTCTTTACTGGAAGATCCAAAATGGCAACACTGAGTAGTCAGCCCCACCGTCTCTACTGTGGGGTGGGGGTTCAGCCATCTCGGATCTGTTGCAAAGTCATTGCCAAGCCATTCATAATAAACACATTAGACAAGCACATAGGGACAAGCAGCTAGTATGAATAATGGTAAGACAAAAAAATAAATACATTCAGGCAGAGAATGGCTTGCCAGTGCTTATTTGAGGGGAGCGATGAAGTTCACCCGGGGTACCCTTGTTCATGGGTTCGTTCATCAGTTCAACAAAGACCATAATACTTAAATGAAGCTCATCTTTCCATAGTGCAAAACAAAAACACAAACGCACACCCACATTTCAGGGCCTCATGCGTCACATTATCAGCGCTGGTGAACATCGTATTCCAACGTCATTTCACATAAAGTAAGAAACCCGATGCCAAAAAACACTCAAACATCTAACCATTTTAATGCACAGATTAAGTATCCAATGCACAACACAGAGGGACACAGAAAACAGATCATTTCACGCGGCGAGAGATGCATTGCACCCGGGGTTTTCTAAAATCTCCTGAACACAAATCCACCGCCGTCTAATTTCCGCAGCCTCTCGCTTCTCTCTTCGCTGTAGTTCATTGTACACGACCTCCACACGGGCCCCAAGTCTCATGGCTCAGCTACACTGGACTCTCAGCCGCACACAAAATGAAAAAAGTTATAAGCACTGACTGTATGTAAATAGCTCACAAAACGTTGTTTTGCGACGCGATTAATAAAAACCAAAAACAAACAAAGAGCCTATGTAACGAAGCGATCGCTTAGCGGGTGTGTAGGCGAATGGGCCACACACACACACACACACACACACACACGTATATAAAAAAGAAAAGAAAAGATTCAATACTAAAAAGGCGTCTAATCGGTTCAGGAGACAGATATCTCCGTCGGCACGGCGCCCGGTTGGCCGCTCCCGGTGGCCGCCGCCGCCGCCTCCTCGTCTGCCTCGGGCGGTGTCTGTGGTGGTGAGGTGGGGGCGTCGGTGGCGGCCGGAGGCGGGGCTGCTCCGTCGGTCTTGTCGGTCGGGGTGACGGCGGTTGTCGGGGTGGTGGGGGTTGGCGTGGCGGGGGTGGTGGGGGTGGCGGCGGCGGCGGCGTGGGCAGACATGCTCCTCCGGAAGAGACGCATGCTGAGCTGCATGAGTTCCGTGTCCAGGCCGGGGGTCACGGGGTACATCTGCTTGATCAGACCCTGGGAGGGGGAGGAGGGGGGGCGGGGGGACACAGGGGGGAGGAGTTAGGAAGCACAGGCGTGGGGAGCGACGGGGAAATGTTCCCTTTCTGATTAGCGTCTCTCCGTGTGTGTTTCCCTGGTGGTGTGCGTGTGCGCACGCGTGTGTTTGCGTTGACAACAAAATTGAAGCCGCTCTGTCATTGTCGGACGCCGAGTGAGACCCCGCCCACCTTGTCGTTTTTCAGCAGCTGCCGGCGAATGGCGAAGTCCCGACGGGCGCACAGGGCCTTGCAGCAGGGGCCCAGGTTGCTTAGCAACCCCGCCCTCTCCACCCGCCGGTTGAGGGCGGCCATGTTGAGGGCCCCCAGGTCGTGTTCGAAGAGCTTGTCGGCGTCTGGAAGAGGGGGGGGGGGGGGGGGCACAGCGTTAACAACCGCGTCACAGAGCACGGCCATGCGCTACGCTAGTAGTTAGCATCGATACATTTGCCGCTTACACTGTCGCCTTAAGCCACCTTGATGTGTGATTTCCTTATAGCCTAGTTACGTTTATTCCTAATTCTACCGTAAATGTTCGGTTAATATAATCGTTTTGATGATACAGGGAACATTTGACCATTTCAAACCCTTCCCGTTGAAGCAAAACCAGACATTTGTACAGTAAGCTAGCTCCCCATCGTGCTGATACTATAAGACACCGCCGTTTTAAGTCTTAAATTCAAACGTTCCAGCGGTTGAATAAACACAAGCTTCCTACAGTTAGTCGTTTAGCAGCTTGATCAATCGTGCAAGTGAGAGAGTGACCCGTCAAAGTGGTCCATCAGAACCGGAGTGAGTACAGAACACAATAACCCAGCACGACCAAGTTAAAAATAAAAATTGCACCAGGTACACAGAGAGTAGCTTCAGGCACACTGGTCGTTTCCACCCACCCGTCTATAGAGGCATAATCAGGGTTTCGGTAGTTTGATACTTTTTTGTAATATAAAAAAAGAAAAGAAAAAGGAAAGCAGTCGGAAACCCGGTCATCACGGTTCAACCCGACACACGCTAGGGCTTTGACTCCCAACTACGTTATTCGACTGTGATTCGAATTACAAAAAAAAAATCAAAATTCGAAGGAATATTAGGCAGCCCTTAATATTGGAACCTGTTGTGGGCAGGCCAAGAGGGAGAGACGTCGGAGAACCCGACGCAGTCTCTTCATAATATTGTAACGACCACGGAAGAGGCAGTGAATGAAGTATTGATTAGACAGCGGTTTATCAGAAACCTAATAAAGCGTTGGAACACGCAGGACCGGTAACCATAGCAACGCCGGTAAACAAACCTTGCGAATCCCAATCCAGGTCTTACTGAAGGCATTTAATGGGTCAAAATATTATTAATAAATATTCGAATATATTCGAATATTAATATTAATAAACAAACAAACTTCTAATATGATTTTCGGGCAGAAGTCAAAGCCCTAACGCACGCCGACCCGAACCGCAGCCGGGCAACGACTAGAACGATCTCGTCCCCCCCCCCCCCGGGTGGGTACCTTTGGGGTCCTCCAGCTCGCCCCGGCAGACCTCTCGGACCTGCTCCAGGAGCCGGGGCCCGGCCAGGCGCTTGGAGATGCCCGCCCGGAGCAGCACGGCGCCGGGGGTGAAGCGCAGGAGGGCGGCCCCCGCCGCCCGGGCCTCGGCCTTCTGCTTGGGCATCAGGCTGGACCAGTCCACGTCGATCACGTCCAGGGGGCCTGGGACGCACAGGCAGGGGGTCAGAGGTCAGACACCGGGAGGACGGGTTCATCACAGGTTAGAGACCAGAATGACTCATTCATTAGTGGTTAAAGGTTAGTAACTGGAAGAACTAATTACTTAAAGGTTAGGGGTTAGAGAATGACTCATTCATTAGTGGTTAAAGGTTAGTGGCGGGAAGATCTAATTAATTAAAGGTTAGAGGTTTGAGACTAGAATAACTCATTCATTAGTGGTTAAAGGTTAGTGACTGGAAGATCTAATTAATTAAAGGGTATGGGTGAGATACTGCTAGGACAAATTAATTACAAGTAAGGGGTCTAAAGACACTGGGATAACTTATTAGTAAGAGGTTAGGGGCTAGACACTGGTAGGAATAATTCATTATAGGTTAGGGGTTTAAAGACACTGGGATAACTAATTCGTCGGTGGTTAGCGGTCGGTGGCTAGTCGTCTACCTGTGATCTTCTCGTCGTCCTGCTGGTCCTCTTTCTTCTGGCTGCCGGCCAGGATCTCGTCCAGCTCGTCGTCACTGATTGGCTCGTACTCCTCGCCCCCGGAGACCACCGATTGGCTGTCGTCTTCCTTGGGGTCGTCATCCCCTGTGGGAGGCAAGCGAGGCGTGGGTGTTAGCACGGCCGGGAGAAATAGACGCCACCACTGAGCCATACTGGGAGGAAACCATTCAAAGATGCACTTTAATCCAAAGCCATTAATTGAATTCAGATGAACACGAGTTCACGTACTTAAAGCGAAGGTAGGGGGTTCAGGGGGCAGACATTAAGTGAACCCAGAAGCTTTGTCTGGAGATTCGACCATATTAACTAGACTAAACCCACGGCGCCACTAATAGTCGGCAAGTGTGACCCGTCTAAATTAATTTAATTAATTCTTTGATAGTTTAAATTGAAGGCATTCTAAGTGCAAAAAGTAGACAGAATCGTGATTCGAAAATGTGAAAATTAGGTGTGTAGCCAGACAGACGCGTCTTGCATCCGATACATTTTTTAGATAATTCATTTTGGGGGAGATTTATTGATCGTTGTCTGACTACTAAGACAATAACAACAAATACGACCAAAAATATCCTCCTAAAATTAATTGGCCTCCCCCAGCTTTAAACCTGCATGGGGTTCAGATCCAGAGGAGCGATGTTCTCAAGTCAATAGAAGAAATGGACTCCCTTACACACAATGGGGTATTGTGTGTATGTCTTTAACAATGTGAAAGGACTTAAATAAAGAAAAAAAAGAACGAAAGAGAAAAAAAAGGTAGAAAAAAGGAAAAAAAGAAAGAAAAAGAAAAAAAAAGAAAGAAAAAGAAAACTTGTTCAACTTGTTTCTTAAGAGTGCTCAGTCTCCGCCCCCTCCATTAGCCCCTCCCCTGAACCACTGGGCTCCGCTCCGGCCTACCGTCAACGCTGTCGGCCCTGTCCGCCGCCGCCTCCCCGCCTCCGGGCTGGTGGCTGTTCCCGGGCTTCTCCCCCTCGCCGCTGAAGGCCTCCCGGGGCAGCAGCGGCTCGTACTCGGGCCGCTCGGGCCGCATCATCATCATCACGCCCTCGCCGCGCCCCGGCGCCCGCGGATCCCCGTGCGGCGCCATCTCCATCATCATCATCATCATGCGGTCACGCTCCCTGTCGCCGCCGCCGCCGCCGCCGCCGCCGCGCTCCCCCGGCCCGCCCCTCTCCCCGCGGGCGTCCCTCTCCCGCTCCCGTTCCCGCTCCCGCTCGTGCTGCTGGATCAGCCCCTCGGGCAGCAGGCGCTCCCGCTCCCGGAGGTCCCGGAGGAGGGGCTCCCGGCCCGGCCGCATCAGCAGCGGCTCGCGGCCGCGCGCCGCCGCCAGCCCGTGGGGGGCCAGGCCCTGGCCCGGCCAGTCGCGGTCCCAGTCGCGGGGGTTCTGGTGGGGGGGGGGGAGGGGCTGGAGGAGGAGGGGCGCCTGGCCCAGGAGAGGGGGCTGCTGCTGGGGGGGCAGCAGGTGCTGCTGCTGCTGCTGCTGCTGGAGGAGGAGGACCGGGAGGGGGGGCTGCTGGGACAGCAGGGGCTGCTGGGAGGAGGCCGGGGGCCGCAGCTCCTTGCGGTCGAAGGCCTCGCGCTCGCCGGCCGCGCCGCCGCGCTCGCGGCTGTCGTAGGAGCCGGCGCGCGAGCGCGAGCGGCCCTGGCGCTCCGAGTCCGGGGAGCTGCGGCGGGAGCTGTGGCTGCGCGAGTCCTGGCGGTCTGAGGGGGAGGGGGGGGGGTGAACGGCTGGGTTAGAGGCTTTTGAGTGATGAGTGAGTGAGTGAGAGTGAGAGTGAGAGATTGAGAGTGAGAGAGTGAGGTGAGTCAGTGAGAGTGTGAGGTGAGTCAGTGAGAGTGTGAGAGAGTGAGAGAGTGTGATAGTGTGAGAGTGAGAGAGTGAGAGAGTGAGAGAGTGAGTGAGGTAGTGAGTGAGGTAGTGAGGTGAGTGAGAGTGAGGTGAGTGAGAGAGTGAGGTGAGTGAGAGTGAGGTGAGTGAGAGAGTGAGGTGAGTGAGAGAGTGAGGTGAGTGAGAGTGAGGTGAGTGAGAGTGAGGTGAGTGAGAGTGAGGTGAGTGAGAGAGTGAGGTGAGTGAGAGTGAGGTGAGTGAGTGAGTGAGTGAGTGAGTGAGTGAGAGAGTGAGGTGAGTGAGAGAGTGAGGTGAGTGAGGTGAGTGAGGTGAGTGAGAGAGTGAGGTGAGTGAGAGTGAGGCGAGTGAGAGAGTGAGGTGAGTGAGAGTGAGGTGAGTGAAAGAGTGAGGTGAGTGAGAGTGAGGTGAGTGAGAGTGAGGTGAGTGAGGGAGTGAGGTGAGTGAGAGAGTGAGGTGAGAGAGAGTGAGGAGAGTGAGAGTGAGTTGAGTGAGGTGAGTGAGTTGTGTCAGTGAGTGAGTGAGTGAGTGCGTGCGTGCGCTCACCTGAGGACGTGCTGCGGCTGGGCTCCCCCCTCCTCAGCTGGTCGATGCGGGACTTCCTCTCGGTGAACGCGTGCTCCCCGGGCCCCGCCCGCTCCCGGTCCCGGGAGGAGGGGGGGGCCCCCTGCATGCGTCCGCGGCGGCCCCCGCCGGGCCGGGCCCCCGGGGGGTCCTCGCGCCCCGCCGGCTCCCCGGACGGCGAGCGGAGGCGGCGCGAGGAGGGGGGGAGGGCCCCGCGGTTCTGGAGCCCGCCCCCGACGCCCCGGGACCCCTCGGGGAGGGGCTTGCGCAGCAGGGGCTGGGACATGAGGGGCTGGGGGGGCAGGGTGGGCAGCAGCAGGTGGGGGGGCTCCTGGGGCAGCAGGGGGGCGATGGCGGGGGCAGCCGCGTTGCCCCGCTCCCGCTCCCGGCCGCGCCGGGGGCCGCCGCCCCGGCGGAGCAGCTCCACGGGGGCCCGCTCGGCCGGGGGGGGCGGCCCCCGGTCCGGGCGGGGGGGCGGGGCCGTCTCCGTGGCCCCGCCCCCTCCTCCTCCTCCCACCTCCTCGTCCGACCAGTCGCTGAAGTTGGCGTCCATCTTGGGCGGCGGGGCGGGGCCCGGCCTCAGGGAGGGCCCCGGGGGGGTGCGGGGCCCCCGCCGGCGCTTGCCCGGGGGCAGGTGGGCGTCGTCCTCGGCCGAGCCGTCGGACTCCGCCCCCCCGCCGCGGGGCCGCTTGGCCTTCCTCTCCATCTTCTTCTTCGCCCCTTTGCGCGGCGAGTGCTGCAGCGGCGCCGGAAGCAGGGCGGCGGGGGGCGGGGCTTCGGTGACGGGGGGCGGAGCCTGGGCGGCGGCGGCGGCGGCGGGGGGGTCGGCGTCCCGGCCCGGCGCCTCTTCGTCCTTGCGGCCGCCGCTCTTCTTCGGGCCCTTCCGCGCCGACTTGCCCTTCTTCTTGTTCTCCTGGGAGCCGGCCGAGTCGCGGTCGTCGCCCGCGGCGACGGCCGCCACGGCGACGGCCGGCGGAGGGGGGCTGGCGTCCCGGGGCGGGTCCCGCCCCCGGCCGCGGGAGTCGGAGCGGGCGCCGTCCGGCGGGCCACGCCCTCGCTCGCCGCCGCGGGGCTCGGGGTCGTCGTGGCGACCGCGGCCGTCCCTCTTCTCGGCCCCGCCCCCTCCGCGGCGCTCCTCCTCCTTCCAGCGGCCCGGTTTGTCGTCGGAGGAAGTGGGCGTGGCCCGGGGCGGCGTGCGCAGCAGAGGCTCATGGGGCCGCACCACCTGACTCAGGAGGCGGTGCTTATCCCCGCCTAGAGAGAGAGACACACACACACACACACACACACACACACACACACACACACACACACACACACACACACACACACACACACACACACACACACACACACACACACACACACACACACACACACACACACACACACACATCAATAATCATAAATACTAATTCAAAAAAAAAAAAAAAAGATACAAAGATGCGTTAAACGTGTGCGTTCCAAATGCCCGGCGTGTCCCGTTGTCATTTCATTGGCTCCCTGATAAAGATTGGTTCCCTACTGTCGGAGGTGGGAGGCGGGAACACCGGGTTCGGTAGGAGGGGCTGTGGGTGGAGCTTGGCCTGCCCCCGGCCAATGGGGCGCTCACTTTTCTCCTCGGCGCTGTTGTAGCCGTCGCTGTCGGCGGGGCTGGCCTCGCGCGCCGCGCGCTTGGGGGACGGCCGCGGGCTGGGGGTGTTCTCGCCGCGGTGCCGCTTACGGCTGCGGCGGGAAAAGAAAAAGATCGGAACGTTAGTCTTCGCGGGACGACTGTTTGTCTGATTTATTTTCTAATCCGGGGGATATTATGTCAAAGTAAGGGAGGTAGCTGATTCTTTACACCTTCTTTGACGCATTTCGGAAAAACTATATTTTCGAATGAGTTTACTTTCCGCTAAAAACATTACGATCTTTTTTTTTTTTTTTTTTTTTAAACCATGCAATTTTATGCAACTGAGGAATCATCTTGATCTTCTGATCTTCCATGTCTGCACTTCAGTTTAGCAAACTATCTTCCAAGCTATTAGTTGATTACATCAGAGGGAAGTTAGCCGTTGATTGGGTGTTACTAAATAAAAACACTGTCTAAATAAGTAAATGCATTTCAAAATAAATAAATGCAAAAACAAGCATCATAAACACTCTTGATTACAGCCTGATCCGTGCAGCGAAATGGATCACGGTCACATGACCAGGACGATCTTGTCGCTAGGCTGCATGACCACGAACGAGGGTGAAACGGTAGCCGTGGATACGTACCTGGCCTTGCGGTCGTCGTGGGACTCCCTCGCCGCCCTCTCCTCCCGCGGCTCCTCTCGGCGTTCCCGCCGCTCCTTCTCCCGCTCCTCCCACTCCCGCTGGCGGTCTCTCTCGCGCTGCTCCCTCTCCCTCTCTCTCTCCCGGCGCTCCCTCTCGCGCTCCTCCTGCTCCCGCTCCCTCTCTCGCTCCCGCTTCTCCCGCTCCCGTTCCCGCTCCCTCTCGCGCTCCCTGTCGCGCTCCCGGGTGCGTTCCCGCTCGGCCTCGCGCTCCTTCTCCTTCTCCCGCTCCCTCTCCTTCTCCCGCTCGCGTTCCCGCTCCTTCTCCCGCTCCTTCTCCCTCTCCCTCTCGCGCTCCCGGTCGCGGTTGCGGTCCTCCCGGCGGTCCTCGCCCCGGTCGCCGCGGCGTTCCTCGCGCTCCGGCTCCTGGTGTCGGCTCGGGGAAGCCGCCCTCTGATCTGGGAACGGGGAAAGAAACACAGTCCTGGTCACTTCCTGCTCTTTGTTCCTGTTCATCTGAGAAAAAGACTATGTGGGGGACATGGTTGTGTGAGGTTGATGGGTTGAATCCCTCACTAGTGAGGGGGAGATACAGAGCCAGGGCAGAGAGCATTCAAGTTTTTGAAATGAGTGAAAGGTCACTATTCACTTCTAAAGTGGCGTTCTCAAAGCTTTTCACGTGAATCCATGTATGTCAGGTCACCATCGATCGCCGAGTGAGCCTACAGCCTACTGAGAAGGCCCTCGCATTCGGAGTATTATGAATGTCACAAACTAGGGGAGGGGTTCTACTGGAACAATCACTGCTTATCCACACAGGGGTCGCCAAAAAGAACAGAACGGGTATCTCGAGACGACCGCCTTAAATGACCGGGACTCGGCTCAACATTGCAACTCAATAACAGTGTTCATTATTTTAAGTATAAAACGAGTTTGTGGAGTTAAATGTTGACAATTAAATGTGATTAAATTTTTCCTTATCACAAATATGGTAATAAACAAAAGTGTATGGTTTAACTAATGAACACTGAGGATTCTTCAGGCTGCAGCAGTATCAAATTATATATTGTGATTATATATATATATATATATATATATATATATATATATATATATATATATATTATTATTATTATTTTTTTTTTTTTTTAAAGCTCATAAAATAATTTGGGTCGCACATAAATTGACAGGGTCGGTCGAAAACCGGAACCAAACCAAAAAAATTTTAGGCCCTATTTGATCCCCTTTTTATATTTTTGTAGTTTTACAACTTAGCGTTTTGACTTTACAATCCAACCCTCGACGGTCCGGGTTCTACAATCCAACCCTCGACGGTCCGGGTTCGGCGGCCGACAGGTCCTACCTCTCTCCCGGGTCTCCCGCCGGTCCCGCTCGCCGCTGGCTCCTCCCCCTCCCCCTCCTCCTCCTCCTCCTCCTCGCCGCTCATACGCCTCCCCCCGGCGGTCCCCGCCCTCGTAGCGGTCCCCCCGCTCCGCCGGCCGGTCGGAGCCCCTCTCGGGGGCCCGCTCCGCGGCGGCGCTCCCGGTGGCGCTCCCGCCGCCGCCGCCGCCGCCGCCGCCGCCGCCGCGCTCGCTGGTGCGCTCCGTGCTGCGCTCCCGGGCCGAGCCGCTGCGGGACTCCCAGCTGTCGTGGCTGCCCTCAGGCGGGGCCCCGCGGGACGTCCTGGTGGAGCCTGGGGGGGTAAGAAAGGATTAACTCCCTGAAGACTTAAGACTGAAGGCTTTCATGTTAGCATTAGCTTCCTGCTAACCCGTAAACCCGTTTTACTTGGCCTTCGTTTTCTTTAACTTATCCGTTTGATTTGATTATTTTATTTTTTGAGTTTCTGTTAATAAAAACGTGCATAATGAGGTTGCCTTGCCGGAAGTTAAAAAGGGCTGATGTCATTATTATATTCTTTGTGAGGAATATAATATTGAATATAAAAAAATATTTTTTCAACGCATGGTTTTTATATTAATTGGTTGCACCAGATAAGATAATTTTGTATGATCTTATTTCAAATGAAAGAAATTTGAATGTAATATATTTATATATATATATTTTTTTTTATTATTTGTATATATTCAATATCATTTGTAGGATAACATTTTAAAATTCAGATATTTTTTATTATACTTTTGTGATGTGAACTAAAACGTATATTTTTTTTATCTTAAGACGGTTTGATTAAAAGCATTAAAACAAATGCTATAAACCAAGCAGTCTTAATATAAAATATATATTATACTTTCAACCGCACTTTATAACGTAAACCTTTAAACCCGGGAACGCCCCAAACCCCGGGAACAAAACCGGAATCTCACTTTTCTCTGCGGCGGCGGCGGGAGCGTCGGCGGTCCGGCCGCGGCCCCGCCCGTTCCTCTCCGCCCGGGCTTCGGTACTCCGGCCCTCGGCCTTCCCCTCCCCGCGGGCGGCCTCCTCCCGCCCCCCGTGGCCCCTCCCGTAGCCCCTCTCCTCCTGGGCCGCCGCCGAGGCCGGCTCCTCCTTGCGCTCCGGCCTCTCCTTCTCCCGCTCCTTCTCGCGCTCCTTGTCCCGCTCCCGGTCCCGGCGCTCCAGGGACTCCCGGGCCGAGCGGGGGTCCGGTCGGGTCTCCCTCGTCTCCTTGGCGTCCCGGGCGTGCTCCCGGGTCGACTCCCGGCCGCGGTCGCCGCGCCCGTCCCGGCGCTCCCGCGGTTGCTCCCGGCTCTCCCGGTCGTCCCGGGACGAGCTCTGCTCCGGCTCGTAGTCCCGCTCGTCCCGGCTGGAGTCCTTGTCCCGCTTCCCGCGGCTCTCTGGGGGACCGAGGGGGAAGACAAGAGTGACCGAGAGACCAGAGAGACCAGAGACAGCCAGAGAGGCCAGAGACACACAGAGTGACCAGAGAGACGCAGAGAGACCACAAGCACACCAAGTGACCAGAGACACTGAGTGACAGAGTGACCAGAGAGAAAGAGTGACCAGAGAGAAAGAGTGACCAGAGAGACGGAGTGACCAGAGAGATAGAGTGACCAGAGAGACAGAGTGACCAGAGAGAAAGAGTGACCAGAGAGAAAGAGTGACCAGAGAGAAAGAGTGACCAGAGAGAAAGAGTGACTGAGTGACCAGAGAGAAAGAGTGACCAGAGAGACGGAGTGACCAGAGAGACGGAATGACCAGAGTGACAGAGTGACCAGAGTGACAGAGTGACCAGAGAGAAAGAGTGACCAGAGAGAAAGAGTGACCAGAGAGAAAGAGTGATTGAGGGACCAGAGAGAAAGAGTGACTGAGTGACCAGAGAGACGGAGTGACCAGAGAGACGGAGTGACCAGAGAGACGGAGTGACCAGAGAGACAGAGTGACCAGAGAGACAGAGTGACCAGAGGGACAGAGTGACCAGAGTGACCAGAGACACTGAGTGACAGAGTGACCAGAGAGACCAGAGACACTGAGTGACAGAGTGACCAGAGAGAAAGAGTGACCAGAGAGAAAGAGTGACCAGAGAGAAAGAGTGACCAGAGAGAAAGAGTGACCAGAGACACTGAGTGACCAGAGAGAAAGAGTGACCAGAGAGAAAGAGTGACCAGAGAGAAAGAGTGACTGAGTGACCAGAGAGAAAGAGTGACCAGAGAGACGGAGTGACCAGAGAGACGGAGTGACCAGAGAGACGGAGTGACTGAGTGACCAGAGAGACGGAGTGACCAGAGAGACGGAGTGACCAGAGAGACGGAGTGACCAGAGAGACAGAGTGACCAGAGAGAGAGAGTGACCAGAGAGAGAGAGTGACCAGAGAGAGAGAGTGACCAGAGAGACTGTGTGACCAGAAACACACAGACGGGCCTTTCACACATGAACTTTTACAGATGCAATGCAACACACGTCCAGAGATAAGCCGCTACAGACCTGTTCACACATACAGCAGATATACCAGATACTTTAGCCGAAGGACGGCGACGTGGCAGAGCGTTTAGCGGGCAGGAAGTGAAACAAAGCATGCAGCGGAATTCTGTGTTTTGCTTCCAACACGTCGAAGTTCGCGGGCCGGGCTTCCAACACCCTAACGCTGAATCTTTTTTGCGAATACATCAATACTTCATTTATTTACGATGTATCCACAATATAGAGCATGAGAGAATATAGAGAATGTTCGTCTTAAAAGGTGCCAGGGTGAAATGGCTAAGAGTTGGATCTCTTTCAGCGAGGGCAAAGGTCAAAGGTTAAAGGTCAAAAAGTACAAATAGTAAAGAACCCCGGCACTCGCGCGGCGCTCACCATCTCTCCTCTTGTCCGAGGTCGGGGGGGCGGCTGGCAGGGGGCTCCGTTCCCGCTCGCCGCGGCTCCGGTCCTGGCGGCGCCCGGGGCTGGCGCGCTCGCCGCGGCGATGCGACGGCGAGGAGTAGGGCGGCGACCGCGAGCGCCTGGAGCCGGAGCCCGGGGGGGTGGCGCTGCCGGCCCCTCGGCCGGAGGAGGGGGCGGCGGCGGCGGCGTTGGTGGCGTCCCGATGGTAACCGGGGGAGACGGAGGCGCGTCGGCGGCCCCGGGGGGAGGGCGAGTGGCGCTGGGCGGATGAGCCCGAGTGGGAGGAGGGGGAGTGGTGGCGGGGGGGGGTGGGGGTGTGGCGGTGGCGGGGTGGGGGAGACGGGGACCTGTGGGAGGGAGAGGACGTTAGGACACTGTAGCACATGTACACGAAAAACACCGCTAATATAATCGATTTTTTTATTTTTTATTAATTTTTTTATTAAATGTTTTATAGAAAGAACAGCTGGATACATTTCTGTGCATAAATTTGATTTGAAAAATGTCTTTCTGAACATTTTGTGTATTTTTTTTAAGACGAAGTTCTCAGTGCGTCATGTTTTCAAACTCAAAAATAATCCTTTGAATAATCCTGATTTCCATCTTCACCAAAATAATCGTGATTATTATCGTGATTTTTTTTTTCATAATCGAGCAGCCCTAGAAGAGCCCGACGCCATCATTGCGATGTGTGGTGGGGGGGTGGGGGGGGGGTAGCAGGCGGGGGTGTCCCAAGCAGACCGCGTTCCCGCTCTTTTTCGTTTGAATTGCTTTATTGAATTTCATAATTCTTGCACACGTGAGACGTAAACGGCGTAAACCGACGCAGATTCCTTTAGCTGCTCTGCATGGTTCTCTGCTCTGCCCTTACCTTTGGGTTTTACGTTTCACACCGACTAACTTTACAGTTTGCTTTCGTTTTGTGACAAAGACGTTTATTTTATCATTCCTTTCTTTAACATAACTCTCCCGTTTCCGGAATGGAGCTTCTGACGCCGTCATTTCAGGGATCAATCAATTTCTATCGATCGCTCTTCCTAGTTGTTTTAGAAACACATCTCCTCCCATATCGTCTGTCCTCAAAAAACACGTGTTGACTATCAACCAATCAGCAGCCACCTCCTCTACTCATCGTCCAATAGGTGCCGCTGATATTCTGCCGAGGGGGGCCGTACTGACCTGCGTGGGGAGGAGGCCGGGCCGGGGGTCTTGTGGGACGAGGTCTTGGTGGGGGAGGCGGACTTCTTCCTGGAGGGGGGGCTGGGGTCCCTCATGGGGGACGACAGGCTTCCGGAGCGTTCCTCCGAGGCGGCCGAGCGCTTGGCCTTGTGGGAGCTGTCGGATCGGTCCCTGGGGACGGTTGGAGAACAATCGGTTGATCTTTCGATAAAAAAATGGTATTCATATATAGAACTACATTTAAAATGATACCACAAGACTTGTTTTTTTTATTTGTGTCGAAATAGGGGGTTCATTTACACCTTAAAACAAAAATGGCTGACGATGAACATAGAAATGCAAACTATATAATGTCGACGTCACATCAACAGACAGTTAAGAACGACAAATTGTCAGTCGTTTTATTAGTTATCGTGCTGACAAATGTCTAGAGACGTGCTAACCAGCTTTTAAATGTTGAGAATGTATTGCTTATTTTACAGGGCTAATTATTCCCTCGCCTCGGTCCCCTGCAGCAAAAATTAACCACAGAGACGGGTCACGGCATCGAAAAGTAAAAAAATATGAGTTTCCGATGTTTCAGACAACAGTTCGGATTCTGTCCGCCTCAAAAATATCCGATACCACGAATCAGCTCCCCGACGAAAAAGAGCAATATACGGGTTCAACCCAGAACCCCCCCAGACCTACACCCCCTAGGCTCCGCCCCCCAGACCTACACTCCCTAGGCCACGCCCCCCGAGACCTACACCCCCATAGGCTCCACCCCCCGCCCCGCCCCCCAGACCTACCTCCTCTTGTCCTTCTTCTCCTTGTGCTTCTCGGCGTCCCGCCCGCGGTCCTTGCCCTCCTTGGGGGGCTTCTCCTCGGCCAGCTTCTCCTTGTTCTTGTGCTTCCCCTTGTGCTTCTTGCCCGGCACGGGGCCCTCGGTGGGGACCGGCGGCGGCGGGCTGGGCGTGCGAGGCCCCTTCTTCTTGCCGTGGCCCCCCTTCGACGACCTGGGAGCGAGAGGGAGAGGGCAGAGCGGTGAGTGACACGTCACACAGAGGTCGGAGCCGTGATCTCTATGACGACGGGTGCACGCTACAACAGGGGGCTCAAACTCGCGGCCCGGGGGCCAATTGAGGCCCGCGGGATGATATTTTGTGGCCCCCTACTTGACATCAAAGTTTAGTGTTAGTGTGGCCCGCGCGTTGTCAAACGCACATTTCAACACGCTTTTTTATCGCTTGTGACCAGATGTCCCGGTTTTGCCGGGACAGCCCAATTTTGAGTTGCATGTCCTGAGTCCCGACAAAAGCCAAAGGACGCTAAAATGTCCCAGTTCTCCACCAACCGCTATGAAATGTCCTCACTCTTTTTGGGGTCTGATCCTATGAGTCTCACTCTTTTGGGGTCTGATCCTATGAGTCTCACACTTTTGGGGGTCTGATCCTACGAGTCTAACTCTTTTTGGGTCTGATTCTACGAGTCTCACTCTTTTTGGGTCTGATTCTACGAGTCTCACTCTTTTTGGGTCTGATTCTACGAGTCTCACTCTTTTTGGGTCTGATTCTACGAGTCTCACTCTTTTTGGGGTCTGATCCTACGAGTCTCACTCTTTTTGGGTCTGATTCTACGAGTCTCACTCTTTTTGGGTCTGATTCTATGAGTCTCACTCTTTTTGGGGTCTGATTCTACGAGTCTCACTCTTTTTGGGTTTTGCGACTTCATAACTGACCACACTCCACTCAAGTCCCTTTTGGACCACGGCTGCAGCTGGATTAAACACAGTGTGACGACGTGAGGCCAGGGGCACGCCGGCGGACCGCTCACCTGGTGGAGTCGGAGAGGGGGGAGGCCCCCGACGCCTTCTTCTCCTTCTTCCCGGAGCCGGGGCCCTTGGAGGAGCCCTTGTGTTTGGGGGAGCCGCTGGACTTCCTAGAGGCGGGGGACTCCTTGGAGCTGGAGCGCTCGGGAGACCCCTGGGGGGAGGGGGTGGGGGAAGAATATTACGATAGTCAGAGCTGTTTGAACGACGTCACCTCAGGAATGTAGGCCGGCTAATGGTATCATGATACCCAACTGTACTTAACAAAATATGTAAAACTAATGTAAAACCAGATGTAAATTTACAAAACATTGGCCGGTATATGTAAATCTTTTGATGACAACGCAAAGATATGCTTTAGATTGTGTATGCGATACATGTAGTGTTACATGTATCGTTTATAGACGTGTTGATTATTTAGCATCTGGACCATTTGTAGGGTTATGTTCTCCGTCCTTTGCTGCTCTGACGCCAGATTTTGTCATCGATGTGATCTGTGCCTTGCCCCCTGTTGGTACCTTGGTGGTGGTGGTGCTGGGGTTGCCGGTTCGAGTCTTGGAGTTGGCGGCGGTGGAGGAGCTGGTGGTGATGGTGGAGGCCGCCACCTCCTCCTTCTCCTTCTTCTTCTTGATGACGATCTCTTCCCTCTTCTCGTGGTTCTCCTGCTCCAGCTTGAGGAGCTCTCGCTGGATCTTCTGCCGCTTCATCTCCAGCGAGAGTTCGTAGTCGTAGTCCCCGACGTCAGAGTCTGGAACGTACGGAAAAACGGTTGGAAGGTATCCCTTTAAGAACCTGTTACGAAGCAGTCCGTCTGAGGTCGAACATATCCCTTTAAGAAGTTCAGCTGTTGTCTAAAATATCCCTTTAAGAGGTTCAGTTACGGTCTAACATATACCTTTAAGAACACAGTCAAGCCAGGTCTAACGTATCCCTTTAAGAAGTTCAGCTGTGGTCTAAAATATCCCTTTAAGAAGTTCAGTTACGGTCTAACATTTACCTTTAAGAACACGTCAAGCCAGGTCTAATGTATCCCTTTAAGAAGTTGAACTGTGGTCTAACGTATCCTAAGAAGTACAGCTGCAGTCTAACATATCCCTTTAAGAAGTACAGCTGTGGTCTAACGTATCCCTTTAAGAAGTTTAGCTCCGGTCTACCGTATCCCTTTAAGAAGTTTAGCTCCAGTCTAACGTATCCCTTTAAGAAGTTTAGCTCCAGTCTAACGTATCCCTTTAAGAAGTTTAGCAGCGATCTCTCGTATCCCTTTAAGAAGTTTAGCTCCGGTCTACCGTATCCCTTTAAGAAGTTTAGCTCCGGTCTACCGTATCCCTTTAAGAAGTTTAGCTCCGGTCTACCGTATCCCTTTAAGAAGTTTAGCTCCGGTCTACCGTATCCCTTTAAGAAGTTTAGCTCCGGTCTACCGTATCCCTTTAAGAACACGTTACAATCATCTAGCCATGTAAAACTTTTATTTTCCGGACAATCAGCAACTAAACTTTCACGCACCCTCACAGCCATATTATGGGGGTAGAGCAGTCTAGACTCTGGCTGTCGGGGAGGGGTCTGACTCCCAGCGGTCGGGGGGAGGGGAAGGACGGACGGACGGACGGACGGACGGACGGACGCTCACCTTCGCGACTGGCTTCCCACTCGGCGGTCTCTTCCTCACTGGCGGGGGTGCGCTCCTTGGTTATCTTGATGTCCTCCTTCTCCCGGTGTCGGCCGCGGGATGAATCTCTCTGCTGGGGGAGAGAGGAAACAGGCGTTTAGGGCCGTGGTTCTCAAATGGCGGTTCGCGTACCCGTTGGGGTACTTTGGAGTACTCTGAAAAGTAAATAAGGTACAAAATAGGCCCACTACAAAAAAATATCACCCTGAGCAAGTTTCAATTCTGAAAGCTAGACAATAAGAATCGCTCTGACCATCCCTTGGCGCTGCTTTTCTTTTGAGGGCAAAACAGTTGCATGAAGCACCGTGGATCTCACTAAATTATAAGTATTTGCACCCATTTAATGTTCATGTTTACACTGAAAAAAATAATAGCATAATGATTCATGTAAAAAAAGGAAAATCTCTCCCAAAAATGTTTTGTGCCGGTTAAGGGGGTACTCGACTGAAAATAAATCTTAGAGGGGGTGCACTGGAGGAATGAGTTTGAGCACCACTGGTTGAGGTGACGGACAGTGGACCGACGGGACGGCTCGGTGGCGATGTGGGGGTACTCAATGTAACGGTGGGTGATGTGGGGGTACTCACTGTAACGTTGGGCGATGTGGGGGTACTCACTGTAACGGTGGTGGGCGATGTGGGGGTACTCACTTTAACGGTGGGGGTACTCACTTTAACGGTGGGGGGCGATGTGGGCTCTTCTAAGTCTCTCTTCTCTGAGTCAGCATCCTGTCTCTTATTCTTCATTCTCTCCCGCAGGTCACCGGGGGGCCTCTCTGCTGACCTGGGGGGGGGCACAGGGGACACGGGACAACAGTCAGACAGTGAGGTCGCCCTAAACCAGGCGTTCGGGCGGACACATCGTAACAGAACGGTCAGTAAAGTGTCTCTCTATAAACAAGGCTTTCATGTTTCTGTTTAACAGTCAGGTCTCTTTGAAAACCATCCGGTCAATTATCTTTGAAACAGCCAGTCAGTCGTGTGTCTATAAAACAGTCAGGCAGGTATACTGTATATCTATTAAAAGTCATGTCAGTCTCTATAAAGCAGTCAGAAATGATTGTCTCTATAAAAAGTCACGTCACTCTCTAAAACAGTCAGTCAGTCATGTCTAGGGATGCACCGATCCGATATTTGTATCGGTATCGGTACCGATACTGAAGACATTTCTAGATCGGGTATCGGTGACAAATGGGCCGATCCATATTAAAAAAAAATATATATATATATATTATTATTTATTTTTCTTTTACGTTTATGTACATACTTGAATCCTATTCCTACTACCTTGCTGCTTTGATAATTGAATTTCCCACGAAAATGTTCTCAGGGGATTAATAAAAGTGTATCTATCTATCTATTGGCTGATCTATTCAGTTTCTATGCTGAGCGCTGTGAGTGACGTCATAAACAAGCAACACGCCGTGCGGAGCCTACAGTGATTGCAAAATGGAGCGAGCAAAAGGATCTGCTATCTGGAGCTATTTCACTTTACCTAAGCCAGCAAGCTCCACGGCTACATGCAACATATGCAAAGTAAATGTCCCGAGGGGTGGTACTAAACCTTCTAGCTTTAATACCACAAACCTTATAAAGCAACTCCAAAAATTCAAGTCTCATGATCCCAGTCTTTTCCCCTCAATGAAACTTACAGTTTGTAGCCATAATTTCGCGCTGTTTTTCTATATCAGTATCGGATCGGTATCGGCCGATACTAAACCTCAGATATCGGTATCGGTATCGGAGGTGAAAAAAGCGGATCGGTGCATCCCTAGTCATGTCTCTATAAAACAGTCAGGCAGGGATACTGCATGTCTATTAAAAGTCATTTCACTCTCTAAAACAGTCATGACTCTGCAAAAAAGTAATGTCTGTCTCTCTAAAACAGTCAGGCAGTAGTGTTTCTAAAAAAAACAGTCAGAAAAACATATCGCCATAGAATAGTCCTTCAGTAATATCTCTTCAAGGCGTTCTGTCAGACAGTGAGTCTCATAGGGGACGCTTCCTGCCCGAGAGTCAGGGCCATGAATCGTCCTTACCGGCTGAAACTGAATCCTTTGCCTCGCTGCTGGGGGCCATGTGTGTAGCGGCACGTGGTACCGTAGCTGCAGTTCCCAGTCTTCAACCAGTTCCTACATTGACTCTGAAACACACACAAACAGGGCCAGTGTCAGGTGGGCTGGAGGGAGCCAATCGGAAGCAGAGGAGTCAATGATAATTACACTCTGTGGTATTATTATTGCACTACACAAATAAAGAGATATGAATATTCGTAAGTGGCTTCATAGTTGCCAAACAAAACTACTATCAACTTGCCTCTAATGCCTCTAATGGTGGAACTTTCTCCCAAAGTCTCTCTGCCACCTACCAGGATAAACAACGTAAAAAGTGTGTCAGGGGTCAGGTTTTGCCAAATACAGCACCCCCAGACTCTTAAATAACTACATATTAGACACTGATTTCCATTGCTGCAACCCAGTGAGTAAGTGAGTGAGTGAGTAAGTGAGTGAGGGGACTCACATCAACAGCATTACACCCAGTCAGTGAGTGAGTGAGTGAGTGAGTGGCACTCACATCAACAGCATTACTCCCGGTGAGTGAGTGAGTGAGTGAGTGAGTGAGTGAGTGAGTGAGTGAGTGAGTGAGTGAGTGAGTGAGTGAGTGAGTGAGTGAGTGAGTGAGTGAGTGAGTGAGTGCAAAGGGGTGAGTGAGTGAGCGAGTGTCACTCACATCAACAGCATTACTCCCAGTGCTTGGCCCGAGTCTCTCGAATACGCTGGGTCGACGGGAGGCGGCGGCGGGGTTGGCGCTGGCGGCGCTGCTGCTGGCGGTGCTGCTGCTGTCGGATATGGTCTTAGAATTCTCCACTGTTACCTTCCGCCTGATCTTGGACATTCTGCAGGACTGGGAGGCGAAAACACAACCAAAAAGTGAACAAGGGAGGACATTTAGGCAAGGCAAGGCAACTTTATAGACACTTTATATACACTTTATATACACTTTTCATACACAAGCTAGACTCAGAATTGCTTCAGGTAGAAACATGTCATAAAATGTAAGAAAATAATAAAAGATCATAGAAAACAAAGGCAAAGATTAAAAAATGTATTATAGAAAGTGAAATCAATTTAAGATTTAGCAGAAAGCTAAAGCAAACATTCAATCAAATGAAGTAATAAAATACAATAAATAAATGAGAGAAAATAAAGGCAATGTAAAAAAAAATGAAAGCAATGTATTTAAGATTTAGTACTAGAAAGCCAATGCAAACATAAAATCAGTAATCTTATGAGAACTGATTCTACTATGGTCAGGCTTACTTAAAACAACGCTTACATAGTTAAACAAATGGGATACGGTTGGCTCTGTGTGGGATTGACAATATTACTGTTTTATTACCTAGTAAACAATCGGTTACAATAAAAATGTTGGCTGGATGATTTTCCTTTTGTTACTGCGGTAGATCAGCGATGATATGCATGCAATCCGGATACGAGTGCGCACTTATAACGCAAAATATATAGTTTCTGCACAACAGTATCATGCAGGACTCCGCGCACCGTTGATACACTGCGGCCTACAAAGCCTTATCCCAAAAACCCACAACACACACACACACCGCTCCCCACTCACAACAACAAAGCGAATATATTAAAAACAGGCCTCACCCAAAATATTTATTCGGTGTCGCATCTATTTGTGTCCAGTACGGGAGTTCACTTTCATGGAAAGACGAGTTTAATTCATTTGCTTCAAAGGAAGCTACGAGCAGGCTCCCCTGTATGCCTTCATGTTGGCGACGGGTTCGCGTGCGGTGATTGGTCGCCGCTTTACCGCTGGGAGGCTCGAGGAAGAAGCGCCCGCAGCACGACCGCCCCCTATAGGTGGTATGGAGTACTGCAAGCGGGACGCATGACCGCCCCCTAGGGACACGGAGTACTAAAAGCGTCCTACTTGTTGCACTTATTGGGCCCCAATACGACCGCCCCCTATAGGTGATATGGAGTACAATATGCGGGACTTCAAGTAATAAAAAATAAGAATTATTCTCAAGTAATAAAATAATAATAAGTAAAAGTAATCAAATAATAAAAAATTATCTACAGTTATAAAATAATTTCCTAATAAGAATGTTGGTCTCGAAGCGTTCCACACCCAGATACCTCGATTGCATTTCTGGTTTACTTTTTTATTTTCATTCTCAAAATTGTATTTATATAGTTCACGGTGTGGGAGCGCTAACCGCGAGCACAATACATTGACAGCCATACATCCTCGACGGTATACACGTGATATTTTATTTTATTCTACGCTGGCGGTGGGATCCTCTCTACGACCCGGAGAGCGATGGTCTTGAGGGCGATGAGCGCCTCGTTGCAGGCCCGCGGGATCTCCGACGGAGGGAGGAGGAAGCCGTATCGCCCTCTGTCCTGGAGCTCGAACGTGAACGAGTACTTGATGCCGAGTTTGTACGCCCAGTCGTCGGAGCCCCCCGGCGCCAGGTCTGCGAGGTAAAACACGCAAAAAAATACGATGGAGTTGCATACGAAATAAAACCGTAATGAATGGAGTAGAATACGTTAAACGAGGAGTGAATGGGGTGGATTGAAATGGAATTTAAGCAAGAGCAAAACACCTTTAAGATTATTCATTGGCATAGATTAATACAATTAAAGTATATTGAAATCAAATGAATTCGAAAGCAATTACATCTTGTTCATGAAAATAAACAAATTATATTTAATAACTACTTGACTCACATATCGTCTCGGCTCCAGCACCGTATTTATAATTGTTGCGGTAGTACCTCTTGATCTTTTGGGCTGCTTCCTTGGCCATTGAAAGCTTTAAAAAAAATAAAAAGAGAACAAAACATGATTGTCCCATCCATCAAGTCACTCGACTGCTGACCAACCTGACACGGTGCGGGGTGCGGCGGCGGGGGAGGACCCCGGACAGACCAGCTCGGCGTGGTTCTCGGTCAGGTCCCTGGTGCAGGAGTAGGGGAAGAGCAGCATCTGGGAGTAGGAGTGGATGGTGACGTAGAGCGCCACCGCCTCCTTGTTGCGGCGCAGGAAGCTCGCCACGGCGCTGGCCTCCGGCTCCGACTCGGGGAACTCTCCGCAGAAGATCTCCGAGCAGGGGTGGTGCGACGCGCCCTCCGCTGCACGGGGGGGGGGGGGGGGGGGGGGGGGGGGGGGGGGGGGGGGGGGGGGGGGGGGGGTCAGTCAGTCAGTCAGTCACCCCGAGTCTCCTCGGGGGTCAGGAAGGGTAAGTACATCTGAAAAAATACAATGTGCAATATCCCTCACCACCCTACTCCCCACTTCCTGCGTGCAATAACGCAGCTACATGTGCTTATAGACTGCTGAATAGCTAAGTACGCCGCAATGTATAATGGGCAATTTGTTCTTATCTCAGTTTCTTAATTTAATTTGTATATTTTTAATCACTTTTATTGTGGTGTTCTCTGCAATGCAATGCATAATGTGCAATTTGTCCTTATCTATATTTTCTAATTTTTATATTTTTTATTATTACTATTTAGTGTACTGCTCTCTCTCTCTTTCTCTCTCTCTCTGTCTCTCTTTGTAGTAATACTATGAACTTGACTTGGCCCTGCACAAGAATTCCTATGCGTTTAGACTGTCTGGTTTATGCACAAATGGCAAATAAAAAACCTTTGACCTTTAACCTTTGTAACGGCGTGCCGTGAAGGTCTGTGTCTCATGCGTTTTACTATTTTCTCAGCAGACTGGAGACCTGTGTCACGTCTTAGCTGACCTAGGGAGGTCAACCTTTGACCCCCTCCCCGGGAGAAGCACGACCCTGACTTGGTTCCCAGAGGACAAGGTGATGAGCAGCAACGTCACTGTGACAAACACTGTGACAAACACAATCAGCCATACCAGGAATGGTATGGCTGAACCGAAGCCCATGGCTTTGCGCAATTGTAACCAGCGTTAGGCACAAACTTAATTAATTTGTCAATTAGAAAAGGACCAATCAAAAGATGAGGAACCGAGGGAGATGAAATGGCAGACTAATATGTAGCAGCATACACTGTTATGTCAAACAAAAGCGTTTGAAGTCTGTGTGCGCATAGAATGCTACAAGGACACATAGAATGCTACAAGGAGACATACTACACCAGTTGGCATCAAAGTTTCGGTTCAGGTCCACCCCCGCACAACGGCTGTCCTCTCTGGTGGAGCGATTCTTTCTCCACATCCGATCCTGGTGCAAAAAAACACAACGACCAATCAACACACAGAATGGCACATTTACCATCCCCTGAAAAATCTTTGGAATGACTCTACAGGAAGATAAAATAAGCCCAGTTCAGACCAAGTAAGGATAACGTTAATTCCGAGAGAGACACTCCTGTCGTTAAAGCTAATAACATAAATAGCTAGAGTAGGCAATTTGGAGAAACCAGCTAGAGTGAGCTCGATTTTGAAAGTATCCAACTGAACAGGAGTGACGGAGCAAACGATATGAATATGAATACCGTGGTCCATGTGTACTTGTAGCCGTCAGGGTTCATCACTGGTAGAACGTAGACATCCATGTTGTCTAGAATGGTAGCTATGTCCCGGTTTGACTCGTAAAATGATAGTGACTGTGAGGACAGAAAACAGCCATAAACAAAAACGACACCATTTAATTTTTTAACTAGTCTGTTTTTGTAAGGACACTATTCTGTAAAATCCTTTTTTCCAAGTTACATATTTTATAACCTATAACACACAAAGAGATACTTGCTACACACTATGACACAATATACAGAATAGGATGTATGTTTAGTCCTGTCGAGCCCTATAGTAGTGGTTAGGACCTATCAACGTTATTTTGCGCATTATACTCACGTATTGTACAAACCATAAGCAGAAAGCAGGGGCGATCCACTCTCTTGCATGGATGCCACAGTCCAGCCATATCGCTTTTTTATTCGTATTTGTGGTTGAAATGGCCGACAACTGAGGAAGATGAGGGGGAGGTATTAGTAGGTAATAGGTGTTGGTAACAGCCATATTAATAGTGGTGAATAGAAGGTGTTTATGTCCTTGTTTATGGATGATTGGATCAGTCCACCTTCAGAACGTAGAGGGGTCGCTTCTCAAAGGATGACCCGATCAGAATGACTTTGATGCGGTCGGGGTTCTCCATGGCTGTCTTGTTCAACCAATGATAAATCTGTAGTAAAGAGGGAGATACGGTTCAGTGGTTCGATGGTAATAGTCTGCATACATGTCTAACTATTGATGAAAACAATTCCATACTAACTCCCTTTTGGCCGACCAAAAAAAAAAAACATTTTGGAAGCGTAGGAGCATTGGAACGTCAGTTATTGTTTTGGTAGTAATGTTTGTTTGTTTAGTAATTCATTGGGACAGCATGTGTCATTTTGAGGAGATATTATTATGATTAAAACAGCCATGGCAATTGACATGGCAAAACACCATTGCCTTATCCCAGGATAGGGTATATTAACATTAATTAAGTATTTTAACGTAATACTCCTCTTTTCTCTTTAGTCCCCTCAAAAGGCCAGGGTATCGGCCAACAAAAAAAATCCCATGACGCATTATGATAGACAATTCCTATAGACCGGACTGTCCCTTTAAATCGGTATTCGGTATATTCTTCGGGTTGATTTAAGTGGCAGAGCGTACATCTTCCAGACTGTGATATTTCTCATAGTAGGACATGCCACTTCGCGGGTCGGTGCTGGCGTTCCTAGTCTGCATCTCAATCAGCTCCTTAGTGTTGGCCAACATCACCCTTTAAAACAACATCAACAACAACACGAACCCGCACATTATACCGTTAACCTGTGGGTTAAACGAATAAACGAATAAATTAATGTGTGACATTTATTTTCTTATAAATATTTTCTTTTGACCCATTTTGGGTCTACATACGCGTGCGTGACGCCGTGCGTCTGGAGCAGCTCCCGGACCGCCTGTGAGCTGTTGCCGGGTACGAAGAGGTGGACCTCGGCCTCTTCCCGGATGAACTCCGGGGCCGCGGGGCTCCAGAGCACCGTCTGTATGAAGAGACGATATAATGAGGTCTTAATGAAACAATAAATATTAAGTAACTAACATGATCGATTAATACCTAAATAATAGAATCTAACAGAATTACGTATGGTTGCTGGTGTTTATTTGGGTTTTTTACCTCGAATTGGGAAGACACATTCTTCACGATGTCCACCTCTGCTTGTGTCTTTGGTGTGATGGAAAACACTTGGTCATCATTACTGACAAAATAAGAATAGCCTACATTTAATTCATTAAAATAAAATAGACGAAGTACAATAATAATAAATCCAGCAATGCGTAAAAATAAATGTCATATATTAGTCACGTTAACTTACTTTAAGCTGCTTGCGACCCAAGACCATTGAGCCAAGACCCCCAAAAACCCCAAGATCAGGAGAAGCTGCATGACAACACTAGGCGACCATATGGTGGCCAGGGTTTAAAGTCAAACTGTGCGAGGACGGCTGTATTGATTTATGTCGGCAGTAATGTTTGTTTGGAGGTTAAACTTCACTTTTTGGAAGGTGAGAGGACACAAATTGGCTTCGGCTGTATTGTTGTTGTTCTATCTGCTGTTAATACATTTATTACCCCTCAAGTTGAATCTTATTTTGTATTTCATATTTACATTTTATGTAGTATAAGAAGCTTTATGTCTTCTAACTTTAAGAGAGAAAAACGATTAATTAATTAATCTGAATAAATGTGGCAGGTATACTGGTTCACCACTAGGGGGAGCCACTTGCAAACCAAACATTTAAGAAAAACCACCAGGGAAGAAAAAAGTTCAAAGTTCATGTGGTTGTGTTGTCATTCTTCAGCTGCCAGTTCCTTCATGGTTGCAAGATGTCTGGCCACGATCAGCTGGCGCTGTGTCTGTGTGAAATCACCAGGTGAGGACCACACTACGCTGCACCAAACCCGTCGTTAGGCATCTATAACCCGTTAGTTACACCATGAAGTCCACCTGTTCCGATTGATAAGACGATCATACACTCAGGATGGCGTATTGACTGGGGTGTCTCGTCTCGGTCTCCCAAGTTGTAAGGTTCCGGGTTCGATCTCCGCATATACGCGGAGTACCAATAATTATCCTGGAGACCCTTCCTATCGACCGTAGTGTGAAGTCGCCTTGGCTTAGAGAGCTTCTGCTAATTTCCTTAATCCTCGCAGGTTGTTGTGGAAACTGCTCCTGCCCCTGGTGCTGTTGACGCTGGTTCTGGTCGCCGTCCTGGTGCTGCTGGTCACCGGTCTGCGGCTCTGGTTCCAGTCGAACCGCGCGGCGAGGCGCGCCCGGGACGGTCGGCCCACGGTGGCCTTCTTCCACCCTTACTGCCACGCCGGCGGCGGCGGGGAGCGAGTGCTGTGGTGCGCCATCAGGGCGCTACAGAACCGGTGGGATATGGTTCATATGTTCACGTAGAGCTACATTCGCAATCAATGCTATTAATACTTTGTCAGTTGCTTTGCTTTCAAGCTTTCAAATGTTATGCATCCAGCGTTCTCATTGAAAACGATGTGGCAGTAATAACTTGATCTTCTATTAGACAGGATATGCTAGAAGTTTGGTGATGGCTAGGAGTAAATACCTGCCTCTGTATTCGCGCTTCAACCCTTACCTGCTCCTCAATGACCTGTCTCTGTACTGTCTAACCCCTGACTCCGCCCCCCCACAGGTACCCCGAGGTGAACGTGGTGGTGTACACGGGTGACCTGGAGGTCAGCGGCGCCCAGATCCTGGACGGCGCCCGGCGGCGCTTCAACGTGGCCCTGCCCGGCCCGGTGGAGTTCGTGTTCCTGGCCCACCGCGTGCTGGTGGAGCCCAGCCTGTTCCCCCACTTCACCCTGCTGGGGCAGAGCGTGGGCTCGGTGTTCCTCGGCTGGGACGCCCTCACGCAGTGCGTGCCGGACCTCTACGTGGACTCCATGGGCTACGCCTTCACCCTGCCCCTCTTCCGCTACCTGGGCGGCTGCAGCGTGGCCAGCTACGTGCACTACCCCACCATCAGCACGGACATGCTCTCGGTGGTCAGCGAGAGGAACCCCAGGTACGGAGGACGAGGAGGAAGCGTTTTGTTTTTATTTTTCAGTTTGAGGGGTTTTTTGTGGACGCGCACGGGCGACGCGCGCAGATTTGAAAACTGTTCCCACTTTTTTGCTGGATGCAAATGTCCGCTATGCGCTGGGTTCTTGTGCGTTTACAGGCACCTCATCCCATTTTGTCTCCTTATCGAATACATCTCCTTATCCTATATCGAAAGCGTCTGAGAATGCCCTGAATGCATATGTTGTTAGCTAACCCCGCTGGCTGCTAATGGCGTGTGTTTCCAATCGTGCGGGCACACACGATACACAAATTGTGTGTAGAAATGTGCCTGTATGTGTGCGTAAAGAAGTGATGCGGGAGGGTTTGGGATATTGTGTATCTGTGAGATCAGTTATGTAACAAAGAAACGAACAAGAAGACAACTGCCGCTACAACCACGCCACTGAGCTCTCAATCGCGGATTCCGTCTTCGGACCTTGACCCCCTTCTCTCACCCCCCCACCCCCCTCCAGGTTCAACAACGCCGACTACATCTCCAACAACCTGTTCCTGAGCGCCGCCAAGCTGGTCTACTACTGCCTGTTCGCCGTGCTGTACGGCGCCGCCGGCTCCTGCAGCCACGTGGTCATGGTCAACTCGTCCTGGACGCTGGACCACATCCTGGCTCTGTGGCGCGCCCGCGACCGCACCTGCGTGGTCTACCCGCCATGCCCCGTGGAGCACTTCACGGACATCCCCATCCTGGACCAGGAGGAGGAGGAGGAGGAGAAGGAGGAAGAGGAGGGGGGCGACAGGAAGAGGCGCTACTCCGTGGTGTCGGTCGCGCAGTTCCGTCCGGAGAAGGACCACCGGCTGCAGATCCGGGCGTTCAAGAAGCTGGTGGACCGGCGGGCAGCGCTGCAGGGGCGGGAGACCCTGCGCCTGGTGCTGATCGGGGGCTGCCGGGACCAGGAGGACCGCGACCGGGTGCTGATGCTGCGCGGGCTGAGCCAGGAGCTGGGCCTCGGGGAGAGGGTGGAGTTCAGGCTCAACGTGCCCTTCGACGAGCTGAAGAGGGAGCTGGCGGCCGCCACCATCGGCCTGCACACCATGTGGAACGAGCACTTTGGGATCGGTGAGGTGGTTTTGTTTTTGGAGGGAGGGAGGGAGAGGAGGAGGGGGGATTTGGGAAGCGTCCTTCCCTCGTCTTAAAAACTTGCAGCTCTCCTTACTTCTCCATCTGTTCCCTCCCTCTCTACTCCTCCCTCTCCCTCTTCTTCCTCCCTCTACTCCTCCCTCCCCACTCCCCTCTTCTTCCTCCACTCATCCTGTCCTCCCCCGCTTCTCCTTCCTCCCCCTTTACTCCTTCCTCCCTCACTCCCTCCCCGCTCCTCCCCCCCTCTCCCTTTCTCTCTCCCCCCCCTCTTCCTCCACCCTCTCTCTCCCCTCTCTCCCTCTCTCTTCCCCCCCTCTCCCCCCCCCCTCTCTCTCCTCCCCCTCCGCCCCCTCTCCCTCTCTCCCCTCCACCCCCTCTCCCTCTCTCTCCCCCCTCCCCCCCCCTCTGTCTCCCTCCCCCCCTTCTCTCCCCTCCCCCTCCACCCCCTCTCCCTCTCTCTCTTCACCCCCTCTCCCCCTCCACCCCCTCCCCCCCCTCTCTCCCCTCCCCCTCCACCCCCTCTCCCTCTCTCTCCTCACCCCCTCCACCCCCTCTCCACCCCCCCCCCCCCCTCCAGGCGTGGTGGAGTGCATGGCGGCGGGCGCGGTGGTGCTGGCCCACAAGTCGGGCGGCCCCCGGCGGGACATCGTGGTGCCCTTCGAGGGCGGGGCCACGGGCTTCCTGGCGGAGGACGAGGACGGCTACGCCGACGCCATGGACCGCATCTTGCGGCTGCCGGCCGCCGCGCGCACGGAGATCCGGCGGCGGGCGCGCCAGTCGGCCGCGCGCTTCTCCGACCGCGAGTTCGAGAACTGCTTCCTGGCGGCCATGGAGCCCCTGATGAACACGCTGGAGAGATGATGGCCAAGAGATGATGTGTGTGTGTGTGTGTGTGTGCGCCTGTTCTTTCTGCCGGTCTGCACGGTTGAAGACCCCCCCCCCCCCTATAGGCGCCCACTCGACACTGAAGCTGGTCTGGGAGCAGCTCAGTGACAGACGACAGGGTCCAGACTGTAGTCTTTATTCCAAGCCGGGCTGAACTCCGTGGCACTCAGTAGAGATTTACTATTATCCGTCTTCGATGGCATTCGCCCCCTCCTGACATGTTTCCCTCCAAGCGCCCTCTGAACGAAGAGCAGCGCACGTTTGGTTAACTGATCAGGAGAGGATTTGGTGTGAAATAAAAAGTCTGAGGTCTATATGTTAATCCATTCACGGATCAACTGTCACACCAGTAGAGATCCGTGTTGAAGTAACATGTTTAGTTTCAAGTTATATTTCAGTAATGCTGTATTTGACATCGAGTGATCGTTCTGTTCTATGAATGTATTCACATTCTTGCTCATTTAGCCATTATCACATCCAGTTAAAAAGCAGGATAAAAACGCTCTTGCTCTTGATGTAAAACTGTAAATGAGATGCTTGTCGGGAACATATCTTGACCACCATCTTGATGAGTGGGGCAGAGTAATTGTTTTATATAAAATGGCCGCTTTAAATCCAAGTATTGCAGTACAAAGACCAGAGTTAACGTTCTACTTGTTAGAATGTGAATATTTTTATATATTGAGTTATTGCAAATAAAGATGCCATGGAAAATACTATTTTCTTTATTTGTTCTGGATTTAAAAAAAATATTGCTTCAGTGTATTTCCTTACAGCAAAAAATAAACTGATTTACATAATGTAATATTATGCATTCAACTTTTGTGTGTATGTAAACAGATTTTGTGTTTTCTTTGAAATAAGTGAAAGCCAAATAAGAAGTTGATCTAGTATAATTGAGGTTAGGTTTTTAGCCTCAAGAATTGCAGAAGCATCACTGTACTACATCTCAGCGATGGAAATCTAGGTATTTTGTCAGTGCCCCACATGTCCTCTAGAGGGCGATGCCTCCTATTGTTGGTGAGTTGGGTAGCGGTCAAGTTCGGGTGTAAAAATCATATCGTTTTTTAAAAGTGAGGTCTTGCTTGCTATTCAATTGAATTCCCACATTTATTTTTTGTACAGACACATTGTACAGCTTTTTCAGCAAAAAAGCATTTGAGGCCTACGATCGGCCGTATTATAAAGACGCTCTATTCTAGGTAGAGTGGCTCTGAGAATCGATTTTGTCATAACAGTACCCCCCCCCCCCCCCCTAAACAAAGGTTAGAGGAGAGAGACCGAGACAGGGAGGAGCCAATGAAACCAAGTTTTGGGTGAGTCCAAAGGAATATATATAAGCGGCCCCTCACAGAGGAGGTATTAAACCCTGTTAGCGCAGTCTGCTGTTGTAACCAAGATGAATTTGTACATCGTGCTCCTAGTTTTGCTGCAGTCCCTGGGATGCTTCTGTAAGTGGCTTACACACACACACACACACACACACAATGAAATACCTACAAGTTGTTGGCTAAATTGCTGTCGTTGGTACAGGGTGTTTGCACTCAGTATTGCTGGGGTAATAATCGTTTTACTAACTTGGGGAAATTTGTAGAAACCAATCAGAGTTAGAGAAATTTGTAAAAGAATTCCACCTGTCAGCCTGACTATCACACAGGCTTCAGCAAAGGGGCTGCGTCTGCCTGTGTGCAGGAAGGTAGGTAGACAGACAGGTAGGTCTGTGACGGCAACAGATATTTTTAATGTTTTTTTGTCTGACCATTTGGATTTATTGATTGCTGTCTGGATGTCGAGAGAATTTCGAAAAATGTGACAAAAATGTTTCCCCGATAAACACGCAGGCCTTAATGTGACAAAAAGGTTTCTCGATACCCACGCATACCCCAGCTTTAATGTTTCTGATTTCATCAGCAATGATTGTTGCCGTCCTTTTAAAGTTGAAATGTTGAAATTCCAGAACTAACACAAAGGAAACTACAACAACGAATGCTGATATTCAAATGAAACCCTTACAAAGTGACACGCATTTATAGTAGTCTGTAAACAATGTAGGCCTATATCGCTATAGGTGTGCCCTATCGCGTCACATTGGACCTCTCTGCTGCCCCCTACAGGTGTCCCGGGACCCAACGTGGCGCCCATGGCGGAGAAGGCTCTGGAAGCCTCAATGGTGGAGTTCAACACACGGCACGCGGTCGCTCACCTTCACCGGGCGACCAAGGCCTCCGTTAAGAGGGTGAGGACGGACGACGACGTACCGACGATATCTGGAACATTCACCGTTCTCTTGATATTCCGAAACGTCAAATAAGATCGGAAAAAAAAGTTGTTGTTTTTTTTTAGGCCAAATCCTTTTATAATTTTCCATTTATTTTTTGATGCATTTGACTAAAACATTATGTTATATATAAAGCGATCATTATGTATCAGAAGTTCTGTAACTGAACAGCACAGCCTCTTCATCTATTCTTTATAAATGTATGTCACCACACAGGCCTGCATATCACACCTAATCAAAGTGAATAAATTGGTCCTATTCAGATAATTTTTTATTCCACTTGACATTTCCCTGGAAGAATTCTAAATTATATATATTATATCAAAAAATATCTAAACCTCTTCCCCCACAACTGCACTATAGTGTGATTCTGTCTTCTACCGTCTCATCATGCGTGATATTGTATCGGTTTATACGTCCGGGTTGCTAACGGCTGTGAATCCAAAGCCAAACACCCAGAAACTGACGCTAAAGATCCCCTCTCCATCTCCTCTTTACCTCCCAGGTCATCCCCGTCGGTCTCGAGACCTTCGACCTGCTGATGAAGTTTGAAACCAAGCAGACGCAGTGTCCCAAGAACTCGGGGGAGGACGCCAAGACCTGCGCCTTTGCGACCAGCCTGTTCACGGTGAGCAGGCTGTGTTTGCCTTCTATCCCCTCCTTGTCCCCATGATTGATCATGAAAGGAATAGTTCGGTCTTCTATCAAATCTGGCAAAGTGCGGAGCGAGTTATCCACCTTTGACATCGTGTCAATTAATTATTCTAAAGAAGTATTAGAGCGACAGAGCGAGAGTTTAGAACAACAATAAAAACAAAATATAATTGGATTACCAATACATTTTTTTTATATATACTTTTAAAAATCGTATTTATGCCCCCAACCCATGCACCCCGATTAAGTAATTGATTATTTGATTGAATATGTCGTCAAAATCTCTTTGGACGACATTGAGCTTTAGATACAGTTTGTTATCTATGTAACCAAGATTAGATTTATGCCAGAGTGGAAAATTTGTCACGCTTGTCAAAATCGCATTTTAAGTTTATTTGCTGACTGTCATTCCAGATAGTGCAGCTTTAAACAAAGGTCTCCAGGTTCATATATAGAGCCTTGTGAGGGCATGTCGCGTGCAGTCTGGGTTGAGTAACATGTTGACAGACTCCCACCTAGCGTTTACACTGGCACGGATCCCTGGTCCAGCAGGGGCATAGAGTTTGTGTACTGACCTTCGTCAGAGGGAATGCGATGGACCATGGACGGCGCGTTCTTAGTCGCTTAGTAATTCAACAGTTAGAAAAAAAGGAAAAATATTGTAAAATCCAAAGTTAAAGTCACATTTCTGCTGCAGTTGTACCCCATTCAAAATAATATCTGAACTAGAAAGTCTCTAAAGGATTAAATTCGCCCATCAAGAAGTCATTTCATCGTTAACTGCAGTTAAAACGTCCACTAGAGGCCGCTAACGGTGATGACGCAGATTTAAAAGACTCAGAACCAAGCGTACATAAGCGGTTCTCATCGTAGCCATCACACCAATCAGGCTAAATACCGTTTCTACTAAGTTCATCATTATCGTTCTCTCTCCCTCTTCAGCCGAAGTCTGAGTGCTCCAGCCGCGTGCGCGTCACCGGCACCCGCACCCAGGTGGTCACGATGAACTGCGCTCGGGACCAGAGCAGCTCCAGCTCCGAGTCCAGCGAGGAGGTGAGAAAATACTGAAGAGTACGACAGAGCGAGTTTAGAACAATAAAAAATAAATATAATTGGGTTACCAATTATTAAAAAAAAAGGATATCCACTTTTATAAAAAATAAATAAAAATAATAATACATACAATTTGAGGGAATATGTATACCGATAATCTCTTATGTCATGTAAAGGTCATAGGCTGGTACTTTGGTATTGCCTAAATGTCCTTCTGCATTCAGCTTTCTATAGGACAGAATACGGTAATGATTGAAAAAGATTCGTTTTTATAGAGATGTTGAAACTTTCTACCTCACATTATATTTGCAACTAATTGTAAATCTTTTAGTCCAATAACAAACCGTGACGCGTTGACTTGTCCTTCCCTAGATGTTCTCTAGGGGGCGCCAACAGTACGTCATCCCAGGGTTGAGCCAAGGTAAGCCCATTCATCAACGAGTCGGAATTATGTTTGGCGCGCCCTCCTGAATCCCCGTGTTCGTTTCGGTAACAACGAACCCGTGAACCTTTACAGTTTGACGGGACCCACCTACCCTGCCTCTCCTCCAGCAACCCAAGCACCTCCTCGGCCCAGCCACCAGGGAGAGGTCCATCCTAGAGGAGACGGCTTCAACAACAACCAGTATCTAGAATAGGAATCAAACTATCTGGACCTGGGATGAGCGGAGGATTTCGGTTTTTGCGTCACCGTTAAACCGTTACCTCATAATAAAAAAATTAAAAACATTTGAATGGGTTTTTTCTTCTTCACTAGTAGGATATCGAGTATGTTTTTGGTGGAAACATGGCTCTTGAATCATTATCTGAAACAAAGTAGATATTTGTAATGGCACCATTACAAATATGTGATTTTATATAATGTGGTTTTCAGTTTAAAGTAATGTGACTTTAAACTGAAAACCTGGAGCTATAACCCAGCATTATTCAGGCCTACCAACTTGGACTGAAATATGAAAGAACCGGTCTAGATTCAAATGCTTCGGTAGCAGCGTTTGAAGAACAAGGGTTCAACTTAAAGGGGGTGATATCATGACACAAGGTGTGATTAGCCATTGCAAACAGTCTGAAAACCTGCCCTTCCCTGTGCATTAGCGACGTCACAAGGGGCTGCGTCCTTGTATGCTGGATAGATCAGTCTACCCATTGGACTGTAGCAAATGTTGCTACAGTCTATATCTAAGTGGACACTCCCACCTGTGATCTCACTATAACAAAGGAAAAGGCGGCCAATCTTCCAACGGCTTTTAATGGCTTATAACACTCACATCTAGTTGCATAATATCACCTCTTTAAAGTGTCAGTCAAACCTATACAAAGGCCTATGTAGTGGTAATATATGCAAGCAAAGAAAGAGAAAATACACAAAGCACGACTCGGGAGACGCGTCAAGGTCTTGTTGGAACATTTATAATTGTGATTTCTGCAGTTTATATGCAAGAGGACACGTTTTTAGCAATCTTTGCAATCTCCACACACTTATCCGCTTTAACTAGGGCCCTCTAATCCCGCCTCAGCACATCAATAACTTACATACTGTACTGTCGCCAACACACCTGTACATGACAATGATATTCAAGTTATATGAAAAAGATATACAAGCCGCCGGAGGGGGGGCAAAGTATGCACGGAGGGAAGAATCGCGACGACGGGGTAGCATGTAGAGCGAGGTCTAGCACAGTGGTCCATCGTATTCCAACTCCCTCCATTAAATATCCTCCTTCAAACCAAGCAGATTATAACCGTATGCATGTGTTTCATCCTAAACGATGGCGTCGAAGTGGCCCCCTACACAAAGCGGGCGTCACACCAGTTTTGAAGATAGGTCGTTTTCAATCAATGCATGAATCAGCGTTGATATAACAGTATTTACCTAAACGTTATAATGTCGTCTGAAATGTGCGGGAACAAGGCATTGGTCGGAAGGGAAAACATCGATAGAGCCCAGAAACCCCACGCCGTCACGTTTAGTCAAATCGCGTGTTTAAAAGACTCTATGGCACCATGGAAATATAGGATATGAAGAGATTCAACTGATAAACTTCTTCAATGTCGGCACACACTCTAAATCAACAGCTCCAAACCCTTCGAGCTGTTGTTATTTCTATTAACATCTGAATTCTTCATCTTCTATCGGACTCCTGTCCCGGGAGAACGTGACTTCTGTGTGTGTGCGTGTGTGTGCGTGCGTCTGTATGTGCGCGAGTGTTGTAGGGTGTGTAGCATGTACAGTCTACTTCCGGTCATTGGCCAATTGGAAGAGAGCAGCAGCTGGAACTGTACAATACAAACCCCCCAACGCATGTAAGCCTCGACATCGACCAACCCACACACACACCTAACACACATACCCCCCCTCTCACACACACTACTTAAACAGCCCCTCCTGCCCTACCCAGCCACATTTAAAAGTCCATAGTAAGCTACACTTCATGTTTGCATTAAATAAAGTAAAACAAAGCACTTGTCTTCTTTTCAGAGTTTCTTCTTCGTATTTTTCCTCCTTCTTCTTCTTTCCGGTTTCCAGAGTCCAGACTCTGCTGAGACGGTGGAAGAAACTTGATTTGTTTTTTATGTTGCGTCGAAATGGCAGTTTCTCCACAAATATAAGGCTTCCTTCCGATTTTGCATTGCCACGTGGTAGAGAGACAGTCAATGTACAAAAGTCCACCTCTCAGTACATTCTTTAACACCCAAACCCCCCCCCCCCCCCCCTCTCTCTCTCTCTCCATCCTTCCATTGTTACACTCTATTTAAAGACATGATTATATAAAAGAAAACGAGATCCTTCTCATTGATCAAATTAAATAAATTCATAGAAAAGCAAAAAAAAAAAGCAAATTCAACCCCTTCTCCATGGAGACGTTTGTCTAACATTACACACCGAGGAAAAAACGGGGACACACGCGCGCGCACACACACACACGCACACACACACACACACAGTCTCTCTCTCTCTCGCTCTCTCTCTCACTCTCTCTGGGACAACGCACAGACAGAAGAGCTTAAAGTTAGCGTGTTTCATACAGCTGGTCCATGCAGCATTCCAGCGGATTCAAATCCGGGTTTTTCTGTGTTCAAAACGCGGGATGGAGCGGGGATTGGCTCAGTCCGGGATCGGAGACAAAAGCACACCAACGACCATATCGGCAAGTCCGCATTCAAGACAAAGTTCTCGTTTGAATCTGACCGGAAACTCCAGCACACGGGGAAGCGGTTGGTCGCACGCGGGACGTGTTTTTCTTTTCGTCGGTCCGTTTGTCCGGAACTTTCTTCTTCTGTTATTTAAAAAAAACAAACAGTCCAATCAGAGTCAAACAAATGAAATGACCTGCGAATCTTAAACGTACGATCGTGGTTTGGCTTAGTACACACACACACACACACATACACACACACACACACACACACACACACACACACACACACACGCAATCCCAAGACGATGACAGGATGGAAGTTTCAGGTCTCCCCTGTTTGTCGCCCTGTCCCTCAGTCCGGCCGTCTTCAGTCCGTGCGTCCGTCCGTCCCCGCGTCCCTCTCTAAGCGTCTCAACACTCTCCCGTGAGCTTGGTGGCGTCCCCTCTCTTGGGCGGCGTGGGCGCTGGCCCCCGCCTCAGCGTTGCATAGCCTGAGATGTTCCCCGACAGGTAGCCGCCGCCGCCGCCGTTAGCCCCGCCCCCGTTCTTGCCGCCGTCCGACAGCAGCTCGGGCGGCGGCGGCGGGAGCGCCATGTCGTCCGCCGCGCCCTCCCCCCCCGCCGCGGCGTCCATCTTGCCCGAGAGGCGGGCCCCGGGCCCCGACGACAGCGAGCCCTGGCGGCCCGTCGACTTGCGCTTCAGCGTGCGGTGCAGGTCGTCCAGGAAGTTCCCGCCCTTTGGCGACGTCGGCGGCGGGTTGGCGCCGGGCGACAGCGGGGCGGGCGCGGCCCCGGGCTCGGGCGTGGCGTTGCCGCGGCGCCCCAGCGTGGGGGGCGGGGTCTTCCTCAGCGAGGCCTTGCCCCAGGGGGCGCTGTGGGCCGGCGGGGGCACGGGAGGGGGCGGGCAGGGCGGGGCCTGGGGCTGGGGGTTGACCACCGCCACCCGGGGCGGCCCGCCGGGCGGGGGGGGCGGCGGGGGCGGGGGGGGAGGGGGCGGGAACAGGTCGCCGGAGGGCGGAGGGGGCGGGGGGAAGCAGCCGTAGTCGTGCGGCGGCGAGGGGAAGTCGGCGCCGCCCGTCTGCCGGGTCGGCCCCGCCCTGCTCTGGAGGTGAGACAGGTTGAGCTTCCCCGGCTTGGGGGGGGCCGGGGGGCCGGCGGGGGGGTCCTTGGAGGGGGACCGGGTGGAGGAGGAGGAGGGGGAGGGGGTGGTGGAGGAGGAGGCGGAGCCGTTGAACTTGCGCAGCAGGTTCCTCCGGGACTCCTGGTAGGCGTCGCACGACTCCGCCGTCACGCTCGAGTTCCTCTGCGGCGTGGGCGGAGCCTTCTTCCCGAAGGGGGAGGAGCCAGCGGCCCCCGGCGGGAGCGGGGGCGGGGGCGGGGTGGGGCCGGAGGCGGGGCAGGCGGGGGGACCAGGAGGGGGGGGAGGAGGGGGAGGGGGAGGGGGAGGATGAGGGGCGGGGAACGCGGACGGCGCGCTCTCGGGGGGAGGGGGAGGGGGGAACTCATGGCCGCCGCCGCCGCTGCCACCGCCGCCGCCGCCCGGCTGCCATCTTGGCTTGGCCTTCACCGCCGGCGGGGAGAGGGGCGGGGCCTTGAGGCTCTCCGCGTGATTGGCCGTCAGGGAGGAAGAGGAGGAGGAGGAGTGGGAGGAGCCGGGGAACTGGCTGGCGAGCTGCCTGACCGAGGAGGAAGAGGAGGAGGAGGAGGAGGAGGAGGAGGAAGAGGAGGAGTGGGGGGGCTTGGAGAGGCTGTGCTGCTTGGGGAGGGTGGGGGGCCGGTTGTCGGGGGGGAGGTGGGCCGCCTGCAGGCTGAACTGCTTCCTCAGGGCCGAGGAGGGGGGAGGGGGCGGGGGAGGAGGGGGGGGAGGAGGAGGGGGAGGGGCCGGGGCGTCCAGGGCCGAGGGGGGCGGGGGGAAGGGGGAGACGGGGGAGACGGGCTTGTGGGCCGTGGCGGGCGGCGGGGGGAGGAAGCCGCCGGCGCCGTAGGTCTTGGGGGCCTTGGGGGGGGCGGGGGGGGGAGGGGCCGGGAAGCGGAGGGGGGGCGGGGCCGGGAAGCCGCCGAGGTGCTGCTGGGCGGGCGGGGGGGGAGGGGGAGGGGGGGGCGGCGGCGGGGGAGGGGGAGGAGGGGGCGGGGCCGGCGCCGGGGGGAGGGACTCCTCCAGCGACAGGAGGTCCCGCGGCGGGCTGGGGAAGCGCTCCTTCAGCGCCTGCTTGAGGCCCCCCCCGTAGGAGGAGGAGGAGGGGGGGGGCGGCCCGGGGCCCGGGGGGGGAGGGGGAGGGGGAGGGGGGGGCGGGGGGAAGGCGGAGGCCGCCCCCGTGGGGCTGGAGGGGCCCGGCTTCAGCGTCGCCATGGCCGAGCCGGGGGCCGGCAGGCAGGGAGGGGGGGGCGGGGGGGGAGGAGGGGGCGGGGGGTTGTTCCCCGCCGCCGCCGCCGCCGCGACGTGATTGGCCAGGGGAGGGGGCGGCGCCGGCGCCGGCTGGGTCAGGGGAGGCAGGTGATTGGCCGTCTTCCCGGCGGCGGCGGCGTTGTTGCGGTTCTGCAGGCGGGTGATGGTGCTGAACTTGTACATGAGTGGCGCCTTGGACTGGTGCGACACCGCCTGCACGGGGGGCAGGGGCGGCGGCGGCGGTGGGGGAGGGGGCGGCGGCGGGGGCGGGGGCGGGGCGGCGGCGGCGGTGGCGTTGGTGCCGGTGCCGGTGGCGGTGCCACCGGCGTAGCTGCGCGCCTGCGCCTGCTGCAGCAGCCGCTGGTGCTCCTCCAGCTGCTGCTGCTGCTGCCACTGCTGCCACTGCTGCTGCTCCGTCTGCGGCTGGGGGGGCTCCACCTGCTGCTCCACCTGCTGCTCCACCTGCTGCTGCTGCTGCTGCTTCTGCAGCTGTTGTTGCTGCGCCAGCTGCAGCTGCTGGTGGAGCTGCTGCTCCACCTGCTGCTGCTGAAGCTGCAGCTGCTGCTGGTGCTGCTTCTGCAGCTGTTGCTGCTGCGCCAGCTGCAGCTGCTGGTGGAGCTGCTGCTGCAGCTGTTGCTGCTGCTGTTGATGCAGCCTTTGCTGCAGCTGCTGTGGTGTTGGATGATGCTGCGGCTGCAGATGTTGGGGTGGTTGATTCTGCTGCAGATGTTGTGGTTGATTCTGCTGCAGTTGTTGTGGTTGTTGCTGCTGCGGATGATGCTGCGGCTGCTGCAGATGATGCTGCGGCTGCTGCTGCTGCAGATGTGGTGGTTGTTGCTGCTGCAGATGTGGTTGTTGCTGCTGCAGATGTGGTGGTTGCTGCTGCAGATGTGGTGGTTGTTGCTGCTGCAGATGTGGTGGTTGCTGCTGCAGATGTGGTGGTTGCTGCTGCAGATGTTGTTGTGGTTGATGATGATTTTGCTGCAGCTGTGGTGGTGGCGGCTGATCCTGCCGCAGATGCTGTTGCGGCGGCGGTTGATGTTGTTGCGGCGGTTGATGTTGTTGCGGCGGTTGGGGCTTTGGTTGATGCTGCTGCTGCAGATTGGGTGGAGGTTGCTGCTGCTGCTGCTGCTGGGTTGGGGGTGGGGTTTGATGCTGCTGGGATGGGGGTGGGGTTGGGGGTTGATGCTGCTGCTGCTGCTGCTGCAGATGGGGCGAGTCCGGGGGAGGCAGCTGGCCGTTGAGCTGCTGGGGGCCCGGCGGCAGGCCGGGGGGCTGCGGGGAGGCGGGGGCGGGTGCGGGCTGGTCCACTGAGTGTTGGCTGTGGTGGCGATGGGGTAGGGTGCCGCCCCTGGTCGAGTCCATCCGCATCTGAGGGGGGGGGGGGGGGGGGGGGAGGGGGAGAGAGGGTTCATGGAACGATCACGAAGGAGGGGGAGGTCGGAGGAAGTCGAGAAAAAGCAAGATGGCTGACGACCAGTCAAAAGACCGGACGCTTTCCGAAAGCTAAAAGTACAAGAATGGGCGAAAACAGAAGGAAGTTCGAAGCGGTACTAATAAATCATAATAACCGAAGAATGATCGGAAGAATAAGACGGGAAAGAGGGAGAGAGGGTTCTTCCCGCTTTATTAAATAATTAGTTGGAGTTCAAAAAAGGTCAAAGAAGTAAAAAAAAGCAAGATAGTTCAAACCAAGTGTCAAGACTGGACTCTCGCAGTAACGATATTAATAATAATGAGTCAGTTTTTTAGAGCGCTTTTCTAAATACTCAAAGACGTTTTACAAATAGGAAAGGGATACATACAGACAATCAAACAAAAGGGAAAAAAATAAACAACACCACAAAAATAGGCCACGCATTAAGAGAGCGGGAGAGAGTGGAAGATGGCGGAGGATGATTTGTCAAATGTATTCCGAAGAATAATCCGAAGAATTATCCGAAAAAAGTGAATGACGGTAAAGTAACTGAACGGAAGGGGCGTGGTACCTTAGTGCTCTCCTCCATCTGAGTGCCCCTCTTCCAGGCCTCGGAGAAGATGGAGCTGACCACACTCTGAGAGCGCCCGTGGGCGGAGCCTGTGTCCACGCCGCTGTCTGATTGGCCCGAGTGGTTGGACTGAGTGTCAGCTGCAGAACGAGGAAGGAGGAGTTATAACACGAAGTCAAAAGACACGGCGTTGGAGGAGGGAGGAGGAGGCAAGAGGAATAGGAGGTTAAGAAGGATAAAGGAGGATGAGGAAGAGTGTTTTAGGCCATGATCAGACCCTTGATAGATACTCGTTAATGTAATTCACTTACATTTAGGGCACTTTAAGACGCTTTTAATTTAATACAATTTTCTTTTTTTGTCACTGCAACCTTTGTTTTCTTCATGCAGGCTCTAGAAAATATGCGGATTTGATTTTCTGGGTGAGACAATGCTCACTAGAAGCATAAGCAACGCCATAAAACAATGTGTTAAGCCATAATGACAATCTAGTTATGTTACCACTTAAAATTACATTTGTCATCTCAATATTCATGTCAAACTTAATATTGGCAATTAAATCGTTGTTTTATCAGGAAATGATCCTTAAAATATATAATATAAATAAATTACAAATTATATATATTTTTATAACATTTTACATTTATATAGGCAAATAAACTTGTATTTTCCTGGAGTTAACCTAAAAAAAAAGATATATATAACAAAATACTACAAAATAAAAAAATATATACATTCTTTTACTCCCCAAATAGTTCCTCCACCGTCCCCAGGTGGCGCTGTAGCCCCATCAGCACCACCACTCCCCTCGGGCAAGTCTAAATGTGATTGGTTATCCAATCCGATATGGACGATGACAAAGCAGCGACAATCCAATCGGGAGGATGTGATGTGCGGAGAATCAATCAAGCACAAATCACAAACTACCTGAACTTAAATCGATAACGTGCCGAGGCCAAAGCACTTCAAATCAGACCGACGCTTGAATCTATGCGGTTGATAATGTTGAATTAGAGGCTTATGGATTTCAGTGTGCTATCCCTTTTATTGATGACTAGCCTATCGTTTCCCTGTTGCGATTGGCTATTCGCCAGGTAATCAAACAATTGCTATAACTTCACCCGCTCGCTTTCATAAACATAACCCATCTTTTATAAGGAAAATTCTAACTTGTATAATGTTGCTGAATTATTCTGACGGGAAGAATGAGTTTTCTCTTTTCAGTTATTCTTGATTAACCGCCATTTTGGTGAGTTTATGGCTGCGTTCCAAATCACATACTTCTTTCTATTTGTAGCACATACTGCAGCTACCCCTACAGAGTAACTACCGTCGCACACAGTATGCGTACAATTGGAACATACTACAGGTGAATTCCCCAGGTCAGCACAGCTGCAGTGCCGCCCGTCAACGTTCACAGGCTCAGTTGCTCTATCTTCTCTTCTGCTGCAAAGCATTGTGGGGCAGAATCACCCAAAAAAGCATTCTGGCTTGCATACTGCGAAGTTCAACCGGATGTAGTCCAACATCCTGGTATTTTTGGTTCAACACACTGCCTTTTCCGTACTATGTATCGGGACATGCTGAATCGATTCTGGCCTACTAAATAGTCTGGTAGTCATGGGGTATTGGAGCGCAGGGCATGGGGTCGTGAGGGTCAAAGGTCAAAGGTCAACTGACCGGGTATGCTGGCAGAGCTGGAGCCCGACCGCATGGAGGAGGTGGAGAGGGAGGACCAATCATACGCCGCCTCCGTCCGCTTCATGGCCTCCTGGTAGTTCACGTACAGCTGCTTGCCGTACTACACACACACACACACACACAAACACAGACATACACAAACATACACACACACACACACACACACACACACACACACACACACACACACACACACACACACACACACACACACACACACACACACACACACACACACACACAGGCCCACACACACACACACAAATACACAATAAGTCAAAAAGTTCCACTCCAGAAACTTGCAAACATCTCGGTTGCAACGGTACAACTCCTGAAATTATTTGATTAAGTTTAATTATGTTGTTTTTTTTCCACTGAAACTTCCGCCTCCTGCTTCCTGGTGTTTCGGATCAGGAGGTGTGCCATTATCGAGTCGTTACCTTGGCGATACGAATGCCGTTCACCCATTGGTGCAGAGTCCTGACATCATCGCAGCACAGGTACTTGATGTACTGGGACTTCTTCTGGATCTGAGGGTGCTGTAGTCGAGGTGACAAAATCAAGAATCAGTTCACATTCATTCCCAATGCAGCCTTGTGCTGTCAAAAATCTCAGACACTACAAGGGAACTCTCTGCCTCGTGTAGCTGCTAATGTAGCTGCTAATGTACCTGCTAACGTGGATGCCAATGTAGCTGCTAAGGTTGCTGCTAATGTTGCTGCTAACGTAGCTGCTAATGTAGCTGCTAATGTAGCTGCCAATGTAGCTGCTAATATAGCTGCTAACGTAGCTGCTAATGTAGCTGCTAACGTAGCTGCTAATGTAGCTGCAAATGTAGCTGTTAACGTTGCTGCTAACATAGCTGCTAACATAGCTGCTAACGTAGCTGCTAATATAGATGCTAACGTGGCTGCTAATGTAGCTGCTAACGTAGCTGCTAACGTAGCTGCTAACGTAGCTCAGGATGAAGCTATATCAACAAGAATGTTGCGTAGAAAACTGGAAGCCGGCTTGAGGTTGTAGCGTAAAACGGGTCTCTGTCTGGGAATGACTGGACACCATGGTGGCAAGTGGCTCAGGGGGTAGAGCGGGTCGGCTGGTAACCGGATGGTTGCTGGTTCGATCCCCGGCTCCTCCTAGCTGGGTGTCGAGGTGTCCCTGAGTGAGAAGCCTCACCCTGACTGGTCCTGACCAGCTGGCTGTCGCCTTGCATGGCTGACACCGCCGTCGGTGTGTGAATGGGTGAATGTTAGGTGATATTGTAAGGTGCTTTGAGTGGCCACTGGTTTGAATAGCGCTCTATAAATGCAGTCCATTTATGAAGAACGGTCAGCTCAAAAAGCAGAACGCAGACCGTACAGCTAGGATTATTTACACTTTGGGTTCATTTCTTCCCAGTCTTCATTCAATATCGGCGGGGCTACTGCGATGTTTAGTAGTAAAAGCATTTCGGGCTCATTATGCCTCAGAGTCGACGCAACGCAAGGGGGTTTACGGACCCCTTACGTCCTTGCGGACCCTCCTTGCGTCCACCTCAAGGGCCGGACGGGCACTTCCGAAAAAGTGTAACCTTGCGTCAAGGCGACGCAGCAGCGAGGGCTGTGATTGGTCCGCTCACTAAAACCCGACGCGGAACCGAAACAGGTTCACGACTGCGTCGAAGCGACTGCGTGGTCGTTGCGTCGCGTCGACGTGGAACCGTAATCAGCCCCTTTGGTACCCTCGGTGGGGTCAAAGGTCCGGACTTGTAGTTCGACCCTTCACACACCAAAACAGAACGCCATGGTTGAGCCGTTGCTGTTCCGTACCTTGAGAGCCAGGCAGTAGTCGGTGGGGGCCTTGTACTTGCTGCGGTAGTCCTGGCCGTAGTAGACGTTGACGTGGTCCAACTGGAGGAAGCAGACCAGGTCTCTGGAGGCCTGTGGGGGGCAGCAGAGAGCAGGGTGGGGGGAGGTGCCGCGAGGGAGAGAAAGAGAGAAAGAGAGAGAAAGAGTGTAGGTGTAGTTAAGTGGCTGTTGTGGATGTTTGATATCATTTTTAATTGTTGTGTTTTTTTTGTGTTATAGTTTCCGCATCATTTTAGATTCTTGTCGTTAATCGTTTTTGCTGTTGTAGTCGTTTGTCATCGATTGAGTCTTGGCCTTTGTAGTTTATTGTTTTGACTGTTGTAGGTTTTTGTTGGTGCTTTGACTGTTGTTTGCCTGAAGGTTTACCTCTACCATTACGTTGACATTTTCATGATTCTGATTTAATAAGTTGCTTACAATGTAGGCAGTGCTAGCCTGAGCAGGTAACCAGTAGGTGAGAAGAGGGATGCTAGGCTAGGTGGGTAGCACCAGTCACGTAGCATAAGGTGAAACATCCTGAGAGTTAATGTTTGCACAGAGCCGTGCAGGCGAGCGGCATAACCAATCTCTAAACAGGAAATAACACATAACTGCTTGCGTCGTTGTGGTCGGATGCAAAAATCTGTTTACTTCCTCACCCCGAGTTTCGCTTTGCGTGTCGTGTTCTCAGTGCTTACAGGCGTT
>NC_044051.1:39737184-39741063 GCF_902167405.1 Gadus morhua
ACGCTTCGCTGTGATGTAAACGACACAAACGGTGACCTCTAGTAAACTTTCATCCAATACACATAAAAAAAAAAGTATCCACACACATACACACTAATACACACACACTAATACACACACACACACAGAATGCAAATAGAAACCCAAGCTACGAAGATCCATACAAAGCAGAACATGAGAGTGAGAACTCAAAGCAAAAGTCTCACTTTCAAATATTTTTTTAAAAACAGATTGCATGCAAATTGTGGCAGAGAGCATGGACAGGAAAAACCGTCCAATCACAGGTGAGCAAGCTGAAGAGGTGAGGGAGTGAGGAGTCACCTTGGTCAGCAGGTGAGAGGGCTTTCCCGCTATGCTTTTCAGAATGAGCGAGGTTTCTCGGTCCAGATAGGAGTGCTGGCATCAGAGTGGCAGTGAGGAGGAGAACAAAAAGAAGAGAAGACGACAAATAAATAAAAAGATGAAGAGAGAGAGAGAGAGAGATGTACAAGTCATAGCCCAATGATTTCGAGGCGGCTTGTTATTGATCGCAGGTTATGTTTATAAAATGGCGTCCGTGTGGGTAAGGTGAGGTGGGGTGGGGGGGGGGTTAGGGTTAGGGGGGGGCGTGGTGTGAAAGCAAGAGGTGGTTCCTAGGGTTAGGGTTAGCCTAGCAGTGGCGTCTTGCTGCAGCTGTGGGTAAAGAAGTGATCGCTTTGGAAAGTGAGTTTTGAATGGAGCCGGATGGCGGTTGTTAGCGAGGCTAGCTAGCGACGTGCTAATGTCTGGTATTGTTCACACACGTACACATTTGATTACATGTACATAGTGAGCATGACTACTTGGCTACAGGTTTGTGTGCGACGGATAGTGCTACTCACACACACACACACACACACACACACACACACACACACACACGTATGCACAAACTTAGTTGTGTATACATGGTGAGCATGGCTAGCTAGCTAGTTAGTTAGCTAGCTACATGCTAACACCTAGACTAGAGCTACACACACACACAAACACAAACACACTATATGGGGACCACATCATTGGGGGCCATCATCATTGTTCAAATCATAATCCTGGGAATTTAATTCAGTAGCATGGCAATGCGTGGTCCCCAAAAACACACACACGTGTAGGGTACACACACACACACACACACACACACACACACACACACACACTCCTCTAACACGTAGGCCGTGCACACTTACAGTGGCCTGATCCATTTCCCCATCACATGACACAAAATCAAGGTGACGTCTGGCCGGCTTACCATTGGCCCGTCGCCGTGATGCATGCTGGGAAAAACAAAATCACGAAATGGAAATGCAGGCAGGGTGCACGTGGGACAGGGGAGATGCAACACACACATGGTCTGTACACATGCGATGGGAAAGGGGTTTGGGTGACATGACACACACACTCACACAGCTCGATTTTAATGATTGCTACTTCCTGTATCTCTAAGATTAATGTATTACATTTTTTATTTAATACATTTTAATAGAATTTCTAAAATAATGTTGTTTTTTTACTATTGCGACAAAGTCTACATTGTCACGTTTACTACCTTACTTTAACCAGTTTCTGCCAGTTATTTTATGTTGCTTCTCTTTCCCCTCAGTCATGTCAATGTCTCTACCTCTCCGTTAGTCTACCTCTGGATGATCAATAACATGATCAATAGCTCTTTCTGGCCATTTATCTCGCCGCCAGGTGATCGAAAGCGGGCGGGAAGCTGTTAGTGTTAGAGTCGTAATCCAAGCCACACGGTGAGCGTTTGTTGTCCACGACAACAGGGATTACACACGGCGACGCGGTCCTCGCAACAAGGCAAACATGCGGTGTGATTAGATGCAGAGAAATGTTAGCAGAGGGTAGGACGGTGGATTAGAGTCGATTCACTCCCGCCCAGTCCCTGTTTAAACTGGAGTTCAGTTTCTGTTTGTGGGTTTTAATGGGAGTCACAGTGTCCTGTGTAACTGCTCGGATTCAAACTGAAAACTGCTCTTAAAAACTGTTTAAATCTGTTTTAAAAAAACAGACTTAAGCGTTTTTAAACAGTTTTCACTGCTATTAAAAACCGTTTTAAGTTGTGAAGGTTTTTAAAACCGTTTAAAAAAACAGTGTTGACAGTTGAACAGCTTTAAGTTTTTTTTTAACAATCCAAAAAAACAGTCAACTGTTCAAACAGTTTTTAACTGAAATAAAACACCTTTGACAGTTTTAAACAGACAAATATGGGACCTACCTCGGTGCTGCCCTGCCCCGGTGCACCCTGGGTCTTGGCGCCCTCTGCGGCGGCGGTGTCTGCCCCTCCCCCTCCGCCCCCCCTCAGCACTGAGTCCATGTCCAGGGAGTCCATACTGCAGGCCGACGCACACGCCGAGTTAACGCTGGCCCTCTGCGACGCCGCTTCCTGCTCGCACACCGTTCCCACCGAGCCCGTGCGGCGGTGCTGCCCGCCGCCGCCGCCGCCGCCGCCGGACGAGCCGGAAGATGGCCGCCGCAGCGTGGCCGAGGAGCAGGAGGAGGAGGAGGAGGAGGAGGCCGAGGAGTAGGTGGTCTGGCGCGCGGCCTCGTCCATGCTGAGCGAGGCGCGCTCCAGCTGCGCCGTGATGTCGTCCAGGGAGAAGGCCGCCGCCGCCGAGGGCGTGGCCGAGGAGGAGGAGGCGGAGCCCGAGGGGCGGCCGTTGACCGCGCCCACGCCGCGGACCGTGTTGGCCGGCGACGCCCTGGTGCTGCTGCTGGCGCTCCCTGGTGGAGGAGGGCGGGGTCAGAGGTCAGAGGTCAGGCTGGTGTGAGGGCAGGCACCCGGTTAAAAGGATAGAGGTACATGACTCAGTAATATTCATCATATTTTACCATATTTTTGTACGTTTATGAACTTTAGCAGCGTAGGAGTGTGATCGGTGGCCCTGGTGTTTTGGTCATTGTTTAGAAGTTAATCATGGGAAGGTTTGTCATCATGGGGAGATAGTGGTGTTTTTCAAACTGCCATAGAGTTTTTTATAGTTCCGTTTTTAATATATCAAAACAAAGTTTTAGATATATTAAGGCTTATTTAAAAAAAAAAAAAGCTATTGCAGTTTGAAAAACACTTATTTAGGTTTATTTAAGGTCTCTCTCTCTCTCTCTCTCTCTCTCTCTCTCTCTCTCTCCACTCCCCTCCCCCTCTCCCTCCCTCCCTCTCCCCCTCCCCCCCTACCTCCGCTGCTCCCGCCGCTGTGCTTGGAGCTGGCGCTGCGGCCCCCCGGGGCCCTCTGGAGGGTCTTGGCAGAGGCCCTGGAGGTGGAGTTGGGCTTGCTGATGGTGCTGAGCTCCTGCTCGATGGTGCAGAGGTCCGCCATGAGGGCGTCCAGGTCCACCGAGTCCCCCTGGTTCAGGGCCTCTGTAGGGGGGGGGGGGGGGGGGGAGAGGGAGGAGAGGGGGGGGGGGGGGGGAGAGGGAGGGGAGAGAGAGGGGGGGAGGGGGGAGGAGAGAGAGGGAGGAGGGGGAGGGGAGGAGAGGGGGGGGGAGGGGAGGGGGAGGAGAGAGAGGGAGGGAGGGGGAGGGGAGGAGAGAGAGGGAGGGGAGGGAGGAGGGGGGAGGGAGGAGAGGGGGGGGGAGGGAGGGGGGGGGAGGGAGGAGAGAGAGGGGGGAAGGGGAGGAGGAGAGAGGGAGGTGGAGGGAGGGGGAGGGGGGGGAGGGGAGGGAGGAGAGGGGGGGGAGGGGAGGGAGGAGAGAGGGGGGGGGAAGGGGAGGAGAGAGAGGGAGGTTGAGGGAGGGGGAGGGGGGGAGGGGAGGAGAGAGAGGGAGGGAGGGATGAGGGGGAGGAAGAGGGGGAGGGAGGAGAGGGGGGGAGGGAGGGGGGGGGAGGGGAGGGAGGAGAGGGGAGGGAGGGAGGAG
>NC_044051.1:39741163-39828663 GCF_902167405.1 Gadus morhua
GAAACGTGATTGCTTTTAGCCAATATGCGGTTTGCCTGGCGAGCAAAGTAACGAAGAATTCAACTAAGCGAATGACGAATGGCTTTGTAAACGGTAGAAAGTGTGCGTAATTGTATGAGTGAATTAGGATTCGGGTGCCCTACGACTGCTACCTTACATTCTGTGTCCAGCGGCAGACGCAGAGAATTCGGTGGTTTACCTTCTCGCGTTGTGAGAAGGTAAGTGATGATTAATGATGAATAATTGCGTTAGTGATGAATGATGGTGTGTTCCTACACCACCCGTACGAGTTGCTCTTGTGATGTAATTTCCTGGCTTTGAGCACTTATAGCGTTCCTGTTTGTCTATGTGGGCATCGCTACACAACGAGTTGGGGAAGAACAGTCATTGGCTAGCCATTGTTATTGTTAGCTACATTAGCCTCTTTAGCAAACCAGCGCGAAAACAAACAAGACAACTTTACATCGTATTGCACGCACAGCAAGACCACGCAATGCAAAAATTGTGACCGGATTAAAGCCGCAATGTAATCAAAAGAGCAATTAAAATTGATAGAAAAACTACCAACGTGGCACAAATACAAAGAAAACCATCTCTTTATGGGGGAAGCCATCTTTGTTTGTCGTGTTGTACGCGGTCAACCTCACTGAACTCGGTGGAGTCTCAACCCCGTCATATTACGACCAAATGGGGGCGTGCCTCAGTGAAATGCTGCAAGAAGGTTGGGAGATCTCCCAGTTTGCAACTTGTGCGGTTGGTGTACGAGGAAGCTCGAACCCAACATAAGGCCCCAACATCACGAGACCTTTACAGAGCTCCAACAGTTCCCGGTAACGTCCCAACGGTAAGAACCGCCACCTAAACTCTGAGAGACATTTAAATGAGCTTTTGCTAACATTTGAATAACAAATGCCTCTTTCCTTATCTTAAAGCACAAATGGAACTTGAAGGGGCAGAGAGGCGGAGGCCCAGAACGTGACATTAAAACTTTCAATACACCATTGTGGACTCGTACACTTGAGCCAAGATGGCCGAATTTTTATTTTTTTTTCTCTCAAAGGCCCAGAAATGGTCTATATTTAGAGATCTACTCCACCCAGCTATGCCTTGTTTGTTTGTGTGACGTACACACACACACACACACACACACACACACACACACACACACACACACACACACACACACACACACACACACACACACACACACACACACACACACACACACACACACACACACACACACGATTTCCAAAGCCTTTTTCTGCCTTGCCATCTGCCAGAATGCAACTCTGTCTGCATGAACACATTTAACTTTTCATCTGAACGTAAACCGAAGCCAAGACACACACTCGTACACACTCCTTCAGCGTGCCAGCTGTCAGATGACAAGAGCGACTAGCAACTATCCAAACTCCAGGTACTCTAAAACACACACACGATGAAAGGGCAGACACACACACCAAATGAAACCTAACCACCAAACAGATGACAGGGAGAGGGAGACGGAAAAGAGAAGGAAAAACCAGCAAAAATACAGACGCCATACACACAGACACACACACACACACGGTCAGGTCGAGACAAAGCTGAAAGACAAGGGAAACATTTAGCAGGACAGTGTCCCAACGGCCCAGACAGTTCAAAGTCGTCTCCTCCAGAGACGTCCAACACGAAGTGCAAGCCATCCCTGATTGGCTGCAGCCCCGATAAATGAACGGCACACTCCCTTAGCCACTCCCACGTGGCTCTCATATCTCTGTCTCAGAACCAAGCACACACAACCTATCAATTCACCCGGTGTGGAGGATTACAGCTGGCCCAGCTATGAATCACGTCTCGTGCGGTCGTGTGTGTCATCGTGTGTGTCTCCCCTCCCCTCAAACACACACACAGCTGACATGTCATTAAGACGCTCCCTGTCACACAAAAACGGTTTACAGCACGTCCTCTCTGTGTGTGTGTGTGTGTGTGTGTGTGTGTGTGTGTGTGTGTGTGTGTGTGTGTGTGTGTGTGTGTGTGTGTGTGTGTGTGTGTGTGTGTGTGTGTGTGTGTGTCTGTGTCTGTGTGTGTTTTCTTTAATAGCCTTTGAGACATAAAGCCAACACTATCTAATTGACTGTGTGGGAGTGTTTCTGTCTGTCTGTCTGTGTCCATCTGTCTGTGTCCATGTGTCCGTCTGTCTGTAATTATTTCCATAAACTGAGCAGTAGCCTTGGTGTCCATTAGCTCATTTCCTGTTCGACCCCCCCCCCCCCCCCCCCACCCCCTCTCGGCCAATGAGACGCGAGCAACAGAAGGGAGGCCGCCGTCAACCGACTGTGACATCACTGGTTAAACTGGGCGGACGGACACACACACACACACACACACACACACACACACACACACACACACACACACACACACACACACACACACACACACACACACACACACACACACACACACACACACACACGTTGGAAGTTTAATGGGAACATGAGCTCAATGTGGTGGGAGCACAGCCTTTAAAACATTTTCTCTGATCGAAGGAGTGGCCGTCGACAGCATAGAGTCACACAATGGGGTGTGGGCTCTGTGTGTTTGTCACTGTGTATGTGTGTGTTTGTCACTGTATGTGTGCGTGTGTCAGTGTGTGTACTTTCGCACAGCTAACCTCAAACTTTGGTTATCGCTTCAGTGCCTGTTCTGTGTGTTGGTTTTGTAGTGTGTTGGTTTTGTAGTGTGTGTGTGTGTGTGTGTGTGTGTGTGTGTGTGTGTGTGTGTGTGTGTGTGTGTGTGTGTGTGTGTGTGTGTGTGTGTGTGTGTGTGTGTGTGTGTGTGTGTGTGTGTACACCCTCGACAATTGACCCCAAAAGGTCAAGAAAAGGTCAAGAGACTCGCAGGCGAGAAACAGCCAGTTCAACCCAGGATCATAAAAAATGAAAACACACTTCTTCCTTCCCCTGTGCCCATGAGCCATTGTGCTGCCACTGTGGTTAGATGTGGTCGAAAGGAAGGAGAGTGGGTGGTGAATTAGCAATAAGAAAGTCCGCCCACGCCCGAGACTCAACTTGAGGAAAGGAACATTTGGTTTTGTGCGACCTTTGTAAGACCGCATACGCTGCATATCAAAAAAAAAAAAAAAATCAACACAGAGTCAAACATAACCACCAACCAGATGTTTCCTTGATGACGGCAAAGACAACACGCTTAACCACACCGCAGAAGAAAGTGGATGTACGCCGATGAAGTCGATAAAAATATGAGCACAATTCAGAGGAAGTGATATCTTATCGTCGACGGTCACTGTGGGTAACCATGGAGCACACTGACGGTCACATATTATTGTACGATAACGCTGTACATTATCATATGATGACGTGCAGCGTTATCGGACGATAACGCTCCGATTTTATCTGAGGATAACTGCAGATTACCGGACGATAACGCTGCACAATATCGGACAATAATACCGCAAATTACCGACGATGACCCTGCGCATAATCGGACGACAACCGATAACGCGGCCGAGACAAGCGCCCGGTTTGCTTCCTGACTTCTAAGCTATATTCTAAGCTAGTTTATTTTCATGCAACAGTCCCTTAAGCAGTCCTCCATATACGCCCCTCAGTGCACAAGGCTTCCAACCCGAACTCGCCCCAGCGACACAAGAGCCCCCAGAAAGATGTCCGACAACCGAACTGAGGACGGGCACATGGGGAGGGATACAATGCAGGGTGAGGTGGGCGAGGGACCGGGGATGTAACGGATGGAAGGGGAGAGAGAGAGAGAGGGAGGGGCGGGGCCGAGCTATTAACCACGATATAGCAGTGAGGAGGAGGGAGGGAGGGAGGGAGGGAGGGAGGGAGGGAGGGAGGGAGGGGCGGTCAGCCTGAACCGTTGTTCGGGTGTCGTTAGTCAAGCGTGGACGACAGCCTGCGTGCGGTGGGTTGGATTGCATTAAGGGTGGCGAGGGCGCGCACTCAAACAAACACAAATAAGCACACACAGACACTTGCATATGCACCGCATTGACGAACCCACTGAACCATGGAATGACACTCTGGGGGAGAGCAAGAGCGAGAGCGAGAGCGAGAGCGAGACAAAGAGAAAGAGACAGAGAGACAGAGAGACAGAGAGAGAGAGAGAGAGAGAGAGAGAGAGAGAGAGAGAGAGAGAGAGAGAGAGAGAAAGAGAGAGGTACAGTGAGACAAAGAGAAAGAGACCCAGAGAGAAAATATTAGATGTTCAAGGAAATAACCGTGTCATATTTTGGACATTACACACAGTATTGTTCCAAAAGAAACACGAGTGATTCAATAGTCCCTGGCCTGGGGAGCTCAGGTTACACAGGCACACGCCGACAAACACACACACACACACACACACACACACACACACACACACACACACACACACACACACACACACCACACACACACACACACACACACACACACACACACACACACACACACACAACACACCAGGTGCTGCAATGCAGAACTTCTCCTGAGTCACACAGACTAGTATGAAAACAGTAGACGACGCAAAATGATAACGAAGTCAGGCTTGTGAAGGTACAACATCAAAAAAACACACATTCCTTCAAAATTAAGTGCGGCAATAGAACAAAAGTCTGCCGAGAGAACGTCAAGGAAATGAAAGACGACCACAATCGGTTGAAATTGAGGCAAAAGCCGGTGGAATTCAACACGCTGCCAGCCGCAGCATGGAGCCAGCCCGAGCCCTTATTTAGCCGCAGTGTTTGCCCAAAGGCGCTGGCAGGGGCAGAGTGGAACCGCCCCGATGGAAACTGGTGTAACTCATCTCCGTGCGTTGGCCGCGGCGGTCCATGTCGACGCAGCTCCACCACCTCGTTTTTTTCTATCTTTCCCTCACTCTCGCTCGAAACGAGTCGAAACTGCGACTCAAAACTAACCCGCCCACAAATCAAGCCAGGGATCGCTTCCAATTCCTCTCCTTAACTCAACTTGACGCATGAGGGGGGAGAAAAGAAAAGAGCCGACCAAATCAAAATAGTGCAGCTTTTTGATTAGAATGTAGTCGTAATGTTATCCTGTGTCTCCACCAGTTAGACTGTGTGTCACCAGTGAGTCTACAGTCTCCACGAGGAATACCATGTCCCCAGGAAGTCTACCTTCCCAACTGGGTGTCCTTTTTCACCAGTAGGTATTCTGGGTCCCCATAATAGTCCCTAGCTCCTAGTGGGCATCTCTGTTTTAACCCATAATGCATTGCAGATGATGATTGACCACAACATACATGATACGTGTCCAATCCTCATGTTTCAACATCCTTATCCCTGTAGATGCAAATACACAAATGTGCATGGCAGGCGCGCCACACACACAAATACACTCACTGTGGCAAATATGCCAGCCTTGTCCATTCCTCAACGCCTTCAGCATTCCTGCCGTGCCACCCACACACACGTCAAATGTTCTGAGAGGAGAGAGGAGTATTACAAGGACAGGGTGAGGAACACAGACCGAAAACGAACTAGGACAACAATATCACAAAATGGATCCGTTCTATGCTGCGCGCGCGTGCGTGTGTGCGCGCGAGCGTGTGTGTGGCATGTTATCTTGCTGGCAGGGGGGAGATGCATGTTCTAGTTTGACCCCTATGCGTCTAAAGAAGTCAGCTTCACATGTTGACATCCTCTTTCCCCTACACACAGAGACCAAGGAAATCGTGTGCGTATGTGGGTGGGTGAATGTGTGTGTACGTAGTACATGCTTGTTTTAATGTCTAGGGTGTAGTCCCAAAAGGCATCTCGCACCCAGGCACACCCATTGCAAATTAACCTAGCACACCCTAGCCTAGCCTAGCATTCGTGGACAGACAGCAAAGGTTTTACAGTAACAAATTCCTTAAACTGGACTGAGAATGACCATGTCGTAGATGATAATTAGCTAGCAAGCGCAGCTAAAGTAGCTACACCGCTAGCTTGCTACAGAGCTATGGTTCTACAGCCAGTGAGCCACTCAGACACAGCCATTGCAAATGAGCCTTGGCCAATCTAGCTTAGCCAGCTAGCAAGGCTTTCACAGTAACACATTTAAAAAAAAAACACTACAAAAAAATAAAAACACATGAACTGAACTGAGAATGACCATTGGCAGAGGAAGACACTAGCTAGCAAGCCCAGCTTAAGCAGCTAAGCTACGTTGCTATGCGCTAGGTTGCTACACCGCTACGTTGATACACACGCTAGGTTGCTACAGCTAATGAACCAGTCAGCGGTGAGCCAGCCAACCAGAAGGAGGCTGTGCACCACCTGTCAGTCACACAGCCTGCAACACAACCACCAGCTGGTGCACAGCTGAGCACCACACACACACACACACACACACACACACACACACACACACACACACACACACACACACACACACACACACACACACACACACACACACACACACACACACACACACACACTTTGGAAGCTAAAGTGGACGGCTGAACTCATTTATTTGGAACACACACAGAGACAGACACGTTGGAAAGCAAAGGGTTCTGGGTAATGTGGCAACAGCCGATTGCAGCTCATCATTCTCATGGGTCACTTAACAATTCAACACAGGTGGCTATACCCAGGTCTGCTGCCAGGACAACGACGCCGTCAACACACCCGACAACGAGAATTACAGGTTCCCTGTACTTTCCTCCCACGCGTCTTTAAAAGCAGAACAGAAACGCGATCGGTTCTCCTGCCCTCCGAACCATGGCATTTCAGAGGACGGCACGGTTTGTTCCAGGTTCGCGTTTGGACGGGAGCCCGGCTCGAGGTGGAAGAGAAGGGGGAAGGATGCGGGGAGAAGGGGAATGGACATTCCACATCTCCCACGGCGCATCTGCCTGGCCGAGGCAGGAGGGGGAGAGAGAGAGGTGGGGGGGGGAGAGGAGGGGGGGGAGAGGGGGGGAGGGCGGACATGTCCCCAGCTAGAGTCAGTCTGCTCGTGGCCTTGCGATAGCAGCAGCAATAGGGTGTCGCCTCTTAGTGGCGCAACAGTCAGCTTGTTGCCTAGCAACGGGAAAAGCCTGCTTGTTGCCCAGAGAGAGGACAGCCTGCGTGTAGCTTCGTGACAGAACACTGTCCCCCTCTTGCTCGGTCGACACGGGGCAGATTGCTCGTTGCTTAGTTACAGAACCGTCTTACCACAGTCAGCCTGTTGCTCAGCAACAGAAAAGCCTGCATGTTGCAGAGACACATGACACTAAAAGGGTTTACATGGACACTTCCGATCCGATTAGAAGTCGAAAAACAGCTCAATCTGAATAAAAAGGTATCATATATACGCCTCAATCGCAATACAATTCTCTGATCGGAATAGAATTCCATGTGGAATAGAAGAGGTGGGGTAGTCCGCTATGATCGACATGTATACACTTGTTCCGATTGGTTTGGGGTTGGTGTGGCTACTTTGCACACCGAACTGGACCGCTGTCGAGGAGCGTGGATTTCTTTGCCTGATTCACGTCATTCTTGTCACTCCGCGAGTAGTCCGGTAACTTATCAACCCCAGCGTGTCCGGTTTGCTAAGCGACGTCAACGACATTGGCGGACTATTGCTCTGCTGATCAACACTATGAATGGTAATTGTAAAAAAAAAAAGACACAGCGTGTGAAGATATCGTTTCGTTTTGCCAAGGAGCGTGTACAGAACGTCGCCGGGTCATTACATGCTCCTTGTTGCCTGGAAAAGGAACAGAACATTTTTCGACGACGTCTTACCTCGTCGGTGACTGTTCCCCCTCTCTTCTCCTACTTCTCCTCGGGGTTAAGAGCCCACTGAAGCCACCGGCCTGCTCCAAGGCCTGGCCGTTATCCGCTGATGGGGGAAAAACGACACAAAAAGGAACAACTCTTAGCCAACGAGAGAGCGTGGGGAGGAGGAACACAACCCAAGAGAACACAAAGCGATCCCCGATCCCGTCGGCGGACCACTACGTCCCTGAAGACGCACACGCAAACACACACACATACAGGCATGCACACACACGAACACACGGATGTATGCAAACACACACACACACACACACACACACAGCAGGGCCACACCAGGCTGGTCTGATGAGTAGCCGTGCGTCTCTGGCTGTGGAGGCGTTGCAGCAGCACCGTTAGCGTTAGCATTATCATTAGCCCCCCCCCCCCCCCCCGGGTCTGGCCCTGTGGGGTGGATGGGTTTCAGTGACGGCAGGAATGCGCTGGATTAACCTCAGAGCTGGGGCCGAGGCCAGAGGATGTGGGCGGTCGACACCCGCGACATGCACCGCGGAGAGAGAGAGACAGAGACACAGAGAGAGTGAGAGTGAGACAGAGACAGAGACAGAGACAGAGAGAGAGAGAGAGAGAGAGAGAGAGAGAGAGAGAGAGAGAGAGAGACAGACAGACAGACAGACAGACAGACAGACAGACAGAGAGAGAGAGAGAAAGAGACAAAGAGACAGAGAGACAGAGAGAGACAGAGAGAGACAGAGAGAGCCAGAGAGACTTGTCGCGGCCTCGGAAGCAATCGAGACGCCACTGAGTCAGAGGGGGGCATTATGGGGGGCATTAGTCATGAGTCGTATGGTGGACATGGTGGCGTTTCTGAGGCCGTTGTGGAGGAATGCTCTTAGGACATTAGCTCTTCCGTGACAAACACTCATACACCAGAGGGCTACGGATTTCAAGGGAGTCATCACTATTAGCTCAACCATGCATCTCTGTTTCTCTCTCTCTGTTGCGCTCTCTCTCTCTCTCTCTCTCTCTCTCACTCTGTGTGCGTGTGTCTCTCTCTCTCTCTCTCTCACTCCGTGTGTGTGTGTGTGTGTGTGTGTGTGTGTCTCTCTCTCTCTCTCTCTCTTGCTCTGCGTGTGTGTCTCCCTCTCTCGCTCTGTGTGTGTGTCTCTCTCTCTCTCTCGCTCTGTGTGTGTGTCTCTCTCTCTCTCTCTCTCTCTCTCTCTGTGTGTGAGTATGTGTATGAATCACAGGCAACAAACTAGCGGTGTCTAGCAGCGCTTTCAGACCAAAATCCTCGATGACTCGCTCGGAGGTTCAACCTGGTGTAGACTCTAAACAGAGCCCCAATTGAAACATATCCAGGGGCGGCACACACACACCCACCCACACACACGTTGGAGGGCATGACAAAAAACTGCTGAGTCGATGGTCAAACATCAGCCCTGAGCTCCGATGACGCACCGCGCAGTGTTTAGTTAGCTCTGCGTGTGTGCGTGCGTGTGTGTGTTTAGTTTACCGAGTGCCCGTGTGTGCGTGTTCCCTCTGTTGCCGGCGGTGCAGCTGTTGTTGTGACTAACTGCTAGTTAGCTACTCTCGTCGCTATCAGCTGTCCCGTAAGTGTTTATTTCTTGACACCAGCATTTGTTACACCACATCCTGTGACTCTGTCCCCCTGATCTGAAATAACACAAAATAACTAACTTCATAACAAATGTGTCTTGTGACTGCGTTGTGACAGACTTACAGAGACTGTGTGTGTGTGTGTGTGTGTGTGTGTGTGTGTGTGTGTGTGTGTGTGTGTGTGTGTGTGTGTGTGTGTGTGTGTGTGTGTGTGTGTGTGTGTGTGTAAAGCCTCCACTGCTGGTTGAAGTGCCAGGCCACCACTTTTCCTGCTGGCCGCCAGGCAGTAGCACAATATCCGTAACAACAGGGCTATCAAACTACCATCCCCGAGGGCTAGGTCTGGCAGCTAGTGTTTATCATTTACTGACACTCACAAAAGTTTTACTTTTGATTCATGCTTCAAAAAAACAAAACCCCTTCCTGTAGTCTCTCTCTCTCTCTCTCTCTCTCTCTCTCTCTCTCTCTCTCTCTCTCTCTCTCTCTCTCTCTCTCTCTCTCTCTCTCTCTCTCTCTCTCTCTCTCTCTCTCTCTCTCTCTCTCTCTCTCTCTCTCTCTCTCTCTCTCTCTCTCTCTCTCTCTCTCTCTCTCATCCTCTCACATTAAAACAACCATATAAAAAAACGGTTGTTGAACAAACAACGTCTCCCTAAAAGGGGCCTGAGGCAGATTGAACACAACCGTCCTTACTTTATTAAAAAATACACCAGTTAACAACCTGTTCTCCCCCCCCCCCCCCTCCCTCCCTCCCCCCCCCTCCCCAGCACTTATTGCCCCCAGGGTGTGTGATGTCATTGAGTCAACACCAGGGCCAAGGGCAGGTGTGACCCGGACACATGGCCGCCGCCGCCGCCGCCGCCGAACAACACAGGAAGCACGACGCACAGCTGTCGGCTCCCTGGCCCCGACACCCCATCCACAGGGCCACTAACAGGCATGTACGCACACACATGTTGCACACACACACACACACACACACGCCCACACACGTATTTAAGCACACACACACGCACACATGTATGCAAGAGCGCAGTAGCGCACACACACACACACACACACACACACACACACACGTCTGTATGCACATACTGACACACAAACATGTGTGTTTGCACCGCCCAGCGTGTATAAATAGAGAGCTGTGGAGCCCTGCCAGGCCCAGTGGTGGTACAGCGGCCACAGGGCTGTTTGTGCCGAACCAGGGCCTCCACCACAACAGCTGAGCTGCTGCTCCTCCTCCTCCCTCAGCCCCCGCAGGCAGGCGGAAAACACACAGCACTTAGAATAGCTGGAAGCTAGCTTGAACCTTAGTGTGAGCCACCGCGTAGCAAGAGAAGTTAAAGCCGTTAAGAGGTTGACGTCGGACTCCATTGGACATTGCAAATGTTTTAGGGAATGATCTTAATGTGTTTTCACAATTGCAACTGAGTATTGAACTTGTGTTCTTTCCTTGTGTTGGAACTGTGCACTGCTGTCCATCTTGGCCAGGTCTCTCTTGTAAAGGAGATATTAATTTCAATGAGGCTAACCTGGTTGAATAAAGGATATAATATATTAATAATAAGTAGCTGGCTGGGCAGATAGGCAGAGCTGGAAAGAAACGGTTTGAAATGTTGGTTTTCCTTTTACGTCGACCTCGACGCTAGTAACAGCGCCAAGTTTCCAGTTTTCATCAAAACATGGCAGGGAATATGCTCACGCCTTTAACAAAGATCAGAGTGAACCGTGAAGCCGGTTTGGCGGTCTGCGTTAAACCCCGTAAACAACGGAGGGGTGAAAACAGGAGCTCCACTGTTGTCCCGTCTCCCTGGGACACAGGTGTGTCCTTGTCCCGCCCACACTTCCTCCATTAACCACAGTCCTTTGGGGCAGCCCACTTCCTGTTGGAACAGGAAATGGGCGGGGAGGGAGGTTCCGCACTGGCAGCGGGAGACGGTGATGTCACAGGAAAGAGAAAGACAAGATTGTTGGAGAGGAAGAAGCGGAGAGGAAGAAATCGGGAGGTGGGAATTTCCACACACACACGCACAGTATTTTTATCAGTCAGCATCACACAGTCATCCTGTGAGTGTTCAATGGTCCTGTTGTGTGCTCAGGGGGGGGTTTCTCATTACGCTCTCGTCGGGAAGCAGGCCCGATGACATCATCAACAGGAACATGCCAAACAGGCCGACACTCACACACCACACAGTGACTGGGTCGCGGTTTCACCCAGAAAGTTTAATACAACGTTGTAAAGTAAGGGGAAAGATTCCACAGCCGTGAAGAGTGAATCACGGGACCACTATAGATCATTACTTAGTACGTGTTGGCCAACGGCTGATCGATCGGCCTCCCCGAAGCTAGCGCGTTCATGGTCGATAAGTCACCGCTTTATCCCAATGGATATCTCCACTTGGACACAAATCATTCAAAACAAAAGCCACCATAAAAGCAAACCCATTCCTGACTCTGATAGCTGCGCCCGCCAAAACCCAAACAACAACAGTGACACGAAGAGAGGAACAATGGGATAATCAATAAGATAATCAATAAGATAACCCAGCGATTTCTAACCAAACTAAGCAATCCGCTCCCTCATTGAACCAAGACGATGTAGCCGGCTCGCTCCATCAATCACCGACGGGGCCAACAACGCCTGAATGTCTCTTCATTGGTCCGTCTTTGCTTTTTCCGTCTCTTCCGATAAGGCGTCGACATGGACGCCGGCGGTCCAAGTCGAAGGAGAGACCGTCGGAGAGACCAGAGGACTGGTGGCCTTGGTGTGGTTTCAAAGCCAAGGCTCAGCAGCTATCAATCAGCTGGGACGCTCTTGAAACCGAGAGCAGGTACACTTCTAGAACAAACCTTTTTGAACCGGCTCGCTCTTGAAAGAATTGATTCCTGCTGACTAATGGGTCGGTCGTGGTGAAACCTAAAACATAAATATTAACCAATCGGCCCCCGTTGCAACATCAGGAAAGGACGGAATAGCGCCCAGGTTGACTGAGTCCATCCCGTGAACCTTGAGGGCACCTTGACCGAAGCTGCGAACGCACTTTCTCGACCGATCAATCTGAAGTTGGATCAATGCTGCCACTAGAAATCACTCCCTCCTCTCCTCTCGTCCCACCCCCTCCAGTTGGTGGCTCCCTCTCATTCATCCCCTCAACCACCACTGCATCAGTATGCTAGAGGGGTCACTGGGGCCACTCCGAAAACAGGACATTTCCTTACCCGCTCCCTACTCCTACCGTACCCTTCCAGGCCTATCCCCATCGCCCTCTAAACAACAACTCCCGTAACGGGAAACTCTTCAGATCAGCCACATGACTCGGGAGGAGCGAAACCAAAATCGAACTTTATTGATATTGCGCCTTTCACCCAAAATTGCAATACAAGGTGCTTAACAATGCAATGAAAATAAAGAATTACTAAATAAATAAAAATAAATGGATCAGGGGAATGCCAAGCTTAATAGGTATGTCTCAAAGTTTGTTTCTTTTAAAAGGTGGTTACAGATTATGATGTCCTCAGCTTCACCGGCAGCGGGCTGTTCCAGAGGTGAGATGATCGACATTAAACGCCGCCTCCACCATCATGGGTCTCTGTCCTCACCCAGATTCAGCGACCGGCACACTAGAGCGGCAGAGCTACACACTACCAACCCAAACAGTTCCCAAGGGAAGCCTCTGCCAGTAGCACCGGAAGCAGCAGCAGCACCAGAACCACAACCAGAGGCAGCAGCAGAACCAGAAGCAGCAGCATAAACAGAACCAGAAGCAACAGAAGCAGCTAGGAGGATGATGGTGGCAGCGGTGGCAGCACCACCACTAAACACGGGCCCGGGAATCAGAGCCTCGTATTTTTTTTAACGGGGCGACTCCGCCCGAGTTCTGGCTCGGGGGGCTGCCTCTCATTACGCGCAGCGGGCTCCACGCTCTCGCGGTGGGATTCGCCACAGCCCTTTTTTTCCGGCAGAGCGCACCACCTCCTGCTGCTCCTCTCTCTCCCTCTAGAGAGAGGGAGCGAGAGGGAGAGGAGGAGGGAGGGAGGAGAGAGGAGCCACACATGGTGGGAATTACATGCAGAACGCTGTGTCAGGAATGTTCCCACGATGGCGGTCGGACGTCCCCATTGGCTGCTGGGATGGCGCTGTGGGTTCACGGATAATGTAAGAAATATACAGTGTGTGTGTGAGAGAGAGAGGGAGGGAGACCCCCAGAGAGGGAGATAGGGGGGCAGTAGGAGAGACAGGGAGAGAGAGAGACCCTCAGAGAGAAAGATAGGGGGCAGGAGAGACAGAGAGACCCCCGGAGAGGCAGATAGGGGGCAGCAGGAGAGACAGGGAGGAAGAGGGAGACAGAGGGACAGAGAGAGAGAGAGAGAGACAGAGACAGAGAGAGACAGAGAGGGAGAGAGAGAGAGAGAGAGAGAGAGAGAGAGAGAGAGAGAGAGAGAGAGACAGAGAGACAGAGAGACAGAGAGAGAGAGAGAGAGAGAGAGAGACAGAGACAGAGAGACAGACGGATGGACAGACGGATGGACAGACAGACAGACAGACAGAGAGAGAGAGAGATGGACAGACAGACAGACAGAGAGAGATGGACAGACAGACAGACAGACAGACAGACAGACAGAAAATGGGAAACAATGCGGGACCAAGTAAGAGAGAGGGAGGGAGGGGGGGGGGGGTGAGTGTGAGAGAAAGAGCGAAGGAGGTGAAGTGAGACTTAGGGAGCGTGAGAGAGAAAGAGTGACAATGAGAGAGAGAAGAGAGGGAGGAGGAGAGCATGAGGGAAAGAATGTGACAAAGGGAGGAGAGAGAGAGAGGAGAGGGAGAGAGAGAGAGCTGGCCTTGCTCCCCACTTGGACCTGATGAACTTCCTGTCTTGGAAGAGGGTTCGTGCTTTTCTGCGAGTTGATGAAACCATGGAACAAGTGAGATCGCTTTTTTTGCCTAGCCTTGAACCTAAAAAAAAAAAAACTAAAACCCAGAAGAAAGACCGCCTGTTTGTCATTAACGGGACACTCTCAAGACCCCAGTCATCAGACGCCTCGAGATTCCAATCCTCTTTCCACTAGCATACGGTACCGCACTCTCCCCCTGCATCCACCGGCTGCAGGGTAGCTAGTTCGAACCCCTGTTCCTCCCTGAGTGCCGAGGCCTCGCTGAGCAAGGCACCTCACCCTAAGTGCTCCCGACGAGCTGGCTCTCGCCGTGCACGGTCGACTCCGCCCGTCGGTGTGTGAATGTGTGCATGAATGGGGGAATGTAAAATGCAGTCCATTAATCCAGCATGTGCAGCCGCAGTAGACGGGTGTCCATCGTGTCGATGGGTCAGACACCCCTCACGGTGTGTTGTTGTGAGGCGTCGCCACCAAAGGACGGCTTGATTTGGGCTCGATTGCGATGGCAGAGGGGTGACAAAAAGTGGAAGAAAAAGCGTGAATCACTGCCTAGTAGGGCACAGGTGCAGCGGAGCGAAGGATTAGCGAGCGACTCCGCTGCTGGTGCTAGCTTAGCTCAGCGCGGTGTGCATGGATGACACCGCCGCCGTCAATGAGGCGCTGCTGGGGGCTGACTCACAGAGCTGCCAGGGTATTAGTGCGTGAGATTTGGCAAAGGGGAACACTACCACTACTACTCATGTACGCAGGCACACACACACACACACACACTCATGACACACATGACAGACACACTCATGAAACACACACACGCGTACGCAGACACACACACCTCAGAAAAAGGGATTAACCAAGCAGGTTGAGTATGACTCCCTTGCCTCATGCGCAAAAAGAGAGCAAAGCACCCACATTCCTCCACCATGGCAGCCGTTGGGTGGAGGTCCAATTGGACACTCGAACCCTGTTTCCTACTTGGACTCCTGCTTGCCTCAAGCAAGGGGCCTTCGTTGGCTCGGGGTTTGCATAGTTCCACCATCCCCCCACCACCACCACCACCCCCCCCCCCCCCGATGAGGTAACGATTTAACACGAACCAATCAAAGTCATTGCGTCATCGCCCGCTACAGTACACTCTGGAGAGCCGGCCCGCCAAAGGTTTGTGCAACTCTGATGCCTTGCCCTTTGGGTGGGGGGGGGGGGGGGGGGGGGGACGGGGACCAAGTGGGGTGTCGTCCCCCCCCCCCTGCCGGGACTCACGGCGAGACAGGTTGCAAAACCGCTGAGACCGGTGCTCTCTGTACCCACCCCCCCTGGGTTTAATCTCCCCCTGGTCGTTTTTGATCCAGTTATGCAGTCGGAAAAAACGTCTCTCTGCCTTATATAATGGGGATGGGGGGGGGGGGGGGTAAAGCCAGTAGACTTGGAACCGGGAGGTTGCTTGTTCGATTCCCCGGCTCATCTGAGCGTGAGTTTTGAGGTGTCCCTAAGCAAGGCACATCGCCCTCACTGCTCCCGATGAGCTGGCTGTCGCCTTGCGTCGCTGACTCCGCCGCCGGTGTGCGACTGTGTGCGTGGAGGGTTGTGGCTTTGGATAAAAGCGTCTGCTAAATGCCCTCAATGTTGAAGAAAGGGGTTTTATAGATTACATGGAATAATTAACAGCGACATGGATTTCCATCAAGACTATTTTAGCGTCAATGCTGGCTATGGGGTGTGGTGGTAGCCAAGTAGCATCAACGACGCACGCTTGAGCAAGACATCAACCCCTCGCTGCCACCCAAAAATAACTGGAGGACGCCCTGAATGGTTGTCACCACACGCGGTGCGTTTGAGTGAACGGGTCAAAGCAACGTGTTAAGGGGCACAGAGCTTCCAGATTTGGCAGGCTAAACACCCCCCGCATAACTAAACTCCATTCAGCATTCAGCATCGCAGGTTTAAGTACCAAAAACCACAGCACCCCCCCCCCCCCCTTGGGGGGGTGTCATGGGTTTGAGAGTATTTACACACCATGTGTGGAGACATGCACACACTCGAGTGAGCAAGTGGTGGGAAGGGCCCATTCTACATGTTGGCTCCAGGAAAGGGTTGCATAGATGTAATTTACATTTAGGGCGTTTAGCAGACGCTTTTAACCAAAGCAACTTTGGTTTTGTCAGGAAGGAGAGATAACAATACATCGCTGTCGGTACAGTAAAGATATTCATAGCAACGAGTGCCTCGCACTAACAATTGCTAGGTTAACCCATTCCCTGTACACAACAGAAATAGATAGGATAAGACGCTACACAATGCCAAGTACTAGTACCAGGACGTACAACATACAGTAAGCCTGTACATTAAGTGCCACTACGTCCACCATAAAATATGCGCGTACATTAAGTGTCGGGACGTACAAACGTACTATAAGCACATGAGGGGGGTGTTTTGAGGAGAGTATGGGCGGAGAAGGGGCGGTGGGGGGTCTCTCGAGTCTCTCTTGCGGCAACTGATGAGCGACTCTCTGGTCCTGACGTCAGCAGGGAGCTCGCTCCTTGACATCGACGCCATCAAGGCTACATTTAAAGAGCATGCTGGCCTTCATCACGTCGACGCCCAGGGCCTGGGAGGTTGAACGCAGCCCGGGCCAGAAACATGTTTGTTTTGATGATTAACCCACACGCCATCGCAACCGCAAAGACACAAACAAGACACAGTGGGGTCCCCCCACGCAGTAAGGCAAACACCCCAAAAGACCCACCGCAAAGCCCCTCTGTCATTGCGGTTGCAGCCACAGTGTTGTTGACCACACGGGGGGGGGGGATTCGTTGGCAGCGTACTCACAAGGCATTTCATCACACTGGAATAAAAACACCAATAGATGTAGTCATACACAAACTACATCTCCCAAGGTGCAGTAACTTCGGTGTGGAAACCAGAAGGAATGGGGGTAAGGAGAGGGGCAGCTGGCCATCCTTGTAACTCAGTGTTTAAGGTACATGGGGGGTTGAAGTGCTGGTGCTTTGCCCGTTTAAAACGTAATGGCCTGTGGTCCAATGGAAAACTCTGATCTATTTGTAGTAAGTTGGAGTGGAGAAGGGTAGGGTGTGTGGGGGGGGTAATCGCTGGCCAGATGGCAACAGTTAAAATGAGAATGCGGGGGCGGGGGGGGGGGGGGGGGGGGGGGGGGGTGCCTCTCTGATCACCCCTCCACAACGTCAGCCTTATTCACCGATCCATCTCTACGGGTGCATTCCATGTGCGGTAACGTCATCCCCTAGCAGTTCACCGGCCATGGTCACAGTGTTTCCTCAACGGTCTCAGTCTGTGTAGCGCTGAACTGAACCCACCAGGAGATGGAGAAGGTTCGAAAAAAAAAAACGCTTGGAATAGAAGCACAGTGCGACATTCAGCAGCGTGTCCGTTCTGCGAGCAGACATCCCAGGCCGCGGCGGTCGCTCTAGTGTCTTACTGCCCTGCGTCGGTCTGACACTCGTGTCATCTGTCATTTGCATGGCGGCGAGTTCAGTGTCCTCAGCGGCCTTGCTTTGGCACGCCATGTCACTCGGAGGTCAGCAGTGGGGACAACTCGGTAACAGACTAGCTAACAGGCAGGGAACAACAGGGAACCTAACTGATAAAGTGGGAGGCCTTGAGTCCCTCCACACTCGAGGGGGGGGGGGGAAAGAAAGAAAGAAAGAGAGAGAATCTAATCCAACTCTGGGTTTATCTTCTCCCTCTCAATGGTATTTCCTCTTGTATTCCAGGTCAAGAGCTGGATGGAGACCATCAAGGGGTTGCCCAAACGTAAACAAACACTCCAAAGCCTGCTGAGCAACACACACACACACACACACACACACACACACCCCCTACTGTCAGCGTTCCATGAGAACAAGCTGAACTCTCCCAAGAACGTGTGCGTGTGCTATGTGTGTGTGTGTTTGTGCACAAGTGTGTATCCTATGCATGCGTGTGTGTGCGAGCGTACCAAATGAACCTTTCTGTTTAACATTCCGGCATTTTGTTTGTTATGCTAGCGCTACTGTCAACACACCACCGAGTAATGCTAAAATCCATTAGGAAAGTCAGTGACACCGACTTAGCGTGCATAGCATGCCGCGAAGGGGAGCCTGTGTCCGGCAGGAAGGGAGGCTTAAGTCGATCGGCTAGTCTAAACACGAGCGTCGATACTACTCAGTCCATCAGCACCGCCGTGCACACGTCCGTCGCGGCTATCAAGTCGCTCAGGGCCAGACTCAATCACAAGATGGAGAGACTGAAACGTACCTCGTTTCAACCGACGGGTGCGCCACAAAATAAATCCCCTTCTCCGGGGCGGGCAGCACATTCATCAGCCCCAGGTCGATAACGCATAACTCTACGAGAACGGCGCAGCTTGGGGTATGTTTTTTTCCAGACTCTTCCGTGGTACCACTTGGCGAGTAGCTCACCTTGCAGCCCCAATACGCCCAGACGAGGGCTGTCAGCCTTTGCGTGCGTGTACGGTGGTCCGTCTAACTGGTGGTCTCTCCCTCTACCCCTCTCTTGCCCAGGTACCCGGAGCTTAAAAAACGAAAACGCAAAGGCCTCTTGGTAAATCCCCCTAAAAAGGTGTGGTTGCGACTTGAGGCGATGGCTTCTTTATTGATACATCATAAATCTCGCCCCCCCCCCCCGCCCACAAGCGCACGGGCGCTCCTGTCATCAACATCACACGACCATTGGCATTCCGGCCAAGAATTCCCACTGGGATGAGATTCCCTCTTCGGCGACCGCGGACGCCAGGATCAGTTTCAAGGGGATTATCCTCGTGGGGTTGGGATGGGAGGGGTCGGGCATAGGGGGCTGCGTGCATGCCGAACAGGAAGTGAATGCGGGAATATAATGATAAAAAAAAAAGAGTGTGTGCGAGTGAGTGCGTGAACGAGATTAAAGATTCCACGGACGCTGGTCACTGGGCCGCTCGAGGAAGATGAGTTACACGCAAGGGATCTTGATGAGATTATTCGTAACATATGGGTCTATCGTTTAATTCCCTGAGAGGGACAACACACGCCATGGCAACGGGGTGGCAGGGAAATTTGAGAAACAATTATCTTGAATAAAATGTCTTCAGGGCGAAGTCTTTCTACGACCTCCGTCAAGAATCTCATTCACCGGCAAACACACACACACACACACACACACACACACACACACACACACACACACACACACACACACACACACACACACACACACACACACACACACACACACACACACACACACACACAGTCTCGTTTCCCGTCACGTGGAGATGTTAAGTCGACTCCAACGGGCTAACCCATGCAAGCTAATATGACTGACCATCTGTACTACAGTAACAGAGTGCATGTGCGTGTGTGTGTGTCAAAAGAGGGGGCTTTGAATTAAAAAACACACACACAGTGGGAAACCAGCCACCTGCCATTGCGAGAGGCCCATTGATTAATGGCTGCCTAAGCTGCTTAGTCAAACAGTACAGTGAGAGGGGGACCACAAAAGGGGGAAATTAAAAGATGGCAACTGTCGAGAAGGTGCACGCGTAATCAACAGATGGGCTGAGTGAGCACCCAGCACGGGGCCAGGACGGGGTCTGAAAAGAATATGGTAATAAATGAATGAAAGGAGCTGCTGGTGTTGATGACGAAGCTTCACACCGTCAGGAAGTAACGCTCGTTACCTAGGTGGCGATTAGCGTGATAAGGCCTCGGAATGATCGCTTTTTGAAACATGTGAAGGGGGGGGGGGGGGGGGGGGGGGGGGGGATAGGTAGATAGATGGATGGGTAGATGGGACATAGAGCGCTTGTGGCTTTCCGTACAGCGTGCACGAGTGCACCTGTGACATCGGGCCAAGGCTCCGGGCACGAGTTTGTATTTTTGCGAAACCCGACTAATCTGATGTTTAGATGGAATAACAATTTCCATACCGGTCCCGACGCCTCCTGGATTAGACGGGGAATTAACCCAAAGCCCCGCACTCGGCCCGTTCCCGTGCCTCGCGTGCCGTCGCAGAACCCTTCGCTCACGCGACACACAAAGCGAAGGGAAGGACCCAGACGCGGTGAGAAGCAGCGGCTGGCCTCGTTCTGCCTGTTCAAATAAACCGTGACGCAACTCCCACCATCAAAACGACCGCAGACCGCCTGATAACGTGACACCTTTGAATCAACACCAAGGTGTGTGTTTGCGTGTGTGTCTGTGTGTGTCTGTCAATGTGTGTGTGTCTCAATGTGTGTCTATGTCTCAATATGTGTGGTTCTCAGTATGTTTGTGTCTCAATGTGTGTGTGTCTCAATATGTGTGCTTCTCAGTATGTTTGTGTCTCAATGTGTGTGTGTCTCAATGTGTGTGTCCGTGTTTCTGTCCATGTGTCCGTGTGTGTGTGCCCTCGGGTGTGCGTTTGCGTGCGTGTTTGTCTCTCTCTGTATATGCGTGTAGGTTTGTGTCTCTGTGTGTGTGTGTGTGTGTGTGTGTGTGTGTGTCTCAGTGTGTGCGTGTGTCTCAGTGTGTGTGCGTGTCTCAGTGTGTGTGTCTCAGTGTGTGTGTGTGTGTGTCTCAGTGTGTGTGTGTGTGTGTCTCTGTCTCAGTGTGTGTGTGTGTCTCAGTGTGTGTGTGTGTGTGCGCGTGTTCTCCAGCCAGCTGTCTGACCCCTCTACACCCTGCCCCTACACCTGCACGCGGCTCCACATTTGGATATCAGACCAGCGCCGCGAGGCCCAGCGGGAGCCTGATTTGACTCCGGCTCTGGGGCAGAGGTCAGCAGGAGGGGGGGGGGGGGGGTGTCGATCAGGGCTGCAGGAGGAGACGGCTCCAGAGAAGCCCCCCCCCCCCATCCCCCCATGGCCGCCATTTGTCTTTGTCTGTAAAATGGAAATGGCAGGGGCAGCTGCAACCAAAAAGGTCAGCAAAATGTTAGCGGAACAAGGCCCCATAGAGGCAGGGGGGGTTATGTCCCTCCCCTGTGTGTGTGTGTGTGTGTGTGTGTGTGTGTGTGTGTGTGTGTGTGTGTGTGTGTGTGTGTGTGTGTGTGTGTGTGTGTGTGTGTGTGTGTGTGTGCTACACCTTGGCGCAACACCTGGACCCCGCCCTTCCCCTGCTGGTCACATGTCCCCCCCCCCCCCCCCACACCGGCTGTAATGCAACACTGGGGGCTTCTTCTGCTGCTGCTCCGGGGTCTCTGCTCTGGCTCGGGGTCCTTTGTATGCCTCTCTCTCCCCCTCCCCCCCCCCCACCCCCGGGGATGGGAATTAATGGCCTGATGGATGGACCGACAGACAGGACAGACGACTGGATGGGAGTCGGACGGACATACACCCACACGCTCAAAGTGAGACACACACACACACACACAGTACAGACATACAGTACTTACATACATGGACAGACACACACACACACACACACACACACACACACACACACACACACACACACACACACACACACACACACACACACACACACACACACACACACACACACACACACACACACACACACACACACTGTACGGGCCGAGTCCTTTGGGAGCACTTCCGAGACGCAGAATGGCTTTGACGGCTGTGGCCCTCTTGTTAAAAAAAATAAATAAAAAAACACTTGTCAGACGACCGGTTAACAGCAGAGACAAGAACAAAGACAGGAGAGGAAGAGAGAGACAGAGAGACAGAGACAGAGACAGAGACAGAGACAGAGAAAGAGAGAGAGAGAGAGACAGAGAGACAGAGAGAGACAGAGAGACAGAGAGACAGAGAGAGAGACATGTCGCGGAAGAAAAACAAGAAAGGAAAAAAAAAAGAGGCTGCATCTGGTCAGATACTTCATGTCATGTTGCTTGGTAATGTATTTTCCACGTGTGCCGGTTCAGAACATAGCCCCCCGCCCCCCCCCTACCAGAGCCCTCTCTCTCCACTGACAAGGCCAAAGCCATCATGACTGCAGAAGGAGGCCTTCCCCTCTTGTTATTAAAACCTTCATCCTGTTAGCCGCTGACGTAGCATGACCGTGCACCACCTACGGGGCCCCGAGACGCAGCAGTCGCCCGGCGTCAGCGTTTTAGAGAGATACGCACTCAGAGATGTGTGTGTGCGTGTGTGTGTGTGTGTCACCATTATCGTGAGACATGTTTCATAGTAACTGTGTAATAAACGTCAATATCTTTGCCCAGCACTATCACTGACATGAGCCACAGGGTATCCAGCAATCATACCATATTTCGGGTTGAAGGTCTCACAGATATTGCTCAATGGCACAGTGGCAATGCCATTTTTCTTAGGACAAAAATGGCGACACAATCTCCTTAAACAGTGCACGGTGGACCAATCGAATTCCAAGCTAGCCCCCCATCGGATTTCCTCATGAAACCGAGGACTACAGACCACTACGGCTGGATAACGTTTTGTTTACCTGATGTGTCGGATGAACACCAAAAATCCCACCCCTCCTCCACCACCTCCGCCTCCAAACGCATGCTGTCCCCCATTTTTTTCCCACCGGAGCACAAAGTTGAAGGAAATCGGACTCCTGGCGACTGCTACTTTATCCTCGTAACATAAAAAGAACAGCCCCGTGGGCAGGTGTGTGTCACGAGAAGCCTTTCAGAGGTCTGCCCCTGCTGCTGCTTCTGCTGGTGGTGGTGGTGGTGGTGGTGGTGGTGGTGGTGGTGGTGTTGGTGGTGGTGGTGGTGGTTGTTATTTCCAAACCATTCGCTGCTCTGCTGTGTAAGAGAGAGAGATGGTAGGAGCGCTGTCCTCGTGAGTCCAAACCCACCAGTTGGCGTGCCTTCTACTGGGCTTTTGTGTACAGACAGGCCCATTTAAAAGAGCTGCCGGGACACATTAACAGATCCCGGGTACAGTGCCGCAGAGTGGGCTTTGTCGCAAAAGGCACGAGTCGTCAAGTTTACTGACGTTAACGTTTGCCGTTAATCTCCCTCTACTTTCTCTGCCTTTTGAAGTTCTTTCTTCTTCTTGAGCGTGCACACACACACGTTCAGGCACGCGCAGGTACACACACACACACACACACACACACACGGTGATGTTTACACAGCAGAAACATGGCTCCATATGGAAGACAAACAGTGGCAAGGTTTACCTTCCCTTCTGCACGCGTCGACCTCTGACCCAAATGGTGCACGCAGAGGTCTCTAGTTTATTTATATTTCATGCTGTTTGTAACACTAGGCAATGGAGGGGTTAAACAACCCCTCCATAGCCTGCAGCTTTTTTTCTTTACATCTTATTCACTGGCAGTGTATTTACTTTTGTTCCACGGTTTATTTTTGTGACATTAAGCTGTGTCACAATGTAAACGGCTTATGCAGTGCATTTCAGCTCCCTTTTTTTTTTGTTGCAGTGATGTTAATCCAGGTCTAAAGCGACCATTACGTTCGACACAGCGCGTCTTTGTAGCAGCCCCATCATCGTCTCAGATGAAGAGGGGAGGCTGCTCGTCTAGGCCAGCCCAAATGAGCAACATTTAGCCCCCAATCGGCGCATACGTCACACAACAATGGGACCTAAACACGGAGGGCTCGGGGCTATTTTAGGGACACGGATGAGTAGTAGCAGTAGTCTTCAACCACCCAAACCGGCAATAACAACTCCCAGTCGTCCCGGGTATTAATATCAAAGTGAGCGTCGCGCTAAACTGCTGCAGTATTTTTCCAATTTGCATCGGGAGCACCCAAAAGGGAGTGAATGAACATGAACCATCATCCTGAAACATTCGCTGGCCTCACCCCGGATTGGCGAACAGGGAGGGGACCAGGATCCCCCTAGCTCTCTAGTCCCTTCACCAGCAGAGCATAACGGAGGCTGCGGGAATAGAAAGGAACATTAAAAGGATCTATTTAGGAAAGAAAATAAAGACCCAACCTCCAGTCTTTTCCACGCCTGTCCAAACTGTGATCTGCATAGGACCGTTCAATGGCTGCAGAGAAGAGACACACACACTCCCTTATCTACACAAGCCGCTCTCCTACGGCCGGGCTATTAAAACAGTCTGTAAGCCACACTGTGAATGAACGTCGCGTTTTGGCTCTAAACAGATGGGTGTTTTTGAGTTTTGCGTGTTGCACGATTTCCTACGTCTTCATCGATGTGGATTGCGAACACAAGGCGCTTTAAGATCTCGCCTCTTTTTCTCTGTGCGATGGGGGCCCCGTTTAGGATGGGCAGCCCATAGCCCTGTGCCATGCAATAACTACATAACACACGCTTTCTTTGTTACACATTTCAACACACACACTATAGGGTATTGATGGGATAGGGTAGAGAAAACGGCAATCAGAGTGTAGGATTTACTCACAGTTAACAGGGGAGGGGATGGTCGAGGCTCTGTCTCCTGTGATTCCCAAAGCAACAGAGGAGAAACTGAGCAAAACTGAACAGGCTTCGGCGGAAAAAGGGCGAGGAAAAATCAAAATTAAAAGCCCGGTGAGCAGACAGGTGAGTTTTGGGGGGTTGAGCCAAGCCAAGGGAGGGGGAAAGGGGGATATGAAGGCTAGAAAGTGTCCACCGGTTTCATGTTTTCTCGATTCGCGTGTCACCATAACCTACAGCTAGCACATTGGTAGTCCCGTTCTCTGCTTCCCATTCTTCCCTTACCCCAGTACGGCGAAAGAGGAGGGCGCAGGGAGCATGCGCACGAGGCACGCGCACACACTGCGCACCAGTCGCTTCCTGTCCAGCCTCCTGCGCAGCCGCCTCGACCGGTCAAAGCGCCACCAGCGTTCATTATAGGAGACTTTTGGCTTCAGATAGCGTTATGCAGGCTATTGTACTTCTGTCGTGCTTCCCAGGTATTTTATACATTCATTATTTATCAAAAAATTATAAAAATTATAGGCTCCTACTTTTCATTTTCTTTTGGCTATGTATAGTTCTTCTTGCAGTACTACTTTCAACTTGGCATGCGTCCTTATTTTTTTCCCTTGTTTAAAGTGTAAACTGCTTTGGCAATGTTTATATTAATTTTCCATTTCCAAGAGAGCTCGTTTGAATCGAATTTGCGTTTCCCAGAATAATATAACACAAGACACCCAGCACGACCACCGGACAGAGATACCTTTATGCTCTATTAAATAAGCCTACTATTTATTACTCTATTGCGTATAGGTATTTAAAAATATTTAAACTATGAACAAATCCGGTACCGATCTCCACGTGTTGAGCTGTTTCCAAACGAAAAACATCTCCTTTCACAAATTACTCTTGGTAATTAATTAGCAAGTGGAAGCTAGACGCCATATGCAGGGCTTTAGACCCATGTCGCCATCTAGAAGCCATATTGAGCAATCACAGCCTGGAGGAAATAGAGTGAGAAATAGGCTAGGTGACATAGGCCTATACATATTTAAAAAACAACAGCAATAAGAATAATTGTAACGGCGTTTTTTCAGACGAATAGTTCTATTAATTAATAAATGCCAATAATAGCAAAGCACCGTTCTATAGGCTTCTATAGGCTACTTACTACAATAATAATAATAATAATATAATAATTATTATTATAAAAATATAAAATATTTTTTAGAATTTTATTAAAATAATTATAAGAACTGAACCTGCTAGCCGATGACGCCCCATGTGCCAATAAGTAAAGGTCCAACCTACACACATCACCCACTTTCACCCACATGTCTGTCGCGGCACAAAATACTTTGAAACATATGCAAGAAGGAGGTGACAGCTGCAGGCTACCCTGCAACGGAGGGGTTGTTATATCATTGGAAAAGGTGTAAAATACACCGTAAAAGACCGACAGACTGACACAGACAGACAGGGATCCGCCGCGTTCCTCACTGGTCAGCAGGTCATCAAACTGTTATTTCGGCCATGGTTGTGAATAAAGCACCGTTGGAGTCCAAAAGTTGTGGCGCGACAAATTCGACAAAACTTGCACAGCGACAGCGACAAAACTTCGGAGACAACGCGAACGGGCGACAAATTTTGTGTTTCGTGTGAACGCACAGTGACAAAACTTGCACAGCGACAGATTGTGATTAGTGGCGCGAACGGGCGACAAATGTCGCGTTTGGTGTGAACGCAGGTGCGTTTACACCAAACGCGAAGGGGCGACACGACTCCATACAAAGTGAAGGTGCACACGCGCACGCCAAAGGCTAAATGAAACATTGTAGCTAAATACACAAATACGTATACAAAGTTAGACATTGCAAAGATGTATCTTAATCACTCACACACAAAGAGATTGTTGATTTTTTATTTTTAAACATACAAAAAACCTATTGCAAAAAAATTCATGTTTTCGATGACGTTCACGTCGCGTAATTAAGTCACTTCATAGCGTTCCCATGGCAACAGGGGGACATGGCTGCTCTTGTGTGAAGTAAATGCAATATTTTTCAACTTTCTTGCAACGAAAATGCGGGGATTATGAAATCATGCAAGCCCCGCATATTTTGCGCGGTAATCGGCCATTTATGCGGTAAAAGTGCGGCATATTGGAAAAAATGCGGCCCCCGCATGAATATGCAAACTTTGGCTGATTATGCGTTGAATTATGCGATCGCATAATCGCGTTTTTCTGGAGGGACTGATATGTGTCAGACCGCTAGTGCTAGGAACTAAACATGCTACTGCGCCCGGTTTGTCATATATATAGAACGAACATAACAGTCTCCAGGCCGGCCATGCCGCGGGCTGGATGAAGTCAAACGGGTCCGGCGTGTGAAACTTCGCCATTTTGCTGCTCCAAACGTGTTTCTTCTCCCACTCAGCCAAAATGGTCACTTCTGACACCATGTCATGAATGTTTCTGATACATTGTGTTTTGAAATGTTTGCTCTTGGGTTAACTTGTAGTGCAGAGGGTGTGTTTGCCCCCCCCCCCCCACACACACACACACTTTTGAGGAGGATAAAGTCCATTCGATTAATTTATTCACGAACATAACGTATCACGTAAACATTGAATGATATACATACTGTTAGACCTGGGCATTCGAGGCTATAGCCCCGGATCTTTTGGGAACAGCCCCGGATCGCTGTGCAGTCAAAAAAATAATAATAATGATAATAATTCAACGTAGGTATTCTTTCTTCTCTAATGCATAGCGCGTCTCGTCGATTATGCTGCTTCGTTCTGCTGGCCTTTTAGTGAGATCAGCGTGTTGAGAAGGACAGTAATAAAATATCTTTGGTAAGATGGATATAAGAAGAGAGACCCGCAGTGAATTCCACCCGGTCCACTTGACATCAGGTAGGTGCATGACAGTGGTACCGTAAAACTTCAATAGCCGGGGCTTTTGTTTGTTTCAATACAGATAGGGTGATATATTCAGTCTTTGTGATCATCAAATTCATGGCAGTTTGGGTGAAAGTATCGGCAGTGCGGTGCTATTACGATCCTTTCCACCAGGGGGCAGTGAGCGGTAATGAATCACAACTAACTCACTGATGAACGTTCACAAACCATCCGAAAAAGACATGGCTCCAAACCTCGTTGTCTTCCCTGATAAAATCACTGTTTTCCAAAAGTAAATGAACCCTCACTTAAATGTGTTACATTTCTAAACGTTTTTCTTACATTTATTTGCTTCACAGTAATTCACTCTACTATACCAAGTTGAGACGATAATCTCATCTTTGAAACATGTTTATTTTCCACCCCAACAAAACGGCATTTATAAAACAAGACACGGGTTTGAAGCAAGCCCACTCCCTCATGTGTCACCTCTGGTATCACACGTTAATTCCAAAACATAATCGGTCGTTTTTCAAGGGAAGTAAACGCACCTGGTCTCCTCTGCCTAGTAAGTCTCTCCGGTCCCACTCCTGCGTGGGCAAGCATTCATTGAATGCAGAAAGAACTGCCTCATTGCCATTGTGCACCGACATATACCACCATGCTTCATTATATTGGCGTCCCGCCGTCATTTGTGAATCCTTTCTTTCTTTCTCGTTATTAATAATCAACATCAAACTAGAGACGTAGCTACTTTGCGCTTGACCCCCCCCCCCCCCCCCCCCCACCTCACACACACACACACACACACACACACACACACACACACACACACACACACACACACACACACACACACACACACACACACCCGTCTGCTCTGTTATGGTACGAACCATTTGAAAAAGTTAGTCATCGCGCCAGTCCCCCATTGCTGCCAGTCAGATGTGATTGAATTTTTTATTTTTCTTATTTTTAGATTAATCTCCTGTTTCTCTTTCTCCTCTCTCTTCCCTCCCCTCTCCTCCCCCTCTCCCATCTCTCCTCCCCCTCCCCTCCTGCCCCTCTCACATCTCTCTCCCCCTCTCCTCCCCCTCTCACATCTCTCCCCCCCTCCTCCTCTCACATCTCTCTCCCCCTCTCCTCCCCCTCTCACATCTCTCCCCCCCTCCCCCTCTCACATCTCTCCTCCCCCTCTCACATCTCTCTCCCCCTCTCACATCTCTCTCCCCCTCTCACATCTCTCCCCCCTCCCCCTCTCACATCTCTCTCCCCCTCTCCTCCACCTATCACATCTCTCCCCCCCCTCCCCCTCTCACATCTCTCTCCCCCTCTCCTCCACCTATCACATCTCTCTCCCCCTCTCCTCCCCCTCTCACATCTCTCTCCCTCTCACATCTCTCTCCCCCTCTCCTCCACCTATCACATCACTCTCCCCCTCTCACATCTCAGGACAGACAGGAAGTTGCACAGGATGTTATCGTCTTCTCCTGACACCCACGGGGAGGCTTGCACTCCCCCCCCCTCCCCCCCCCCACACACACACACACACCCCCTTCCTCCACCCAAGCTTCAGTTGAGTTCAACCGCAATGCTACAATTTCAGTTTTTTCTGCAGGCGTGTGTGTGTGTGTGTGTGTGTATGTCTGTGTGTGTGTGTGTTTGAGTGTGTGTGTGTGTGTGTGGTTGTATGTTTGTGTGTGTGTGTGTGTGTGTGTGTGTGTGTGTGTGTGTGTGACTGTGTGTGTGTAAAGGAAAAGGTTGCATGGAATAATTTGACATTCACTCAAAAAAAACACCATTTCATATTCTAGGTAGAGAATGACTTCCTTCATTCACAGATCAAATGGATCTGCCTCAGAAACCTGCGGTTTCAGATTATGAAGGTGAATAAATACACATATCAGTGGCGGCTGGTGGTTTTTAAAGTGAGGGAGGAAGGACTGCGCGCTTGGTTGCCATTGGCCTGCTTGCACTGTTGGTGTATGGTGGGCATTGGTGGCATAAGAATGAGAGACTCAAGTTGTTTCAGGGTGTTTTGGTGAATGACAAAATAGTAGAAAGGGATAGTTATGTGAATAAAATTGATACAAAGCCACCATTCTAACATTTGCGAATTGTGTGTACAATGGAAACATTGGAAACAGAGGACATTGTTCATGTTTAATTACAAAGCATTCCATTCATTGAGTTACAGTGCTTAAGTTAGCGACCAAAGAAAAAGGTAGACCACTTCGCAAAATCGAGATCACTAATGACAACAGTGTTGTCATCCCCACAGCAGTGTTGTGGGTGCTACATGGTTTTCTAGGTACTCATGGCTTCATTACTAGCAATCGACTGTATTGCTGGCCCTGTTTGTTAATGAATAATGGCAAATCTCCAACGTGGGCTGTTCTTGGTTTCATTGATGTGAAAAATCTTGAAAGGGCAACCAAACGCCACGACAATTGTCAAGTTCACGTTGGTGCTGCTATGTGACTTTCCTTGATAGGCACCATGCCTATAGATCCGGTTGTTTGAAATAATGTTATTGTTTTCTTAAATCAATTGTAACTGAAAACAAACAAAGGCAAATTACAACCAATAACTTCACTCATTGAGTGCAAAAATAGGCCCAGATTTTTATTTATTTTTTTACAAATCAAGAGTAGGCCTGATTTGACTAATGGGCTTTGCATCCTTTCCTTCTGCCCTTGTAGTCCCTTTCAAAGACATGCTGCCCACCAGCTTTCAAATTAAATGGATGCCACTGGTGGCTTTGTATCAATTTTGTTCACATAACTATCCCTCCCTGCTATTTTGTAGTTCATCAAAACACCCTGAAACAACTTGAGTCTCACATTCTTATGCACCATTCACCAATAGTGCAAGCAGGCCAATGGCAACCAAGCGCGCAGTCCTTCCTCCCTCACTTTAAAAATACATATTTATATATATATACATATATATTTAAGCAATAGATCACGACAGGCTGTGGTATGTGCTCATTATACCACTGTTAAGGGGCGTTGTCCGGCCCCGACACGCAGCGGAGGGCCGGCGACCCCCTTCACAGTGGTATAATGAGCACATACCACGGACTGAAGTGATCTATTGCTTTTATACAACGGTTACTGTTATGGCGAAACGAAAGTCATAGACACACTACATTTGAAAAGAAACCAAGAAAGTCAAAGTAGCCGTTTTATTAAAGAATACAAAAAGTAGTCCCACCTGGCTGCCTTCAAAATGCACGACGGTCGCTATGCAACACACTTTAGCGTCCCTCCGAGAGAAGGCTCGGCTAGAGCGGTTCGCCGGCAATTTATCCTATGGAGCAGTTCACTCGCCGTGTGCCTAAGCTTTCGTTAGTCTCTCCATCGCCTTGCTCACTCCCGGAGTAACAACATTTACACCCTCTCCATCGTTCAATATATTTTTTACTTTGTAACTGTTTCTACTTCCAGGCGCGGAGTGATATGCAAACTTTCACAAAATGATCGGGCGTCATAGCAGTTATGTATACGCTCATAATACACCTAACAGTTAGGAACCAATCAGATCGCTGGATTTAAGCCACCCGTTGTATAAATATATATATATATAAATAAACACACATATTCAATATATATCAAAATGATGATTCTACTATATTCATAAGAGGAAAGCACAACTTTTGGGGCAGATAGAATCTTTGTCCAAATGAGTCCTCAAAAATTTGTATTCCTCCTAGTCAGGGATGGGCAACTGTCGGCCCGCGGGCCGCATACGGCCCGCATCCTCACTCAGTCAGGCCCGCACATAATTTTTATTGAATAATAAAAAAAAAGAAGAAAAAAAAAAAAAAAAAACGAGTTACAGAAAACTTGGTTAAGAAAGAAGAAAAGCAGAGTATCTGTTCATAGAATTCAAAGGCAAACCCACGTGTCTAGTTTGCTTAGAAACGTTATCAGTCATGAAAGATTTCCACTTAAGTCGCCACTACAACTACTACAACTGCCCTGAAGTGAATATCATGCTTGTTGGGTTTGAGTTCATTGAGTTGATGCACTTAATGTTGGGCAACTGTTTTTCAGTTTTGTGTCATCATTGAATGATGATGTATGTGAGCCCTTTGCACTGATCAAAATACTAACCAATCATGTGGTGGTTTGAGCATGGAAAACATGAAATGAATGTATGTTGTTTCAATCAACATACCATACATAGTTTATGAATCTGGAAGGTTTTGTAGGTAGTGGCCATCCCCAAAATGCACCAGAATACAGGAAATCATATCCAACCAATTCAAAAATGTGTAGCTTCTCTCAGTTTACGTCTAGTTAAAGTGCAGTCACATGGCCCCTCTGATGGTGATGATGAAGAATTGTGTCCCTCTTTATCATGAAAGTTGCCCATCCCTGCTCCAAGTCTATTGTTTGATTGGTCAGACAAGCAAGCAAGGGCGTAACCATGGTTTAGACATTGGGGGGGTCCAATTTTTTATTATTGTTTGTTAAGTGCATTGCCTACAATTCTATATTTATATATGAAAATGTGGACATTTAGAACATAGTTTCGAGGACTACATTGACCATTTGAATTCACATCTAAAGGAATAGTGTAATAATGTAATGTCTGCCCCGCCCCTTTCAGCATGCCTGTCTCTCTCCCTGTCTCTCTGTGATGCCTGCATTGTGACCACACGTCATTTTATCAGAAAAAACAGCGACTCATATTTTAATTAGGCTACTCGTTTTATTTGCTCACACATTTAGCTCGGTATCAAGCTACTAATTGTCTGGAGAAAAAAAAAAACGTGTACGCTCGGCTGCTGGTCCAGTTTTATCCGCTTTTTAAGTAACCTTAAATTGTCCGTTACCTCCTCTCCAACACGTTAAATAACGTTACTTACATTCAAATGACTCACCTGATCACCTGCATGTTCAGAGCATATCCCTGTCTGGCCACTGCTTTCAGCATGCCTGTCTCTCTCCTTCTCTCTCTGTGCTGCCTGCATCGTAACCATGTCATTTTATCAAAAGAACAGCGACTGACCTTCATGAGCTATATTTAATATTCTGCTTTTACGAGGCTACTCGTTTTATTTGCTTACTCAAAGCTCGGTATCAAGTTACTTACTGTCTGAAAAAAACTGCGTATGCTTGGCTGTTGGTCCAGTTTCTTCTGCTTTTTAGGTAACCTCAAATCCTCCATTACTCAACTTTACTTTCTTGCCTCTCACTGAAGAAAGAGTGTGGGGCAACCATGACAACGCAGAAAGTCGCGAGGTGGTTTCAAACTAAATCGCACAAGTGTACAATTAGGAGGGGGGATTCACACACTTAACAAACGGAAATAAATTGAAAATAAATAAGACATAACAAGAGACCGATCCATTGACAGGGTTCATAAAAAGAGAACAGATATTTTACATTTTATCCTGCTGTATATTGGGGGGGACAGGTTAGTATTTTCTCAACATTGGGGGGGGGCACGAACCCCCCAAAGAATGCGTGGTTACGCCCTTGCAAGCAAGGTAAGACTCTGATTGGCTAGGCATGAACCAATCAGGAAGGCTGCTGCAACAGCCGCTCAAGACCTTGTGATCCTCTTCTCAGCGCGCCACACGTTTGGTGTTCATGTACTCACTCTGGTTCAATTCGTCTTTGTTTACCCGGACCTGAAATACAGAACATCAGCTGACTTGTAACTTCATTGTCACTCTTCTTCATCATCGTCAGGCTCTTCGTCATGTTCTCAAGCAGGTGGTATCATTTATACTTTAACCGTGTTAGGTAACCGTGAGAGATTACAGACAGCAACTCGTCATCCGGTCCGATAACATAATATAATTTTTCAACTTCGTACCCACAAATAATATCCAATCAATACTTAAAATAAAATAAGTATTTTTATATGAAAACCTTTTTTTTAATATTTAAACACAAAATTCGAACCTTACTCTCCCCTGCCATAGCAAGATCCTGATACCTTACGCAAAAAGCAAACTAGGCCGATGTGGTGGAATGCCTTGCTAGAGAGTCGGTGGACTAGGCGTGAGATAGATGCTTCTCTTTCGTTATGAGACATCCAGTTCCCTCGGTGGGCAGCAGTAATGTTCTTCATATTAGTGTATCCAAATATGTGATGAAATGCTCACCTCTGTTTTCAGTATCTGCCCTTTCTAAAAAGTAAGAACAGACCGCTGTTTGGATGAAACAGCGATTGTTTTGCACTGAAGACCACTTTATATCGGTTTTGTACTCAGTCAAAGGTCCCAGAAGGCCTAAAGTTATATTATCCTCAGGATATTATTTGGTGATCAATCAATATTGACAAACAAGCAGAGTCCAAAGCATACCTCTCTTAAATTGTTATTGTTATTGTGTTTTGGACCCTTACTAATATAACCAACCCACAAGTCTGGGTATCTGATCAAATGTTGTGGGTTACATGCGATTTCCTGTTTCCTGTCCTACTTTGTTTTCAAGCCGCTTTGTATTCACTTTCGACCAAATATTTGTGTGTGTTGTGTGTGTGTGTGTGTGTGTGTGTGTGTGTGTGTGTGTGTGTGTGTGTGTGTGTGTGTGTGTGTGTGTGTGTGTGTGTGTGTGTGTGTGTATGTGTGTGTCTGTTTGTGCTTGCCTGTTAATCTGCTGGAAAAGTACAAAGGCAGACCAACAACCAAATACCAAAAATCCACATGTCCGTGGGTGCTAGAGAGAGAGAGTGAGTGAGTGAGTGAGTGAGTGAGTGAGTGAGTGAGTGAGTGAGTGAGTGACTGAGTGACTGAGTGAGTGAGTGAGTGAGTGAGAGAGTGAGAGAGTGAGAGAGTGAGAGAGTGAGTGTTTGAGTGCCTGCGAGTCAGGTGATGCAGACACCGGACTGCGACTCACAATTTTGACCGTGGCCACGACGGTGACGAGCAGGGCATACACGCCCAGGGCGGCCATCGCCCCGATCCAGATCCAGATCGAGAGACACTCAGGGGGCCCGGAGACCGGGGGGGCCACAGACCACAGGGGCCTCGCACTGGTGCCCTGAGCACAAAGAGAAACCCAATCTACGCGCTGTCATGGAAACATACATACATGCATACAAACCAATAAGAGTCCATCTCAAAGGAGTTCAAAGTGTGCGTAGGTAGACTGCAGGCATTAGGGATTTGAAGCCAGCACCTTTTGTTTTTGTCTCTCAGCTGATGGGTTCTGGGTTTGCGCCCAAATGCCTTCAGCCTACCTGCAGGCAAACTCCATCAAGTTCCCTCTAACATGCTCCTAAACATCCTCTACGTTATACATTTTTATATAAAAATTTAGAACGCACCCCCTGCTAATTTCTGTCCATCGAGGCCACGCTTGCCTGACTAGCTCATGGAATCAATCTCGCCTGTCAATCACTCTTGTTTCTCGACGTGTTTCTGGAGATGATTCACTTTCCAAAATCTCACTCCCTCCTACTCTTTCCTATTTCCTCTCGCTTTAGAACACTGATGGTGTCATCCCGGTATGGTACGTCAGTAAGTGCTGGTCGTTAGTTGTAAATCTCCCAGCTTTCTTCCCGCATTTCACCGAGGAACGCCCCCTGTTGGTCGGTCCCATTCGCTCTTCTGAAAGTAGAGCGAGTTCAGTGAGGCCGACCGTACGACCCGACAACAAAAGTGGCTGCGCCCGTGAAGAGATTTATTTTCTTTGTATCACGTTGCTCATTTTAATATCGTTTCTAAATGCTCTTACACACATTAGTACTTTATTCCGATCACCAATTAATGCAACGCACGGCCTTGCTCTGCCTGCAATACAATTTTAAAGTCGTGCTGTTTGTTTTTCGAGCTGGTTTGCTAAAGAGGCTAATGTAGCCAACAATAACAATGACTAGCCAATGAGAAACGGGAACGCAATAAGTGCTGCACACAGGAAATGACGTCACGTTCTCGCTAGAGCAGGTAGTACGTACCGGCGAGACACACAAATGGATTACACCATCAGCACCTTCCACTGATTCAAACCCGCCCCCCCCCCTCTGTGTGAGCGTAGGCCTACCTTCCAGGCGGAGGTCCACTGTGGACGCGTTGCGGAGGATCAACCCGGGGGGGGGGTGGATGACCGTGGCGCTGCACCGATAAAGGCCGCTGTCCTCCGCGGCGACCCCGATGAGCGCGAACCGCGCCCACCCGTCCGACGCCGTCGTGTTCAAGTGCATCTTGAACATCAGGGAAATTAGGAGCACTAGGTACAGGAAGTCTTTTGTGCCTAGAGCTATTAGACTTTACAACGATAGACCTAAAAAACTCATTCATTTTAAACAATGAGCACACTGTATATATCACTGAACTATTTTATTGACTCATACATGCTTGTCATGTTTTCGATGTTCTTACTGCTCTGTCTGTTTTGTCCTTGTTTTTCTTTTAATGTCTTGTATTTTGCTTATTTATAGCTATACGTATGTGTACGCTGTACAACAATGGCGCGTGTAATGGTGACCAGTGACCACATGAGTTTCCTACTTGGATAATAAAGTTCACCTTGACACTGATCCCCGTCCGTCTCTTTGCCATCGTCACGTTTTCCTCCAGCCCGGCGTCGAGCTCCGAGCGATTCCATCTCGATCCGTTGAAGCGGTAGTGCGCCATCTTTTCTGACTGGTCGAGCTGGAATTTCACCTCTGCGTCGTCGGGGAGCAATGGACTCGGGCACGGCACGAAGACGAGGTCGCCGGCCGGAACGCATCGGACCACGTGACCTGAGTGGCGATATGGGGGTCAAAGGTTATGCTTTTTCGTATCAAGTGTCTTTAGTGACGGTGTGATTATTAAACAAGTAGGTAGCGTGTGATAAGCGCGTTGACCACAGAAGTTGGATTAGGTGGCAGTGCTTGACAATCGCCCGCAAACAAACAGAAGTGAATTGAAATAGAATAATTGAAGGTCTTGGGTTGGCCATTGGAAAAGACATAGGCCTACATTGGAATTGAAATATAGATGTTATGCTACAGTGTTGTAGTACGTAGATGTAGTTCATCTTTTCAAAAGCACTGAAAATCTGCATAAAAGTCTTGTGTGTTGAGAACGGCTGTGAGAATTGTAAAGTAGGCCTTCGATGTGTTCTAGTCACTTACAGCCGGTCCTTGCAGCCTGCTGTTAACTATTAAAGCACTGGTGACAGGATCAAAATAGACCTAACGTGATTATTATGATTTCTAATTATTAGTTATTTTATCAAACCCTTGTTTTACCAGCCCCATTCAGCCCCATTCAGTCCCATTCAGACGAGATCTGAATGGGACTTGATCTCATTTTCGAGGGAGCCCTTGCCCAAAGAGCAGCAATACAGTCTCACAACAACATACATTTCTAAAAGTTCAACGTTAAAAGTATAAAACATTTCGTCGTAGGTGCTCGAAATAATTTTCCAAACAGACGAATTGAGACAGGTCTAGCGAGTTCAAAAATTCACATTTGATTTGCCTCCACAAACAAACAAACAAACAAACAAACAAACAGAACTCTTCAATACGATTCAATAAATACAAACACAAAATACTCACAGGAGCAACGTTTATCCAAGTCCCACGCACGAACGCAGCAGCCTAGCAGCAGTACCACCGCAACCGCGGGGAACTGAACCATGCCCGCTGGGTAGACTGATCTCCAGTGAGGAACGCGGCGGGTCTCAGTCTGTCTATGTCAGTCTGTCGGTCTTTGGCGGTGTGTGTAGAGCCTTTGACTCGAGGTTTTCCTGGATGCAGCGATGCTTCTTGTATTTGACACCTTTTGCAATGATATAACAACCTCTCCCTTGCAGGGTAGCCTGCAGCTGTCACCTCCTTCTTGCATATGTTTCAAAGTATTTTGTGCCGCGTGTGGGTGAAAGTGGGTGATGTGTGTTGGACCTATTACATATTGGCACATGGGGCGTCATCGTCTACCAGGTTCAGTTCTTATAATTATTTTATCAATAATTATAATTTTTTTTTTATTATTATGGTAGTAGTCCTACATTAGTAGCAGAAGCTTAAAGACCGGTGCTTTGCTGTTATTGGAAATTTATTAATTAAGAGAATTAAAAATTATAACTATTCGTCTGAAAAATCGCCTTTAAAATTGTTCTTATCGCTGTTGTTTTTAAATATGTATATGTCACCTGGCCTATTTCTCACTCTATTTCCTCCAGGCTGTGATTGCTCGATATGGCCACTAGATGACGACATGGGTCTAAAGCACTGCATGTGGCGTCCTGCTTCCACTTGCTTATTAATTACCAAGAGCAATTTGTGAAAGGAGATGTTTTTCGTTTGGAAACAGCTCAACACGTGGAGATCGGTACCGGATTTGTTCATACTTTTTAAGCGACAATAGGCTACGCAATAGAGTAATAAATAGTAGGCTTATTTAATAGAGCAAACAGGTATCTCTTTCCGGTTGTCGTGCTGGGTGTCTGGTTTTAGATTATTCTGGGAAACGCAAATTCGATTCAAACGAGCTCTTTTGGAAATGGAAAATAAACATAAACATGTGCAAAGCATTTGGGTAAATAAGGACGTATGCCAAGTTGATAGTACTACAAGAAGAACTATAAATAACCAAAAGAAAAAGAAAAGTAGGAGCCTATAATTTTTATTCATTTTTTATAAATAATGAATGTATAAAATACCTGGGAAGCACGACAGAAGTACAATACATAAAGCTATCCGAAGCCAACAGTCTCCTATAATGAACGCTAGTGGCGCTTTGCCCCTTGGATATATACAGAACCGTGCCGTTGAAGTAGTTAACTTTAACGGAAAATACTACAAATTATAGGCTCCTACTTTTTCTTTTGGTTATTTATAGTTCTTCTTGTAGTACTACTTTCAACTTGGCTTGCGTCCTTATTTACCCTTGTTTAAACTTTAATTTAAACTTGCCAAAGGGCTTTGGCAATGTATATGTTTATTTTCCATTTCCAAGAGAGCTCGTTTGAATCGAATTTGCGTTACCCAGAATAATATAACAACAGACAGCCAGCACGACCACCGGACAGAGATACCTGTTTGCTCTATTAAATAAGCCTACTATTTATTACTCTATTGCTCAGCCTATACTGTCGAAAAAAAAAAAAATTAAACTATGAACAAATCCGGTACCAATCTCCACGTGTTTACCTGTTTCCAAACAAAAAACATCTCCTTTCACAAATTACTCTTGGTAATTAATAAACAAGTGGAAGCTGGACGCCATATGCAGTGCTTTAGACCCATGACGCCATCTAGTGGCCATATTGAGCAATCACAGCCTGGAGGAAATAGAGTGAGAAATAGGCCAGGTGACATATAGGGCCTACATATTTAAAAACAACAGCGATAAGAACAATTTTAAAGGCGCTTTTTCAGATGAATAGTTCTACTCTTAATTAATAAATTGCCAATAACAGCAAAGCACCGGTCTTTAAGCTTCTGCTACTAATGTAGGCCTACTACCATAATAATAATAATTATTATTATTGTTAATAATAATAGTTCATATTAATGTTATTATTATATTATAATTATTAATAAAGTAATTATAAGAACTGAACCTGGTAGCCGATTACGCCCCATGTGCCAATATGTAAGAGGTCCTCCAACCTACACATCAACCACTTTCACCCACAAGTCTGTCGCGGCACAAAAGACTTTGAAACAAGGAGGTGACAGCTGCAGGCTACCCTGCCCCGGGGGGGTTGTTATATCATTGCAAAAGGTGTCAAATGCAAGAAGCATCGCTGCATCACGGAAAACCTCGAGTCAAAGGCTCTACACACACCGCCGAAGACCGACAGACTGACACAGACAGACTGGGACCCGCCGCGTTCCTCACTGGAGATCAGTCTACCCAGCGGGCATGGCTCAGTTCCCCGCGGTTGCGGTGGTACTGCTGCTAGGCTGCTGCGTTCGTGCGTGGGACTTGGATAACTGTTGCTCCTGTGAGTAGCCTTTTGTGCTTGTATTTATTGTATCGTTCTGAAGAGTAGAAAGTCTAGAACTGTCTCCATTCGTCTGTTTGGCAAATTATTCTGAGAACCTACGACGAAATGTTTTAGACTTTTAATGTTGAACTTTTAGAAATGTATGTTGTTGTGAGACTGTATTGCTGCTCTTTGGGCAAGGGCTCCCTCGAAAAGGGATCTTGTCGTCTGAATGGGACTTGGCTGGTACAACAAAGGTTTAATAAAATAACTAGAAATCATAATAATCACGTTAGGTCTATTTTGATCCTGTCACCAGTGCTTTAATAGTGAACAGCAGGCTGCTAGGACCGGCTGTAAGTGACTAGAACACATCGAAGGCCTGGTTTACAATTCTCACAGCCGTTCTCAACACGCAATAGGCCTACTTTAATGCAGATTTTCAGTGCTTTTGAAAGGATGAACTACATCTACGTACTACAACACTGTAGCATAACATCTATATTTCAATTCCAATGTATGTCCTTTCCAATGGCCACCCAAGACTTGCACTTATTTTATTTCAATTCACTTCTGTTTTTTGTGGGCGATTGTCAAGCACTGCCACCTAATCCAACTTCTGTGGTCAACTCGCTTAGGCCTAAAACATTTTTTTGTTTGGTTCCGGTTTCCGACCGACCCTGTCAATTTATGTGCGACCCAAATTATTTTATGAGTTTTATTAAAAAAAAAAAAAAAAAAAAAACTTTTTTTATGTAATTACGTTTTGGTACAGCACCTCTATAATTAAGTTTTGGTACAGCACCTCTTCATTCTGTACAAGGATGAGCGAATTTTCTCGTTTTTAAATGAAAACAACCTACCTATCATTCGCTGCCGCTGGAAAAAATAAAATAAAAAAATAAAATAAATTCCCTACCTACCCATGACCTCAACTGACAACCAACAGGAACCAAACTTTTTTTTTTTTTAGGCCTTATCACACGCTACCTACTTGTTTGATAATCACACCGTCACTAAAGACACTTGATACGTAAAAGCATAACCTTTGACCCCCATATCGCCACGCAGGTCACGTGGTCCAATGCGTTCCGGTCGGCAGCCTCGTCTTCGTGCCGTGCCCGAGTCCATCGCTCCCGGACCCCGACAACGCCGAGGTGAGCTTCCGGCTCGACCATTCAGAAGAGATGGCGTCCTACGACTTCGACGGATCGAAGCTTGACGCCGGGCTGGAGGAAAACGTGACAATGGCAAAGAGACGGACGGGGATCAGTGTCAAGGTGAACTTTATTATCAAAGTAGGAAACTCATGTGGTCACTGGTCACCATTACACGCGCCATTGTTGTACAGCGTACACATACGTATAGCTATAAATAAGCAAAATACAAAACATTAAAAGAAAAACAAGGACAAAACAGACAGAGCAGTAAGAACATCGAAAACATGACAAGCATGTATGAGTCAATAAAATAGTTCAGTGATATATACAGTGTGCTCATTGTTTAAAATGAATGAGTTTTTTAGGTCTATCGTTGTAAAGTCTAATAGCTCTAGGCACAAAAGACTTCCTGTACCTAGTGCTCCTAATTTCCCTGATGTTCAAGATGCACTTGAACACGACGGCGTCGGACGGGTGGGCGCGGTTCGCGCTCATCGGGGTCGCCGCGGAGGACAGCGGCCTTTATCGGTGCAGCGCCAAGGTCATCTACCCCGCCCCCGTGTTGACCCTCTGCAACGCGTCCACAGTGGACCTCCGCCTGGAAGGTAGGCCTACGCTCACACAGAGGGGGGGGGCGGGTTTGAATCAGTGGAAGGTGCTGATGGTGTAATCCATTTGTGTGTCTCGCCGTACGACCTGCTCTAGCGAGAACGTGACGTCATTTCCTGTGTGCAGCACTTATAGCGTTCCCGTTTCTCATTGGCTTGTCAATGTTATTGTTGGCTACATTAGCCTCTTTAGCAAACCAGCTCGAAAACAAACAGCACGACTTTACATTGTATTGCAGGCAGAGCAAGGCCGTGCGTTGCATTAATTGGTGATCGGAGTGGTAGCAATGCTTCAAGTGTGTAAGAGCATTTAGAAACGATATTAAAATGATCAGCGTGGTACAAATACAAAGAAAATAAATCTCTTCCCGGGCGCAGCCACTTTTGTTGTCGGGTCGTACGGTCGGCCTCACTGAACTCGCTCTACTTTCAGAAGAGCGAGTGGGACCGACCAACAGGGGGCGTTCCTCCGTGAAATGCCGGAAGAAAGCTGGGAGATTTGCAACTAACGACCAGCACTTACCGACGTACCATACCGGGGTGACACCATCAGTGTTCTAAAGCGAGAGGAAATAGGAAAGGGTAGGCGAGAGTGAGATTTTGGAAAGTGAATCATGTCCAGAAACACGCCGAGAAACAAGAGTGATTGACAGGCGAGATTGATTCCATGAGCTAGTCAGGCAAGCGTGGCCTCGATGGACAGAAATTAGCAGGGGGTGCGTTCTAAATTTTTATATAAAAATGTAGCCTGCAGTCTACCTACGCACACTTTGAACTCCTTTGAGATGGACTCCTTTGCTTATTGGTTTGTATGCATGCATGTATGTTTCTATGACAGGGCGTGGATTGGGTTTCTCTTTGTGCTCAGGGCACCAGTGCGAGGCCCCTGTGGTCTGTGGCCCCCCGGTCTCCGGGCCCCCTGAGTGTCTCTCGACCTGGATCTGGATCGGGGCGATGGCCGCCCTGGGTGTGTATGCCCTGCTCGTCACCGTCGTGGCCTCGGTCAAAATTGTGAGTCGCAGTCCGGTGTCTGCATCACCTGACTCGCAGGCACTCAAACACTCACTCTCTCACTCTCTCTCTCACTCACTCACTCACTCACTCACTCACTCACTCACTCACTCACTCACTCACTCACTCACTCTCACACTCACTCACTCACTCAGTCAGTCAGTCAGTCAGTCAGTCAGTCAGTCAGTCAGTCAGTCAGTCAGTCAGTCAGTCAGTCACTCAGTCAGTCAGTCACTCAGTCACTCAGTCACTCACTCTAGCACACACGGACATGTGGATTTTTGGTATTTGGTTGTTGGTCTGCCTTTGTATTTTTCCAGCAGATTAACAGATAAGCACACACAAACACACACACACACACACAAACATACACATTTGGTTGAAAGTGAATGCAAAGCGGCTCGAAAACAAAGTAGGACAGGAAACAGGAAATCGCATGTAAACCACAACATTTTATCAAATACCCAGACTTGTGGGTTGTTTATTTTAGTAAGGGTCTAAAACACATCAACAATAACAATTTAAGAGAGGTATGCTTTGGACTCTGCTTGTTGGAGAGTCCAAAAAAAAAAAAAAAAAAATCCGAAGGATAATATAACTTTAGGCCTTCTGGGACCTTTGACTGAGTGCAAAACCGATATAAAGTTGTCTTCAGTGCAAAACAATCGCTGTTTCATCCAAACAGCGGTCTGTTCTTACTTTTTAGAAAGGGCAGATACTGAAAACAGAGGTGAGCATTTCATCACATATTTGGATCCACTAATATGAAGAACATTACTGCTGCCCACCGAGGGAACTGGATGTCTCATAACGAAAGAGAAGCATCTATCTCACGCCTAGTCCACCGACTCTCTAGCAAGGCATTCCACCACATCGGCCTTGTTTGCTTTTTGCGTAAGGTATCAGGATCTTGCTATGGCAGGGGAGAGTAAGGTTCGAATTTTGTGTTATGCATAAAAAAAAGGTTTTCATGTAAAAATACTTATTTTGAGGATTTGGACATAATTTGTGAGTACAAAGTCGAAATTTTGTATTATGTTATCGGACCGGATGACGAGTTGGTGTCTGTAATCTGTCACGGTTACCTAACACGGTTAAATATAAATGCTACCACCTGCTTGAGAACATGACGAAGAGCCTGACGATGATGAAGAAGAGTGACAATGAAGTTACAAGTCAGCTGATGTTCTGTATTTCAGGTCCGGGTAAACAAAGACGAATTGAACCAGAGTGAGTACATGAACACCAAACGTGTGGCGTGCTGAGAAGAGGATCACAAGGTCTTGAGCGGCTGTTGCAGCAGCCCTCCTGATTGGTTCATGCCTAGCCAATCAGAGTCTTACCTAGCTTGTCTGACCAATCAAACAATAGACTTGGAGGAATACAAATTTTGAGGACTCATTTGAACAAAGATTCTTTCCTCCCCAAAAGTTGTGCTTTCCGCAGGGCCTGGACAAGCTTACACTGCATATACAGACCTACTTTATGGTCATTCCACCAGCCATTGCTATTTTACCCATTGTTGTTATTCTGATATTGAGACAAATCCTGATCACTGTCCTATAGTCACCATCTTTTGTGAGTCTCAATGTCTACTTCAAATGCCTTCAGAAATATGGGACCGTTTGCTTCATTTTATTTATATGCTACAGGCCGAAAGACTAAATTAACATGTAACTTACTTGCTCCTTTTAAGTATAACATTGCTTGGGGAGTCCAATTCCTCCACTGAAAAGGGTGGAAACTAAAGCTGTGTTCGAAATCGTTCCCTATCACGGATATAGTGCACTATATAGGGTGCTTGCCATTTTGTAGTGGTGTTCGAATTCTCAGTGGTTAATTTCATGCACTATTTAGTAGGGGTGGGAAAAATAATCGATGCTTCGATGCATCGCGATTCTCGCTAGAACGATTCTGTCTCGATGCAGATAAATTAATAATCCCCGGGGGGGGGGGGGGCGGGAGTAAACATTTCAAAACACAATGTATCAGAAAGTGGGGGAAGCGAATGTATGAGATGGTTGCTATTGGTAGCTATCAGCGTGTTGGCCCGCTACAGCTTCATCTCAATACCTTCACTTAAATTAAAACCCTTGACACTTGGCTACCTGATGCTTTCGTAGACAATGACGTCATTTGGAAGTACGGCTGAAGTTTGACCGTTGCAATTACATAAAATATCCACGTAGGGGCAGTAAAACACTGAATAAAAGGGTGTTACTAGGTAATGGTCGTAGTTAAGTCAACTGATAACTTGTTTAGGGCGTCGCGTCGAGTTAATTGTGTGTGTGCGTGCGTGTGTGTGTGTGTGTTTGATTTTATTGTCTATTTGTTTTTTGTATGTTTAAAAATAAAATCAATCAACAATGTCTTTGTGTGTGAGTGATTAAGATACATCTTTGCAATGTCTAACTTTGTATACGTATTTGTGTATTTAGCTACAATGTTTCACAGTTTGGAGATTAAGCGTTTGTATAATAGCACATTTAGCCTTTGGCGTGTGTACCTGTCCGTCAACATTCACAGTAATAGTCCGTTACTGTGTTCATTAACAACCTTGAATGGAAGTTTAAACTAATTAAATTAAAAATTGGCTTTCAGAAACTGTTATACAAATACACTTTCAAAGCGAAACCAAAGAAAAACCAAAGAATACTGATTTTATTTTATTTGCCTTTGCCAATTCTATGATGGCTCATATTTCTTCAACAAATGTAGGCCTACAGGTTAAAGGGACAATAATAATTGAATGATAATAATAAATTTGAATCGGGGTCTTTCCTAATGAAAGTGGCTGATAAAGTCGACAGTAGGCTTGCATACACATCATGTGCCATGTTGACACACTATTGACCGACCGTTAACTAACTGCGGTCGTTTCCTCGCCTTAAACCTTCCACGTGCCACACCCATGATACCGTGCATTGACGAATCCTTCCGGCCGTGTGCGCGTGTCCACCTCGAGGGATGCTGCTGCTTGGACCAGACTCCCTCCATCCCATCCGAAACCTGCGATCATTCAGGGCTAACACACACTAGGCCTAGGTGACTAATTCATGTCATACATTATGAGTGGGTCTGCTATTGAGTGGTGAGCAAAAAATAATTAAAAACAGTTTGCACTGTAAATCATCCATCTGTGCCCAGGCGTGTTATGCATTGAGGCCCAACCCTTTCTCTGTGTGAGTTACCCGCCCAGCAGTGTGTGTGTGTGTGTGTGTGTGTGTGTGTGTGTGGGTGTGTGTGTGTGTGTGTGTGTGTGTGTGTGTGTGTGTGTGTGTGTGTGTGTGTGTGTGTGTGTGTGTGCGCGTGTGTGTGTGTGTGTGTGCAGCTCTCTGGTCTGGGGAGCGAGATGCGCACGCACCCACGATCGGCAGCGCGAGAGAAAGAGAGAGCGAGCGAGAGCGAGAGAGGGAGTTGTGCACCAAGGCCGTCCTGCCACCTCAACATGGAGTAGACCATAGACCCTAGCACCGTTTTTCGCGACCAAAAAGGAAAGGAATACCCGCCACGGCTCCGAGGTTGTGTGTCCACTCTTAATGCCCGGCCCCGCGGTACGGTAGCAGCGAAGTCTTGCTCGGATCGCGAAGGAGGGATCGGCATTTATCGGAAAGATGGCGAACGACTCTCCGGCTAAAAGTCTGGTAGACATAGACCTGGCTTCATTGCGGGTGAGTGCTGCTGCTGAGGACCATGGCAGTATACATCTCCGATAACACCTTTGTTTATCTATTTGTCGTCTCTGTAAAGAGCATATTTCCCCACCCGATGATCACGATCGGGGTTATTTATCCGATGTTGTCGCTGTTGTGGTGGATGTGTGTGGAGGACGAGCGTTCAGCCACAGCGAGGTGTTGCCAGAGTCTGGCTTTCCTTTGTCTCCGAGAGCTTTTGGCATGTAGGGTGAATCTCAGCGCAACAGCTGTGATCAAGTAGTCCCCCGGTCCCGATAATATCACAATAACGATATCGTCTCTTGAGAGTTCAATGTAAACGTAAGATCTGTGTTCTTTGTCCCCTTTGTTTTTTCAGGATCCAGCTGGGATATTTGAATTGGTGGAGGTGGTTGGGAATGGCACCTATGGACAAGTATACAAGGTTGGTTGGATTCGCAGTGTATGGCTTTTCCCGTGCTCCTCTCAACAATTTATGTGTTCTCTTTCTTCGTTTCTTTCGATGCTTTACCCGTGTCTGGCATGAATATTTACTAGCCTATGAATGCACAAAACGCACATGTTCGTTTAAGTCGTAGCAAAATTTGATGTGAGACAGTAGACTTGGAATCACAGTAGACTGGGATTGGCAGTAGACTGGGATTGGCAGTAGACTGACGTGGTCGCCCAGCGAATTGATGTCTTTGGTCACACAGCGTAACGGCTCATCCCCCCCCCCCCCCCCTCGGTGACGAAGTGTCAGTCATCAGGGTGTTTTTTTTCCAAGGAATGATTCAACCTGATATCAGTCGCTGGCCTCACCTCCCTGACATCATATCCCCTCACTGCCTGAAAAGGTAGCCGACAAACACAGGATCTGGCAACCCTCTGCTGCTCCTCACACCCCACAGTCCCCTCGGGCTTACACAACAGTCGTTTTTATCAATTTAAATACAACCAAATGTTATGGAAATCGACAAACTCCCGGAACGCAGGGGGACTTTAGCTCCCAGTTCCGTGGATGGGAATTCCTCTCGGGAGAGCCATCTGCTTCTCGGTGTCATGTTTCCTCCGCTGAAAATTAAAATTACGGCTGTTGAAAGACATTGCCAAGGAGCCACAGAGCCCTGCGAGCGCCCTCTCCCCATGCCGTTTGCCTGGAAGGGACAGCCCCTCCACGCCTGCTTCGGCTGTTGCCTTGTGTTAGCGGTACGCTAGCAAATCCCTCAGTTCCCTTAACCTCTTCCTGACTGGGTCCAGTTGCCTTATAGCTATTGCCCGTAGACCAGGATCTATACAGCTGTGGGCCCCGTGATGGCCAGGGCTGGGCTAGGCTTGTGTACAGAAGGCTAGCTGTAAACCCCACAGTTTAGCGCCTAGCTAAGCTGACTAATTCTGCCTCCGGTGCTCCGGTGACCTGCATTCGAATCCCCCGCCCCCCCCCCCCCCCAGCCCCCTGACACCACCCAGGCCCCCCCCCCCCCCTTAGCACTCGATATGCAGGGCCATCTTGCCATGGTCGAACGGAGTGGGGTGAAATGCATCTCCATATTGTCTCGGGCCATCCCATAATGGCCGTGACTGCCGGGGCAACACTGGTTTGACTGAAGATGTGCTGATGTGTGACAGCTGGAACTTGGAAGGGAGTAGTGCCCTTTTGGGGGGGGGGGGGGCTGCTTACAGATGCCTACAGGTAGGCTGCGGACATTAGGAATGGCCACCCCCCAGTGCCATTCGGGCGGTGAGACAATCGACCCTAACCGACGCTCTTATCCGGGGACGGCGCACTACGTTCAGAGGTTGACCGTAGGGGTAGCTGGCGCCCAATTGAGACCGTAGGAGAGATGCTGCGACACCCTTCCATTAGGCGCGGCCCAAACCGCCCCCCCCCCCGGACGTGCAATCGCGTCGTCGCTAACTTTGCTAGCCGCCCGTGGCCCAGCGTCCAGTTCGGTGACTCTGCGGTTTCACCCGTTGAGCTGAGCGAACCGTGGCTCTCTTTAGATGAATGTCCTGGCTCTGTGTGTCGTAGCGGGGTGTTTGTTGAATGGTCTGGTGGGGTGAGGTGGGGGATAGAGGGGACAGCAGCTGTCCGTGCCCCGACAGAGCCCGGCGCGCTGCGCTCACAAAGCGCGGTTTTGTCCTCCTCGTAGAGCCCACGGTTCTACCCCGTTCACGGAAGTTAGCTCGCTAGCTAGCCATTGAGTGTGGAAGTCAGTTGGGCCGGGGCAGAAAGGAGGCGTTTGTCTCGGTGGGTTTCAAACACCGACTGACTGAATAATCAGGGCCACCCCACAATACTCCCACACCCCCCCCCCCCCCCCCCCCTCCCCCAAAGCTCCAACTGACAACCGAGTTGAGTTGCTTCTTTCTCTGCTTTTGTATGGCCCGTGGTCACAGTCGGCAGGCCTCCCTTTTTAGTTAAGACAATGGCACCAAGCCGGCCCTCCCCTCCTGTGTTCATGGATTGGGGTTGACTTTTAAATTTGAATTTGACCAAGTGCCTCAATGCCCGAGGTGGTCAACTGATCAGCGTCTGTTGTACGATCGCAGACTCAGATTGGGAATGTGTACAACCATTACGTTGCTGTACCTGAACTATAAATTAACGCTGTTGTGGATGACCGAATATCCCCCTACCGAATGTTTCCCATTCTGTCGTTTTGACAATCAAAACAGTTCAGTAGTTTCATCAATGCGCCAACCACAGCGGATGAACAGATAAACCAAGCGGTTAGGCTGTTAGACCACTCAAGCCGAAGGTTCGGTGTTCGAACCCCAACCACTTCAGTCTACCTGTAGTCATCCTTGAGCAAGATACCTCACCCTACCTCCCTCCTGGTGACGTGGCAGTGAATTCACGGCCACTCTCTTTGGATTAAAGCATTCTCTCATATGACTTAGTCAAAAAAGAGAGGTTACCGACCATTTTAGAACTGCTTTTTATACCCATACTCGCGGTCTATCCACCTGGCTGTCCGTAAGACCCAAGCTCTACCCAGGAGTACTGCTGGGTATACCTATGGAAAAGAGAACAGACAATCTCAGAGCTCAGCACTTACTGACTGACGATAGCAATAAAAAGAAACCCACCGTTCCTACTCTTTCACCAACCGCCTTCCCCTGGGAAATCAGTTATCATGTCTTGTGTGGCTCAACCTGGTTAAAGGTATACTGGGCTGCAACGATACGCGTATCAAACCGAAAATCGAGATACTCAAAGCCACGAACCTGTCTCGTGGTGTGAGAAGGCAGAAGCGCGATATGCCCTTTCTAACTCTTCGGTCAAATTGTCCGATTGAAATTTGCTAATAATTTGTCTAAATAATAGTCTGCTGACAGCGCCCCCTCCTATCGATGCCGTAAGTATGTGACGAGATGCCCTCTGTGATCACAGCTCTCCGTGGCTACGGAGGATTGCATTTCTCCACAGCCGTCGAAGTCCTCATATGCGATATGAACGACATTTATCCAGAGTGGGCCAAGCGTGAAAAAAATTGCCTGTGTGATCCTGTCTCTATTGTTTTGTGTGATTTGACTGGCAGTTTGTCTGCTTATAAGTCGGAATGAAGCGGCCACCGATTATTGACAGGATGGGTACTTTATTCTACCGGACTCGTTCGCTTCTTCATTAGACATACGCGCTACCGCTCGCTCTCCTCGCTCGTCCACTCACTCGCTGACGTCACTCACACACGCATACGCACACTGCCATTCTCCCGCACACACATATGCTACTCGTAACACTATGCCTCGTTATTGCGACGTTCATGTTTTTCCTCATCTATTGAAAGTTAGGCTATTAAACATGTTGCATTCTATACGGCCTGATTATGTCATTATTTAAGCTACATAGCATAAGAAGCGCTAATAAGGATATTTGAATAAACCAACCAAACAGTTAAAGGAGCCCTATTATGCCTACCAACAAAAAGCATCCTCCAACTGCAATCTTTGGTTATTTCTTTATTAATTTAGCTATACTTTAATAGTATTCTTTCGGTTCAAATCTGTTCAGTGTTCCAAATTATTTGTTATTAAATGTTACATTAAGATAATTGGTATTTAAGTGTTGTTTAAATGAAATGCTTTTTAAATTTAAAAGAATCGTGGGATGTATCGAACCGTGGGTCAAAAATCGTGATACAAACCGAATCGTGAATTTGTGTATCGTTACAGGCCTACTGTACACCCATACAAACAACTCCACACTAGGAGTGTAACGATACACTCAAGTCACGGTTCAGTTCATACCTCGGTTCAGACATCACGGTTCGGTACGAGTTCGGTACAATGAAGGGGAAAGAAAGAACAAAAATGCAGAAGGCAATTATTTTTTATCGTCTCAGGTTGTACCACCTAGTGTCACACAGTCTCTCCCCTGAGCTAGCTGCAACAGGCTGAACTGTGTAATCTAAGATGTAAACGGCAACAATAAGTACCCCACATCACCTCCAGACTCAATCCGACAGTACCCTTATGGTGTGGGGGGAGGGGGAGTATAACCGGATCGCGATAGCCGCGGCAGCTACGTTAGCATTGTGACCTCGTAGCTGCCTGACAGTGGAGCCTGCTAATAAATCCAAGGAAAAAAAAGAGTGGGCACAATGAGCAAAGATCAACCATGTAGGACGTCCAAGAAGGACGGACATTCTCTTCAATAAACGAAGCTTTCGCCGTTGTCCAGAAATACCTCGCGGATAATGTGTTTGTTTATTATCCCCCTGTATCACGGAAGTGCGATTCTGTCGACCAATCAACGGACAGCGTGTGTAGCTCGAACTTGCCGGCGCCCTTTAAGGCGTCTCAGTTGTCCCTGAAGATCGCGTATCTAACATTAGTTGACCATTCCATTAATTAATTCGCACGCCAGTTTTATTTAATTTTATACCGTGTGTTCTCCGTGTAAATCTATGCACCAAACTGTGACGTCCGTACCGATCCGGTTCAGTACGAATGCATGCATTGTTACACCCCTACTCTACACAGAACCGTGTTAGGGATAAAAGGTCAATGGTTGGCCCATAACTGGCAGAAGGGGAAGTCTAATCACAGGTGTTGAGGCAGTGAAGTGTGACGCACATCTGGAGGGATGTCACCTTGGTAACAGACACAGGTGTCTGTTGTGTTGTCTTGGTTTTTCACAAATTTTACAATTGTGAAAACCTTAAAAACATGAAAGCTCCTCTGGTTTTCTGCATCTTTGCCTGGGCCCAACTGCCGCATCAATAGTTGATCGTTTCGGGTTTTGTGGCGCCAAGCTAAAAGCCATCGATCATCTGTAAACCTTATGGTTTTGCTTCCCAGGATAACCACAACCAACTGTAGTATTGGTAATGTTGTTCTGCGTCACATTCTAATTGGTACAACGCTTTCTGCTGGAGCGACACAAATTTCTACACCTCTGACGGGGGTTTGTTCATTTTACATTTAGTCATTTAGCAGAGGTTTTTATACCCAGGCTCCGTGCTGCTGTTAAACTTCCAGACACATCCCGTTCGGGGAAGCAAGAATGCTGTTTGGTTATGATTCAAAGAAGAAGATTGTAAACTATTCTGTCATTGGTTGTTATGGTGAACCCCTCGCTGTTATAAGTCACAATTATAATGTCGTCAGCAAGGAAGCGGACATTGCCAAATTCTGTGATTAACACTCTTAACCGTTATTACCCAGTTGTAACAACAACAAATAGATTTACAGAATCGCAGTATATTCTCTTAATTCCTGATCTTGAATTGCAAACAATTTGCAGCCAAATGTTAATCTTGCCTATTGCAGTTAATGCTAGTGGGAAGTCGAGGAGTGTGTTCGTAAATTATCACAAGCATCAGCTGTGTCTCAACAGATATATGTTTGGGGCAGTATCTTATCACTTGAACAGAAGGGCCATATGTAGTCTGGCCTGGGGTGCAAAACAAGCCCGAAGCTGCTAGCTGGGGTGGGCATGCATGCACAGGGACCCTGGTAAGGGACAGTCTCAGTGTTGTTAGCCATAATGTAGATGCTGACACAGACTTTCTCACTGTGTGTGTGTGTGTCTGTGTCTGTGCACATCTGTTCGTTCCAGCCATTTGATTGGAGTTGGGGAGGGATTGTAACTAAGGATGCACACTGAAAATGGTGGTTGAAAAAAAGAAAGAAGACTTAAATTAGAGGAGTTCAGAATGAGAACTGGGAAAACTTGATCTTTGTTTACCCTCATGCTAAATCACTTGTTTATGTTCGCTCTCCCCTCTCCTCCTTTTCCCCGTACCACCAGGGTTGCAACGAATCACAAAACTCAAAGTTTGGATCGGGTCACGGTTTTTGAGTCGCGGGTCAGATCATTTTCGGATCATCAACAACAAAAAAGATAACGAGACAAATGGGAATTTAAATAAAATCTACAATTGTGTAAAAAGATGATGAAAAAAAAAGAGTTAATAATCCTGCATCCTTTAAGCATAGTAAATATTGAAAAAAAAATAGCTCAAGATGTCCTGCCAAGGTATAAATTAAATCTTAAAATATTTTAAAACAATATAAAGTGCAAACTGAGGAATTGTTCTTTCTTCTTTTAAACATGAATGGTAAATAAAATAGAAATAGCTTGTGTCCAAAGGAAGGACAGCAGATTAAGAAAAAATGACGTGAACGTACAACTATATATATATTTTTTGGATAGTCAGCCGATCCGCGGATCACTTGCGTCCCGAACCGTGAGGGTTGATCCTTTGCCTCACTACTCACCAAACATTTCCAAATTGTAATAATTCAGACTACTAAAAATGGGAATCATCATATTTGATGACTTGGCGACGATTCAACGCTCTTAACGCAAAAAAAAACAATAACCTCAAATCGACCCCAGCTCTATCCCAATACGTGTGAGGAAAACTCCCAGATACCAACAGCGCAAAAGGAAGAGGGTTTTAAGGAGTCATGGGAAAGGGGGGGGGACCCGCACCTCCCTAGCCCGACCCCTACCACGACCTCCCCATTCCAGGGAGCCTCGCCCAGCTCTCTGTGGCGCCGGGGCAGTTGAACCGGGGAAAGAACAACAGACAATGAGAAAAAAAAAAAGGGATGCACCACTTTTTTAGCAACAGTTGGTGGTTAATAAAATTTATGTCGCCAATAAACGGCCGTAATGAAATAATTAAATAACCCAGGGTTTTCATTTGGCTAACAAAGTCCTGGTCATGTACATGGTTAGCAATAATGGTGCCGGCGTTGGCGGCAACAATAATGGTAGTAGGAGTAGTGGCATTGTAAGCATTAAAGTAGACAAGGCGAAGGAGCTCCCAAGGGGAGATTTAGTGGTGTAGATCTTTAGAGATTTGGCGGTCGGGGTCGGAGCAGAGGGTTTTGTGTTTGATGAAGAGCAGACCACTGAGGATTAGCAAGAGAAGGAGGAGGAGGGCTCCATTTCAACGTTAGGGGAAATATTAGCTTTTTAAAGACCCAACTAAAGACGGGTACATTGCACACAAGCGCTGAGTCTCTGTTGTACAGCGGTCGATGGAGATGACGGCACAGATATCGTACAATACGAGTATCAATACAATCTGTTTTTGAATGTGTGTCTGATTTGGCATAGCATGGCACTGTGGACAATGTCTAGCTCTTTTCATGTCATCCGTCCCACGGCGACTCCCTTCAATAATTAGTGTCACAAGACCCACTATGGCCCCCGGCAAGGTGGGTGTGTGTGTGTGTGTGTGTGTGTGTGTGTGTGTGTGTGTGTGTGTGTGTGTGTGTGTGTGTGTGTGTGTGTGTGTGTGTGTGTGTGTGTGTGTGTGTGTGTGTGTGTGTGTGTGTGTGTGTCTGTCTGTCAGCCTCCTTTTACATCACAGTAATGTAGGAAACATACACAAAAGCCCAGACAGACAAAACTCCCAGACAGACAAAACTCCCTCCGAGCCCTGTCTCTCTCTATGGCGTCTCCATGACAACACTACCCGTCTCTCTCTATGGCGTCTCCATGACAACACTGCCCATCTCTTTCTACGGCATCTCTTTGACAACACTGCTTGTCTCTTTATGGCGTCTCGATGACAACGTTGCCCATCTCTCTGTGGGATCTCTCTGCCAACACTGCTTGTCTATCTCTCTGGTGTCTCCATGACAACACTGCCTGTCTCTCTGGTATCTCCATGACAACACTGCCCGTCTCTCTGGTATCTCCATGACAACACTGCCCGTCAAGAGACCGGCCGTGTTGTCCTGGAGACACCAGAGAGAGAGAGAGCGTCTCCATGACAACACTGCCAGTCCCTCTACGGCGTCTCCATGACAACACTGCCAGTCCCTCTACGGCGTCTCCATGACAACACTGCCAGTCCCTCTATGGCGTCTCCATGACAACACTGCCAGTCCCTCTACGGCGTCTCCATGACCACACTGCTTGTCTCTCTACGGTGTCGCCTTGACAACACTGCCTTTCCCTCTACGGCCACCCTTTTCTCTCTCTCCGTCTCTCTGTCTCTCTGTCTCTCTGTCTCCAGTTTCTCGGCCGCTGCTGTCCTTTTTAAGCATTGATAAACTGGGTACCCACAGGGCTCTGTCATAATGGAGGCCTCGCTGTAAGGGCCCCAGACCTATTGAATTCAGTCTATTTTGGTTTTGTGGGACCTATTCAGCCTAACCCCTGGGGTACAGGCCTACAGGGCCAGAGTTGTGGTTTGTAATACCGGCGGTTTTCTCCCGATTACGAGTTATGTAGCCTCCGATCTCAACTCTGACCACAGAGGGCACTTATTGACCTGCGTCTGAAAGCGGCCGGTCTGATTCAAGAACCCCTATTGTGTCACGCCCGTTAACGGCGATTGAGTAGATTATTAACGAATTCATAAACGTAACCTGCGAGTGAATATAAACAGAGTGAGCGCCGGAAAGAGGGAGGACGTTGGCGACCCGAATGAGTGAACGAGTGAGTCTGTGAGATGAACAAAAGAATTCTACAACAACCCGGGCGCCAACATATTTGCGAATACAAAAAAAAAAAAAAGCGTCTGAGATTGCGCAACGAGCCGGTGGACTGAGGACCTGAAGGACGACGCCTTATCTCTGCTGGTATTCCCGATGCTCCCCGGCCCGCTCCACCGAGGTCATGTTCTCTGTCAGGGAGGCAGTCCCATCACTGTTCAGTCATGTGTGTGCAGCCTCCTCAGCCCATCCCACTGCCCTAGTCTCTCTCTCTCTCTCTCTCTCTCTCTCTCTCTCTCTCTCTCTCTCTCTCTCTCTCTCTCTCTCTCTCTCTCTCTCTCTCTCTCTCTCTCTCTCTCTCTCTCTCTCTCTCTCTCTCTCTCTCTCTCTCTCTCTCTCTCTCTCTCTCTCTCTCTCTCTCCCCTCCCTCCCTCCACTCTCAGACTCGCCGTCTTTCCTCTCTGTATCTCCCTCCTCCCTGTCCTATCCTCCTCTTGTGTTTTCAGATTTCCCCCTCAAACAACCCCATCGTTGGCATCATTGTTATCTCCGCTACTCCCCCCGTTTCTCCGCCTTCACCCCTTGTTTTTCTTGGAGCCTTACACCGTCACTCTGCAGAGAGAGAGAGAGGGGGTGGTGGTGGTTCAGAGGGAGGCTCAGGGCTGGCTCTGGTCTGCTGCCAGAGCCTCTGTGTGTCTGTGAGAAGTGGGTCAGTGTGCTGGTGTACAGCTGCACTACGCTTGCACAAGTACACTAGCGATGGTGCGCAACGCCGGTGCACGGCATTGCGCTACAGGCCTGACACGAGCGGCTGTGTACTGGAGACAGACGGTTTTGTTACCATTTATTATTATTTTTGCACTTTAATAAACAATGCCTTAATGCAATTTGCAGTGATGGAATGTTGTAGTTCTTCACTTGCAGTTCCTTTTCTAATTTCTAAATTGCACTTTTGAGACTCGAGACGGTTTTGTTTACAGCTCAAGTTCAAACCTGTTGGTTAAGATGAAGAGAAAAAATAAAGTACATTTGTTTTTTGTAGCACCGTTGAGCCATTTTCATTATTTCGGATCGTGATTAATCGATTCAGAACCGTATGAATCGAAATCGAATCGATTTAGGAAATAGGCCACGATACCCAGCCCTACTGGCGAAAGTGCGCAAATGAGAGTACACCCGCGACCGTGCGCTAGCAGGAGTACAATAGCCACAGTGCACGAGTGCGCTACCTGGAGTGCGCTAGTGAGTGAGTACAGTCGCAAGAGTGGGTCCCCGAGGGTACGATCGCGGGAGTGCGCTAGTGGGAGTGCGCTCACGAGGCTAGTGAGAGAACGCACACTAGAGACGGTGCATTATAGGCAGTGGGAGAGTGAGCGTCACTATCACGGACACCTCCTGATGACATGCATGTGCATCATGTTACTTCAGTCGCTGTGTTTGGTAACGACTTCAGACAACTGGCTAAAACCCCTTGCGTCGGGAGAGCATCTAAGATGGCCGACGTGGGACCCACCGAGGCGAGGAAGCCGTTCAGAAAAAGCAGTTGCCTGAAGTCAACCAGTGTCCTTAAGTAGCCATGAGTGCATTGACTTTTGCCCAAAAATCATATTCGAAGTTTGTTTGTTTATTAATATTCAAATATTTATTCATAATAATTTGACAATTAAATGCCTTCAGTAAGACCTGGATTGAGCTTCGCGAGGTTTGTTTACCGGTGTTGCTATGGTTACCGGTCTTGCGTGTTCCAACGCTTTATTAGGTTTCTAATAAATCGCTGTCTAATCAATACTTCATTCACTGCCTCTTCCGTGGTCATTACAATATTATGAATAGACTGCGTCGGGTTCTCCGACGTCTCTCCCTCTTGGCCTGCCCACAACAGGTTCCAATATTAAGGGCTGCCTAATATTCGTTTCGAATTTTGACTTATCTTTTGATATTCTAATTATATTCGAATAACGAAGTTCGGAGTCAAAGCCCTAGTGTCCTTAAGTAGCCACGGAGAGAGGTAGAATCATGTACTATCAGGACTACCCCGGCTCCTAAGCTGAGCCCGTGTGCTCAGGGAAAAGAACATTGTGGTTTGGAACCAAACGGGGAAAACCAAACCCCACAGCCCCTGTGGGAACACCGAGGACACGTGTTTCATGCAAACCATGTCCGACCGCAAACACAAATAACAGACATCACCTCTCGGCCGTCAGAACCGGCTCAGACTTGGCCGCCGAGAAGCGGGGGAAGGGGATTTGGACGGTGTTTTTATGTGTTTGGGATGCTGTGTTTATTTAACCAGAACCCTTTTGTTTGTCGAGAGGCTCTCCAAGCCTGCAGCTCGGGAGTATGTTCCGGGCCTCCTGTCGTACAAAACACCCAAAGTCTGGCGTAGTGGGCTTTTAAAGCCTTTTTGACAAAACTGATGTAATGGTTCAAATCGAGGAGTATGGCTCGGCTTTCCAGCTCCGTAATAGACTCGAAAACCAGGCCCCTCCGGTCGACCGTGGCTATGACCTAGCATGCTATCATGCTATAGTAATTAGCCGGCCCCTCAGTCCAACCCTGTGCTTTGCGGACATGCCGTGCCCAGCGACCCCGATGAGTTACGTGTGCATCTGTTGAACGACTTCAGTGCCTTGCCGAGGAATATCGCCGCGCGATTTATGAACGCGCCGCCCCTTAAGTTTCCAGTGTGGACGGACGTATGGATAGCTTCTCCAAACCGAAATCTGCTTATTCAGCGACATGAAGAACGCGCATCAACGTTTTTGTATAAACTCTTTTTTTATTTTTTTTTATCCCGCCTGGTCCGAGAGACCGTAAAGCCAACCGGTGATTTAACTCCTCGCTGGCGAGGAGCCCGAGAAGACATCTGGCCCTGCTCAAGACAAACCGCCATGGAGGAGATGAGGAGGCCAGGGGAGGTCTCTGTGGCGGATCAGTGGCCCAGATAACCCCCACAGGGTCTGACGGGTCCTCCACAGCCCTGGGTGGGGTCACGGCGGGGGGGGGGGGGGGGGGGGGGGGGGGTGGTGGTGGTGGTGGTGCTGGGTAGAGTGCTTTATGGCAGGCAGCAGGGGTGTAGCCTTGACTGGAAGGAACACCCCCATCCCCCACGCAGTTCTGCGTCCAACAGTGAGGTTCTGGAAGGGAAGGAGGTGTACTGGGGGGGGGGGGGGGGGTGCGGGGGCTGGCGGGGTTGAAGTGAGATGGAATGATGCTAATGAGACAAATAACGTCAGCCATCTTTAAGTGGATCCAGGACGGAGCAAACTAAACAGTGAAGCCGAGAAAACAGAACGGGTAATGGCTTGTTAGGATTCCCGTTTCAAACAAGCAACACTCAAATACTCGGGCTTCAAAGCTGCGTGGTTCCAAGTTCGTTGTTTTTGCTCTGTGAAATTGTTTCAAGTTTCGGTTGGAAAACATTTGTAACACTGCGAATAGACTGGTGGACGCAGAGCTTGTTTTGCACGAGGGCTGCGATGATGGGTCGATTGATCGACCGAAACGTACCATGTATCAAGTACCAACAACAAGCATTTCCCATTAATGTTGTAGGGCAATTCAAGTCTAATATCTGGTTCATGGATTGTTTATGGAAGGAAATAGTTGACCTTCCTTTGGCTGCTTGTCAGACAAAGAAAGCACATTTAAGAGACCTGACTTTGAACTCTTATTCAGGACATTTTAGAAATGTTTATTTTAAAGACACAGTCTCGCTGAGCAGCCTGTCTCTCAAGGTACGGGAGGTTTTAAATGAGACGGTCTCTCTGAGATCCCCATCCCTCAGGGCACTGAGACGGTCTCTCTTATCTCGGAGACCCTGTCTCTCTTGGAAGAATGTTTTTAAAGAGACTGTCTCTCTCTGAGCGGGAAGAAGGCTTTTAAAGAGGTGGTCTCTCTCAAGGGTAGGTTTTTAAAGAGACGGTCTCTCTCTGAGCGGTCTCTCGGGTACGGCCTCTCTTATGCTACTCGACTGCGTGGTGCGCTGGATGTGACAGCCGGGGCCGCCAGGAGGGGAGGTGCAGCCGGGGAGAAAGAAAAGGCCTGTGTTTTTACAACGGCGACTCAATCGGATCAAAGTGGAGGGGGGGGGGGGGGGGGGGGGGGGGGGATTAAAAGGCATTGTTTAGTGCCCCAGCGCCTCCCCCCAGCCCCCGCCCCGCCCGCCCTAGGCCGAAGAATAGCTCTAAGCCAGCATAGTGCTTATTGTCATAATCCATACACTTTCAATTGACTCTGGAATGCTCTTGCTTGGATAAGTGTGTGTGTGTGTGTGTGTGTGTGTGTGTGTGTGTGTGTGTGTGTGTGTGTGTGTGTGTGTGTGTGTGTGTGTGTGTGTGTGTGTGTGTGTGTGTGTGTGTGTGTGTGTGTGTGTGCTCTGCTTTCTCCATCTCATTCCCAGAAGAAGTGTGTGTGTGTGTGTGTGTGTGTGCTCTGCTTTCTCCATCTCATTCCCAGAAGAAGTGTGTGTGTGTGTGTGTGTGTGTGTGTGTGTGCTCTGCTTTCTCCATCTCATTCCCAGAAGAAGTCTAGTGTGTGTGTGTGTTTGTCCGCCCATAGTCAATGGACATGCACTTGTGTGCAAAGGGAGTGTTTGAGACGGTGTGGCTGTGCGTCGTGCGCATCAGTGCACGTGCGTCAGACCGGCAGCCACCCACTCGCGCGCCTGTGTGTGTGTTTGTCTGTAACGGCCCTCAGCTGTTCCTGTTTCTGCCAGCACCAGCCTTGTGTTGCCATAACCCCAATCTGCCCCCGGTTGCCGTGGAAACGGTCGAGATGGTGGGGGGGGGGGGGGTTGAAGGGAAAGTCCCTACACATTTAGACCCCGGGTCCACACAAATATCACAACTGTACATCCAACCCCCCCCAAACCCGACCCTACCCCCCCCCCCCCCCCCCCCCCCCCCCCACCCCAGCTCTGTGTGATGGAGCAGGGGGTGTGTGAGGCTATTTGTAGCCTCTGTTTGTGTAGGCGGCGGTTGTGGTATAGAGACAGCAGAGTGGCTCTCAGACACCGGGTGGGGAGGCTGGCTGGTGGGATGTGGCCTTTTAAATCAGTGCGTTGAGCCGCGACGTCTCTCTCTGTGAACCCGGCGGGCTGACGATAGCTGTGCCACTCGCATCGCGGTGTCTGTTTAGATTAACCGAAGGAACGGTGAAGTGTGCGTGTGTGTGTGTGTGTGTGTGTGAGAGATCATTTACACTGACATTTTACATTCAGGCCATTTAGCAGATGCCTTTATCCAAAGCCACTTACAATAAGTAAATTTGTCAGAAGAAAGAGAAACAACGATGCATCTCTGTCGGTACAGTAAGGGGAGTTCATAGAACCAAGTGCCGAGCACTTACGATCGCTAGGTTAACCCGTTCCCCGTGCACGACAAAGATAGCTAGGATAAGATGCTACACAATGCCATGTACTATTTTTTTAAGTGCCAGGACATATAACATACAATAACTGCGTACATTAAGTGCCAGGACGTACAGCTCCAAATACAAGTAGTACACGCTTTGCATTCACAGATTAGGACTGACCACAGCTATGGATAAGAATTCACACATTTGAATCCCACTGCACATCTTCCTGTCAACGTGTCTATTTCCGGGCCCTTTCTGTGATTGAATACCATGCCATACCCTACATGCTGGTTCCTAGCCGCGATGCTAACATGTCGCGATAAGGTGGTCAGCGCGGCTGCTGGCTACTTTGATGTCCTGCCAGAGACGTATGTGACCTGACCCGTACCTCTCTTCTTCTTCTCCCCACAGGGACGGCATGTCAAAACAGGACAGCTGGCGGCCATCAAGGTCATGGATGTCACTGAGGTAAGGACTAACTGCCGCGGCACACAGACAAGCTAACATGGCTAACAAGGCCTTGTGCCAGGTGATGGTTAACACAGGTCCATCCGATTTACACTTTTTTTTTTTATGTTCATTTTTTATGTTAAGTAATTTAATAAATTATAATTTTTAAGAAGAAAAGTAAGATTATCATTTTTTTCTATATCTTGAGAAATGGCTCGAATTTAAGTTTTTAATATTTTTTTCAAATCTCTAGTATTTTCCTTATGTTGTGAAACAGCTCTAAATTGTCAGAGGTTAGAATACATTTTTTAACCTCTAGTTCAACTAAAAGTCTCAATGGTTAGGATTCGAATTGCTGTTTGCAACCGAAGAGTGTCACGCGGGAAACGCATTTAAAGATTAATATCAAGGAAGAAACGCCAACGATGTACCAGTAGGCGGGTGGCAAACGCCACGGTTTAACATATACTGAATTTGGCAAAGGGTTTAAAAAAAAACGAAAAAAAAACAGTTGGTGCTTTCGTCACATGCGTGAATCCTCTGTCTGACTGCTCTCATTGTCTGAATCCGTCCCCACAGATAGCTACTGTGGCTGCTGAGGCCGGATAGATGCATTTATGCGGAGGGGAGGGAGAGAGGCAGAGAGACAGTGAATTCCTGTATCTGTAACGAGGCTGTCTGAACGTCTACTTTATAATCAGCAGGGAAACGTTAGAATCTCTTCCTGTCTCGCGTTAGCTGTCTCTACCTCTCTTTATCTTTCCTTCTCACTATTTTATTCGATGTTTACTTAAGTGCGTCATTTAATTGTTTGCTGGGAGGGGACACACACACACACACACACACACACACACACACACACACACACACACACACACACACACACACACACACCAAGAGGCTGTGAAGTTTGCCCTCAGAGAACAGCAGAGTCTCTAGATTCAACGACTACTGTTGAATAGACGTCTTGATGCCACGCCTCCTTGTTGCGGCCCTTGAAGTGGTGTGATCCACACGCCTGACTGCAGCCCACGTAGAACAACTGTGACATCACACACACACACACAATATGGCAACATGTCCAGACATGCCCTCTGCCGTTCCCCTCTCTCGTGCTCTCTCAATCATCTCAAGATTCGAAGGGCATTCATCGTATAGTAAACATACAACTACGTCTACGTTGCCAAGGCACGAAAAGAAAAACGGGTTTTAGCAAAAGTAGAATGACATCGTAAAATGACACACAGATCTGAACAGAGTACCGACTCCTGTCTGTCTGTCATGAAGAGTGAGAGTATTAGGTTTTCGCTTTCTTATCGTCACCGGCTGATGTCGAGACTGTTGCTCAACAGAAGTATTCCGGTCCATCGCCGTGACGATACTAGGTGTGTGCCTTCCTGTCATGAACTCATCAGCTAAAGATCAACAAACACTCTTTTTTTCGACACAACGGGTGCCCTTCTGTTAGTCCTCAAATGTCCTGAGGGCCTGGAAAAGCAAAAACCTAGCTCTGTCTGTCTGTCTCTCGTTCTGTCGCTGTCACTCGCTTTTTTAGCTCTCTCCCTCTTTTTTCTCTCTTTCCTTTCTTCTGTATCTCTCTCTCACTTCCTCTGTGTCTCTCTCTCACTTGTTATTCTCTGTGTCTCTCTCATTTCTTATTCTCTGTGTCTCTCTCTCCCTTATTCCGTGTCTCTCTCTCCCTTATTCTCTTTCTCCCTTCTTCTGTCCCTCTCCCTTCTTCTGTCTCTCTCCCTTCTGCTGTCTCTCTCCCTTCTGCTGTTTCTCTCTCTCATCTCGGTCTCTCTCTTCTTCTGTGTCTCTCATTTCTTGTGTCTCTCTCTCTTCTGTGTCTCTCACTTCTGTCTCTCTCCCTTCTTCTGTGTCTCTCTCTCTTCTCTGTCTCTCTCTTCTTCTGTGTCTCTCTCTCCCTTCTTCTGTGTCTCTCTCTTCAGTGTCTCTCCCTCTTCTCGGTCTCTCTCTTCTGTGTCCCTCTCTCTCTTCTTCTGTGTCTCTCTCTCTCTTCTTCTGTCTCTCTCCCTTAAGTGTCTCTCCCTCTTCTTCTGTGTCCCTCTCTCTTCTTCTGTGTCCCTCTCTCTTCTTCTGTGTCTCTCTCTCTCTTCTCGGTCCCTCTCTTCTTCTGTGTCTTTCTCTTTCTTCTGTGTCTCTCTCTCTCCTCTTCTGTGTCTCTCTCTTCAGTGTCTCTCCCTCTTCTCGGTCTCTCTCTTCTGTGTCCCTCTCTCTCTTCTTCAGTGTCTCTCCCTCTTCTCGGTCTCTCTGACTTCTGTGTCAATCTCCCCTCCTCTCTATCTCGCCTCTGCCTCTGTTATGTCTCCCTTTCCCTCCCTCCTTCCCTCCCCCATGCTGCTACAGTCCACGCCACTTGGGGTTTCGTACCAGGTGGTATCATGTACTTTGTGATTAGCCATCGTTGACTAATGCCAGACGCCTTTCCACCGCGCAAAGAGCCGTGGAGTCTGTCTCCCTAACGCCGCTCGACAGGACAATACACAAACCCTTTCTCCTGCCACATCTGCTGTACATGCTTAGTGTCGGTATTTATTGGATAACTATCTAGGGTATTTATTGCACATTCGTTCAAGCTGTATTGGAATTGCTAATTATTTTAAGTTTTCCATCCGTGGGCTCTTTCTTCTTACTCGTTCTCTCTTCTCAATCTCTCTGGCTCGCCCTCTTGTTCGTGGCGTCTCTTCTCCTCAGTCTCTGTCTGCTTCTCGGTCTGCCTCTGCCTCTCTCTCATTAATAGTAATGTTGGCCCACATTCCGTCTGCGGCTTCCATCTCATTTATTGAATCCAACCGACCCCAACTGCTGCAATCTTGCAACCGAATTTCCCAATTTTCAATCCTCATTTTGTTGGTGATGGATAGGTTGCTATAGAAACGTAGGACGAAACTCGTATCCCCAAATGGCTCCAATGTATGAAACAGTGGCGCACACGCACACACACGCACGCACGCGCAAGCGTAGCCTTTTACCTGTGTCTACATGGGAAGCAAAATAAGCGTAAAGCTAGCCAGTTAGCTGTCTGCGCTAGCCGCGTGCGCGGGCTCAATTTGCATGCAGCCATTAATCTTTGTCAGCGAGCCGCCCGTGACATTTCGCCACGGACGTCACGCTGTGATTGGCCCCTTCCTCCGCACTCGGCAGGGCTGACCCTTAACCTACATAACGCCTCTATAAGACGCCATTACATCCTTGTTAGAATAGCCGTTGAAAGTGATCTCATTGGCGAGTTAATGGGGCAACTGCTTTTGTTCAAACCAAAGTCCAATCTCTACGTGTGCCAACTCACTGCCCAAATATTCCCGGTCCGTGATTAAGACACCATTTTATCCAATCTTTTACCTCATCTCCACGGTCGTCGGATCAAAAATGAAAGCTCGGTCATAGTTGCACAATCCCCTGAGCAATTATTGCACAAATCCATCAACAATATATTAACATTCTCCAGCGTGTTAAAGGCCTGTATCCTGCTGCTGTGTTAATACACACCGTGTGTGTGTGTGTGTGTGTGTGTGTGTGTGTGTGTGTGTGTGTGTGTGTGTGTGTGTGTGTGTGTGTGTGTGTGTGTGTGTGTGTGTGTGTGTGTGTGTGTGTGTGTGTGTGTGTGAGAGAGAGAGAGGCGTGCTGACACTCCATTACTCCACTCATTAGTGTCTACGCTTGAGGGCGGTTTCTTACAACCCACAGTGGTTCATTCATTACACACACACACACAGACAGACAGAGAGACAGAGAGACAGACAGACACAGAGCTATATGTCACGAACAAATGAACTGAATACAGTGTCCAATACATTCTAGTATTCAAATATAGATTTGCATACACGTTACCCATACCATTCAAATGACCTCATATTTTTCCCAAACAAGCTGTGGAATATCTCGATTTGCTTTGAAGAAATTACCATTCCTGCCTAATTCCTCAATGACTCATGGCTAATTACGTTTGTGTGTGTGTGTGTGTGTGTGTGTGTGTGTGTGTTTCTCTAGGACGAGGAGGAAGAGATCAAGTTGGAGATCAACATGCTGAAGAAGTACTCTCACCACAGGAACATCGCCACCTACTATGGGGCCTTCATCAAGAAGAGCCCCCCAGGACACGATGACCAGCTCTGGGTACGTCTCCACTACCAGGCCGGGGCTTCAGGGCCTCTGTGGAGGAAACGCACCATATATTTATTTCGATATATTTTTTACATTTTTATTAATTATTTATAGACGTTCTGTATTTTTGAATCATGTCTGTTGTCACCAGCCTATTTCACTTTTGCGTTAATTTATTGAGTTGTTTACATTTGTATCATGTTCCTCTTAAGTTAGCTTGGTTCTTTCTGTTGTTGGAGCACGAAACCGCCAAGTTAGCGCTTTGTTAGCTGTGAGTTAGCGGTAGGTTATCGGTTAGTTAGCTTTGGTTCGATAGCTGTATGTTCCCTTTGTCTGTAAATGTTTGCTAACTATCGTAATGCTAAGCTTCCATTATGTTTGCTGTAGCTAAGCATCACGTTAGCGGTAAGTTTGCTGCCAGCTGTTTTGATAGCTGTAGGTTCACTTAGTCTGTAAATGTTAGCCAACTATAGCACCGCTTAGCAACGGTGAGTTAGCGGTAGGTTATTGATTAGTTAGTCGCAAGCTGTTTGACATTCATAGCTTCACTCGGCCTTTAAATGCTTGCTAACTAACGTGTGTGTGTGTGTGTGTGTGTGTGTGTGTGTGTGTGTGTGTGTGTGTGTGTGTTGCAGCTGGTCATGGAGTTCTGCGGGGCGGGCTCCATCACCGACCTGGTGAAGAACACTAAGGGGAACCAGTTGAAGGAGGACTGGATCGCCTACATCTCCCGGGAGATCCTCAGAGTGAGCCTCGACTTGTCCCCGTCGCTCCCTGCCTCTCCTCCTTCTAGCTCTGTGTCTCTTCTCCTCGTCTCGTCTCCTAGCCTCGTCTCACCCATTCTTCTCTTCCCTTGTCACTTTCTTTCTGTGCTCTTTGTATTCGCTTGCTTCTACCCCGCCAGTGTCTGATTGATCGGCTTATCTTTTCTCTCCGTCTTTGTCTGTCTGTATTTATGTCGCCAACTCCTATTCAAACATATCCGTGTGCACCAACGCAAATTGATGACAACCAACATGAAACAAATCAACTCTATCTCTCTCGCTTTCTGTTTCTCTCTCTCTCTGTCTGTGTCTGTCTGTTTTTATATTGACAACTTCCCATTCAAACATAACTGTCAACCAACGTAAAATTATGACAACAACCACATGAAACAAATCAACTCTCTCTCTCGCTCCCTCTCTGTCGCACTCTCTCTCTCTCTCACTCTCTCTCTCTCTCTCTCTCTCACCCTCTCCCGTAGGGTCTCGCCCACCTCCACGCCCACCACGTCATCCATCGAGACATCAAGGGCCAGAACGTTCTGCTGACGGAGAACGCCGAAGTCAAGCTGGGTACGACACACGCCAAACTCTGTCTGTAAAAACAATTATGAAACAGGGTTAGCCGTTTTATCATTAGGCGCCTTGGAAACTCATGCTCCGTGATTATAACGTTTCAATTGGTAAAAGGACATTTATAAAGCGCTTTTATCCAAAGCGCTTTATTGCCTAACGTTCACCCCTTCATGCACACATTCACACCCCGACGGAGGTGTCAGCCACGCAGGGCGACAGCCAGCTCGTCGGGAGCTGTTAGGATAAGGCGCCTCGCTCAGGGACACCTCGACTCCAGATAGGAGGAGCCGGGGATCGAACTACGGGTTGGCTTAGCTTAGATCAGGAGGTGGAGCAGTTGTCTTGTTACCGAAAGGTTGCTAGTTCGATCCCCGGCTCCTCCTAGCTGAGTGTTGACGTGTCCCTGAGTAAGACGCTTAAGCCATTGCTTTGCAATGATTGACTGTGCCGTCGGTGTGTCAATCATTGCGTATTAACCGATGTAAGTCGCTTTGGATAAAAGCGTCTGCTAAATGCCCTAATTGTAATTGTAATTGTAATTGACCTACTGCCGCCCCTACTGCTGAAACATTACCTGATGCTGATTATTGATACTCTTAGGTTTTCAACCAATTCAGACAGATATTTTTGTCTCTAGATCCGTAATCCCGCAGTACATGTAACAAATTGGCACCAATGACACCAGAACAATCATAATTTGGCACAGAGATTCACTGCAAGCAGTAGGCCTACAATCCATCCAAAGAATCTGGAAAGTCTCCCTGTGAAAACTCAAAGTGTAGTCAAACGAGACCGTATGATTATATATATATATCACGTCCCTCACGACGTCGACATCCCGAATAACCCCGTCGTTCCCTAGTTCCGCGTTTCAACGCCGCTTTACGTTTCCGATCGCGATCCGCACACAAAATGGCCGCCATGGCGGTCCGCTGTGTAAACGGTGCCCCTCTTAACGCCCCCCCTCCCCCCAGTGGACTTCGGCGTGAGCGCCCAGCTGGACCGCACGGTGGGCCGCCGGAACACCTTCATCGGCACGCCGTACTGGATGGCGCCCGAGGTCATCGCCTGCGACGAGAACCCCGACGCCACGTACGACTACAGGGTGAGGAGCGCCTGGACCACCCCCCCTCTGTGTGTGTGTGTGTGTGTGTGTGTGTGTGTGTGTGTGTGTGTGTGTGTGTGTGTGTGTGTGTGTGTGTGTGTGTGTGTGTGTGTGTGTGTGTGTGTGTGTGTGTGAGAGCAGTTGTCTTGTAACCTAAAGGTTGCTAGTTCGATCCCCACCTCCTCCGAGTGTTGACGTGTCCCTGAGCAAGACACCTAACCCTAACTGCTCCTGACGAGCTGGCTGTTGCCCTGCGTGGTTGACTCTGCCGTCGGTGTGTCAACGTGTGTATTAACCGATGTAAGTCGCTTTGGATAAAAGCGTCTGCCGAATGCCCTAAATGTAAACCCAATGTCTTGCTGTTGCAGAGCGACCTCTGGTCGACCGGCATCACGGCCTTGGAGATGGCCGAAGGAGCTCCACGTGAGTTACACCGTCTGACCACGCCTCATCAGATCAGCCGTGGGACCCCCTACCAACTGTAACTGACGCGTGTGTGTGTGTGTGTGTCCCCCACAGCGCTCTGCGACATGCACCCGATGCGTGCGCTCTTCCTCATCCCAAGGAACCCTCCCCCTCGACTGAAATCTAAAAAATGGTACGTGACCCTGTTTCTTTTGTATGCGTGTGTATAAAGAACTTGTGGGAGTGTGTGTGTGTGTGTGTGAGGGGGGCGATGATGACACTTGTTCGAGATCTATTCGTCGCGTTAATCCTCACACAAGACTTGGGGTCGGGTGTGAACATGAGCCTTAGTGCTCGGCGATATTTACTCCCAGAATGCATTGTTTTGCTTTGACAGCTGTCAAACCGGTTGTACGTCCACGCGTCGAATAGTCTACCGGTCTGAAAGGAGGGGAGTACGATCGGGTGTTTACACAGTCTGAATTAAATGTACTCGTTCCAACGTCGACGCAAACCGATTGACCCGAGGTCGTTTTAAGTGCGTTGTTATTCCTCTCTTCCCCCCGGGGCCGGCCTGTTCCAAACCTTTTTATTCTCCTCCGTCTTGGCACGGCCGTCCCCAGTCGTCCCTTGAAGTCCCCCGACGTTTCCGGAGCGTGTGTGTGCGCTCCATGTGGCGCCGTGGCGTCAGGGGAACAGTGCGCACGTTGGCGTGGCAACAAAAGGGCCGCGATCCAATAGTCCTTTTGATGAGCGCTTCTGCGTGGCCTTCGGCTTCCTAAAGGCAGACGTCGTTCCGACTGTTCCCATACGTACTAAGCTTGGGAACGGGGGGATTTGGAGCGTTTTTTTGGAGGTCGGCTCGTTAAGTCTTACAGGCTGTGATTGGCTGACGGCAATTGTCGTCGTTTACCGAGGCTGGAGTCGCTTCTTTACCCGCTGCTCGACCCCCGTAACGGCTTACGCGCGTCTCTTCAAAGTTGAAGCGAGCAAGCGATACGGAAGAGTGGGGGTGGAATAGAGATAGGGTTTTGGAATGCGGCCACGGTCTCGAATTCTTCCCCGTCGTCGCCGTCTCTCTCCCCTTCCGCCGTCGAGGCTCGGAGCATCTGCGTTGCACCTGCTCCCCGCCGCGAGGCACGGGGGTCTGGCACGGCCTCCCGGGACACGCACACGTACACACACGCACTCACACACACACTAATACATAAGCACACGTACACACGCACACTACTTCCCTCCTATCAGCCCCTCTGATGTGCTGATATGACTAGTGCTGTAGGTCTTTGAAGTTGGGCGGAATGTTTGTCCAAAAAGGTCCGTTACTTTGAGCATCCTCACTGGTTGTGACCCGTGGTCCCCTCTAAGGAGCGAGGTCTAGTGATACAAGCGACAGGCTGATCTAGGACAGGATCACTGAGCTCACAAGACGAGGGTTCATGGTTTCCACGGTTGTCCACGTTCCATTCCGTTTGTGGTCCTGTTTTTGATCATTCCCTTCTTCTTGAGTCAAACCGCGTGGCGTCTTCTCATTGAGTTGAACGCAAAGTATTTGAAACGTGGGGATTTTGCAACCTTCCACCTCCTCCAACCTCCACCGTCATCTCTACTACACCCTTCCTCCTCCACCTACACCACCACTTCCTACCTCCACCACACTCCTCCACCTCCAACCTCCACCGTCATCTCTACTACACCCTTCCTCCTCCACCTACACCACCACTTCCTACCTCCACCTCACTCCTCCACCTCCACCCTCCACTGTCATCTCTACTACCACTCCATCTCCCCCCCCCCCCCCCCCCCCTCTCCTCCAACCTCCTTCACTAACCGCCACACCACCTCCACCTCCCCTCCCCGCCAGGTCCAAGAAGTTCATCAGCTTCATCGAGGCGTGCCTGGTGAAGAACTACACCCAGAGGCCGCCCACGGAGCAGCTGCTGAAGCACCCCTACATCCGGGACCAGCCCAACGAGAGACAGGTCCGCATCCAGCTCAAGGACCACATCGACCGCACCAAGAAGAAACGCGGCGAGAGGGGTGGGTTCTCCCGCCGTCTCTCTCCCCCCCCCCCCCCCCCCCCCCCTTAGTTTGGCTCTCCCTCTAGGTGCTGCGCCCCGTCCGATCGATCGGCGAGAGGGGGGGGGGGGAGACGGTACACTGATGCCTTGATCTTCTCGACCCGGGGACGTTTTCTTTTCTTTGGTCGGCTAGACTGTTACGGGATGTCTTTGGGTTGTGGACAAAGCGAGACGAGCGAGGGTGTTATTTTGAGCTTCGGTTCAACACGTCGACGAGTGTTTCCCCGCTTGCCGAGATACCCAGGAACAAATAGGCGCTGAATCGAGAACTCACTCGATAGATGCAGCCCTTGTTGTTTCTCTGTTTTGATTTCCTTTTTCGTCCGTCTTTCTGTCTTTCAGTGGTTTCTTCTCTCTTCCCGTCTGTCCTCCTTTCGGTCCTTTTGATTTAGTCTTGTGTGGATGTTCTCTTCCTATCCATTTCTGTCCCGCCCTGTCTAGATTTGTGTCCTTATTTTCGTCTGATTCACTGCTCCGCCTCTCTCCCTGCCCTCGTTTCCTCCTCCTCCCGTCTCTATTCTGTCATCCCATCCTCCTCTTTGACTCCTTCTCCACCTCGTCCGGTCTCTCCTCCTCTTGTCTCTATTCTGTCATCCCGTCCTCCTCTTTGACTCCTTCTCCACCTCGTCCGGTCTCTCCTCCTCCCGTCTCTATTCTGTCATCCCGTCCTCCTCTTTGACTCCTTCTCCACCTCGTTCGGTCTCTCCTCCTCTTGTCTCTATTCTGTCATCCCGTCCTCCTTTGTTCGACACTGTCCATCCCGGTCGGTGTCTCCTCCTACCGTCTCCAGTCCTCTCTCTCCCCTTCCTCTAGCCCTAAAGGCTACAGTGGTGGCCGCTCAGACAGAACACCCATATCCGTTTTCGAAGCACTCACTTTGTCGTTGTCTCCCTCCGCGCAGACGAGACGGAGTACGAGTACAGCGGCAGCGAGGAGGAAGAGGAGGAGCCCGCGGAGCAGGACGGGGAACCAAGGTGTGACCTTTGACCTCCCAGGGTTCAGACACATCCGACTCTTCACCTCCACGAGCTAAAGTGTCTGAATGGTGGACAGTGTTGTGGAGGGCTCACGAGATCCATATAGGCGGTTGGATTCCAGGGGTTTGGGTTGGTTGGTGGCCCAGCTGGATCTTTAGAATCCATTGTTGAGGAAACTAAGAGTTTTGTGTTTTTTAAAGAGGCTCTATAAAGTCCCGACTGTGCTTCCTCATTGCATTCCACCGTCGCCAGTGTCAGAGGAAGTCCTGTGTGTCACTTATGAGTAACGCACTGCGTTAGTAATACCCTGAAAGGCTTGGTGTTTGGAGATCGCTGCAAGGGGGGATAAAGTTAACAGCAACAGGATGCCGTGTGTCACGCTGTAAATCACCCGAGAAATGCCTGTAATTCATGATGCTTTGGATAAAAGCATCTGCCAAATGAGGAGTTTGATAAGAGGTGGGAAATCCCTTGTCTTCTAACTAGCGGAGATGGTTTTGAAGTCTGCTCCGAATATTAACTGCTCAAACTTGAAGCAAATGACGACGTTGTAGTATAAAATAATATTCTTCAGTGAGCATTGTTGGCATTGGCTGCTGACGTCCTTTTTCTTACTCTGTGGCGGTGTAGTAAACAGTACTTTTGGAAATGGTACTCAAACAATGAGCCCAGTCCAACAGGGTCTCTGAGAACGTACGGTGTTTATCAAAAATAGTATCTATAACTTCATAAGCTGGCAATCTCCAGCAAGCCTACATTAATAAACATCAGGGGACCCCCAAGATGGTGGAACACTAAATAACATTCTCCTTCCCCATCCTCTCACTCAACCTCCTCCTCCTCTTCCTCCTCCTCCTCCTCCTCCCGCTCCCTCTCCCCCTCCCCCACCTCCTCCCCCTTCCCCACCTCCTCCTCCCTCCCCCACCACCTCCTCCTCCCCCACCCACTCATTCCCCACCTCCCTCCTCCTCCCCCCCCCCCTCCTCCCCCTCCTCCTCCCCCTCCCCCAGCTCCATCGTCAACGTGCCGGGTGAGTCCACGCTGCGCCGGGACTTCATCCGGCTGCAGCAGGAGAACAAGGAGCGCTCCGAGGCGCTGCGGCGGCAGCAGCTGCTGCAGGAGCAGCAGATGAGGGAGCAGGAGGAGTACAAGAGGCAGCTGCTGGCCGAGCGGCAGAAGCGCATCGAGCAGCAGAAGGAGCAGAGGCGGCGGCTGGAGGAGGTGAGTGGGGGAGGGCGTCACCATGGCGATGAGGCGGCGGCGGCGGCGGCGGCGGCCGTCGGCTGTTGGTTTATTGACGTCTTGGTTCTCGTTTTTTGTTGTTCCCGCTGAACGTTGAACTGAAGTTTGTATTTTTCTCCCTCTCTCTCTCTCTCCCCCTTCTATCTCTCCATCGGATCGCTCTCCCCTTCTGCCTCCTCCTTTTCTCTCCCTCTCCCTCCCTCCTTTTTCTCTCCTTTTTCTCCTCATTCTGTTTCCCCTCATTTCCTTTTACCCATTTTACTTGCTCTCGTTCTCTCTCTCTCTCTCTCTCTCGCCCCTCCCTCTCCCTCCCCCCACCTGCTCTCTCTCCCTCCCTCCCTCATTCTCTCTCTCGCCCCTCGCCCCCCCACCTGCTCTCTCTCTCCCTCCCTCCCTCCTTCTCTCTCTCTCTCTCGCCCCTCCCTCCCTCCTTCTCTCTCTCCCTCCCTCCCTCCTTCTCTCTCTCTCTTGCCCCTCCCTCCCTCCATCCTTCTCTCTCTCCCTCCCTCCCTCGTTCGCTCTCCCTTTCTCGCCCCTCCCTCCCTCCCTTCCTCCCTCGCCCCTCCCTCCCTCCCTTCCTCCCTCGCCCCTCTCTTGCCCCTCCCTCGCCCCGGAGCAGCAACAGCGCCGCGAGCGCGAGGTGCGGCGGCAGCAGGAGCGCGAGCAGCGCCGCCGCGAGCAGGAGGAGAAGCGCCGCGTGGAGGAGACGGACCGCCGCCGCAAGGAGGAGGAGGAGCGCCGGCGGGCCGAGGACGAGAAGAGGAGGAACGACCGGGAGCAGGTCGGTCCCAGAACCACCCCCCCACCACCATCACCCCCATCCCACCACTGGGAGCGAGTCGCAGCCATCCCAAGAGTCCAATCAGCGTTTCGGGATTCTTATGCTACGGCCACACCAAACGCGTTGCTCGCGTTAGGGGCGTTGAAAATCGGCATTTTTGCATAGGGAACCATTGGTTTAGGCGCGGTACACGCGTTGAAGCGTTGAAGCGTTGCGTTGGGGGCGTTAGGCGCGGCAGTTGCACGTAATTACGCACGTAAACGCAGTAACGCGCCCAACGCACCAACGCCCGGAGTTCAGAAAATTGAACTTTCAACGCTCCAACGCGTGACGCTTAGCCGCGGTAGCCAATCAGCGTGGAGCTTGACCCGACGTCACTGGCAGAGAGTAGTGAGCTTGCACAGAAGCATACGGCCGACATCTTCCTTTTTTCTGGGTGGAAATAGTAACATAGTTACGCCATTAAATGCGTTTATGGAAGCATTTTTAGCGAGAAATGTGCATTTTACTTTCATAATGTTCGCTCAGTGAATGTGAAGGATGTTTGGTTTGATAGTTATGACGAAGAGGGAACGCTCCGTTCACTTGCATGGACATGGACTCATCTAGCTGCGTTGGCGCGTTGACGCGTTGGAAGCGTTGAACCACCACACACTGGTCAAGCGTCAGGTTAGGCGCGTTACTCGCGTTGTCCAACGCGAGTAACGCGGTTGGTGTGGCCGCACCATTAGATACAATACTCTGTTAATACTCAAGCTAGCTTCACCAGCTAGCTTCACCAGCTAGCTCCACCAGCTAGCTCCACCAGCTAGCTCCACCAGCTATCTCCACCAGCTAGCTCCACCAGCTAGCTTCACCAGCTAGCTCGTAGGTATAAATGATCCTGGACCATTTCTGAGGTCAAGGCTGATCACAGAAGCGCTTTAACTGGTATATATATTCTACGATTAAAAGGCGCTGGCTAGCCCGTACCTATTGAGAGTCCCGAAAGCCCTTCCGAGCTACGCTAGTTTGCGTCACAAAGTCCGTCGTCGTCAGTTGGATTGGACAGTACCGACTGTTGTAACGTTATTTCATTATTCAATTGTGAAAGTTTCCCGCCTGGTAACTTAGAGGGGCTCAATCTTACAGTGCCACTTAAAAAACTAGGACAATTATGTGCGCTAAATCAGTCCATTTTCACCACCAAATAAGTTTCATGGCACCGTATTGTAATAACAAACCCAAGAAAAGAAGATGGAGGGTCCTACTTCTGGACCCACCTTTTGTTTCCCGTTTCCTGGCCCTCCACCAACGGCGCGGCGTGCTTTGTGTTGATTGACAGGAGTACATCCGCCGGCAGTTGGAGGAGGAGCAGAGGCACCTGGAGATGCTGCAGCAACAGCTGCTCCACGAGCAGGCCATGCTGTTGGTGAGAGAGAGACACACACACACACACACACACACACACACACACACACACACACACACACACACACACACACACACACACACACACTAGGGATGGGCATTCGATTAAGTCGTCCTGGTCGATCGTCGTGAGAACTAGCGATCAATTTTCGATTAATCATTCATATTTTTATATTAAAATTAACTATTTATATGCTCTATTCAAAATGCAATGGAAATTTTCTGGTCAGATTTAGAAGCGGAAGAACGGCTCAATCGGAATAGAAAATGATCCTATGTACGCCTCAATCGGAATACACGAGAATGCGCGAGAGACATACGGACGTGCGCACTTTTGTAAACGCCGTGTATACGGTACATTCGGATCGCATGATAGGAATAGTTCTATTCCGATAATGAATCGAATCGGATCAGAAGTGTCTATGAATACAATTCTCTGATCGGAATAGAATTCCAACGCGGAATAGAAGAGGTGGTGTAGTCCACCATGATCGACATGTGTACACTTATTCCGATTGGTTTGGGCTGGGTGCGGCTACTTTTTGAGTTGGAGAGATGGCATCAGCAGTCGCAGTAGTTCGTCCCTCTGTACTTTTATGCGCACCGAACTGGACCTCTGTCAAGGAAATTCGATTTTTTTGCCTGATTCACGTCTTTCTTAGCACTCCGCCACTTGTCAACCCCAGCATGTCCGGTTGCTAAGCGACGTCAGTGTCTTTTGCGGACTATTTCTCTGCTGAACAACGCTACGAATGGTAATAATAAGTAAAAAGACAAACCTTGTGAAGATATAGACAAAATTCTTAATGGTCAATTAGTCGATCGTAAATTAATCATGCCCGTCCCTAACACACACACGCACGTTTATTTCACGGTTATCATCTTGAAATGCAAATGAACCTCTTTGAGAGTTTGAAGCATTTATCTATCGTATGCGATTGGTTCTCTCGGTTGGGTTGGGTTTCACAAAACCTCATGAGTCAAAACAAACAGGATTCTTTCAAGGGTATTTCTTCCCTCCCTCTTTAAGCCGTAGTAAAACAAATCATTTATAACCCCGAACCAACCCGTCCCCTTTCCTAGTGGCTTTGGAGTTATTTGACCCAGACCGATGCAGAATTATGAAATATTCAGATTTCCACAGCAGTTGTGTTTCATCTGCTGTGAATAACAGACATCAGATTTTATTGTACTGTCTTTTATGACAACTATGCGAGTCTCCGTTAAATGACTCACTGCTTTTATGTATCTCATTCTGGATTTTACTGGTTCTACTCGGACGATAGGAATCGAGCATATTTGAGCGCTTTGATTTAAGGATTTCAATTAAAAGCATTGCGATAATTGTTGCGTGCCGACATAATGTTTTTGTTTTGTGTGATTCGCTTTGAATACTAATTGTTCTTTAACCTTATTCAGGGAGTTTTATGGCCCAAGAAAGGGAAAAATTAGAGCTAAAGAGAACAAAAATGATCGTATAATATGATAACGATTTGACATAATTGCAGTCAGTTTTTTAGGGTGCGTAGCGTTTTGCACGGATGCCTCCTTTCAGCTGAGAGGGGGTTCAGCCTTTACTGTCCACCAACGATGGGCTCTGACCAACGCTGTCAACACTCTCTGACCTGATCCCCTAACCAACACACACACACACACACACACACACACACACACACACACACACACACACACCAGGAGTTCAAGTGGCGCGAGCTGGAGGAGCAGCGCAAGGCCGAGCGTCTCCACAAGCGGCTGCAGCAGGAGCAGGCCTTCCTGCTCTCGCTCAAACACGACCGCCAGCCGCCGCCGCCGCCGCAGGGAGGGGCCGGCGACGCCAGCCCGGCCCCCTGCCACGTGCCGGACGGGCCCCCTGCGGCCCTCACCCCGACCCCCCAGGCGCAAGTCCTCGACGGCCCCCTCGCTTTAGACAGACCCCTCGCGGGCGCCCCCCCAGACGCCGCCGTCGAGCCCCATCCCCCGTCCTCCAAGACGGCCGACCCCGACCACGCCCCGCCCGACACCGCGCCCCAAACAAACCGCCAGACCGACGACGCCGGCACCCCCCCCCAGACAGAAGAGGCGGAGCCTGTGGGTTCCCCTCCTCCTCCTCAGCCTACCCTAGAGGTGAACCTCGTCGTCGGGCGCCCCCCTCGCCCGCCCCCGGCTCTGTCTCCCGCTGTCGTCTGCTTCCTCTGGCCCCCCTCCCAACTCGTCTTCTCCCGGTCTGCAGCACGTGGCTCCGGGGGTCAAACGCTGTTTTGTTTTTTTCCTTCCTAGAAAAAAAAAAAATACGACACAAAAAAAGTTGTTTACAGTCCCGACGCCTAGAGGCGACTGAAAACGAGACCAGCCGTGTAAAGCTGACGGAAATGTGTTGTTTGTCTCATTGCGGAGGAGGCCGTGTCCTCTTTCGTTCCCAAAGGACCAGTGTTTCTTAAGGAGGCAGCTCCTCCTACAGCTGGGGGTCCGCGTAGTGGGGTACGACGCGCCCTGAATGTAAAACTACCGGGCTCTGAAGTCCCCCCTGTGTTCCCCGGCACACCAGAGCTGTTTGCGCCCACTGCTGCTTTGCATATCTTCTGTGTACTGACTACTAAACCCTTTCATTAGGCGTTGGTCCCCTTTTTCAGTTTTTCCTGATCGTCGACAAACCTGAAACACGGTTTTAAGGATTCAGTTGCAGTATAACCGCAGCTATGCTAGGTGTGACAAATTGCACACGCATAAGGCATTGGTTTTTGGTTTGTGTTTTTGTCACGGTAGACCAAAACAGACTAGGTCTTGTTTTGTGGCCCCAACCCCATAGCAAGCCCAAAAGATTTTTGCAGTCTGATTTAATGCGATTGTCCGAACTATTCAATAGCACCCTACAATTTGACAACCATCATTCAACGGTTTTCTATGATTTCTAAAGAAACCAAACATTTTCAGGTGTAAAGTATACTATACAAAGCATTACTGCAGTCTGACGTTTACAGCCTAAAGCATCACACACCGCAAGGGGGCTAAGAGTACCCAGCAGCCCCGAGACAAAATCCCCATTCAGCGATGTACGACGACAAACCGGCTCAAATTCCGAATTCGAAGTCTTCACCCGTCTGTGACTTTTCTTGGCTTTTGTCTGAGACTCGATGAACGCCATCTGTTATGGCCCTTTCCCTCCTCTTATTCCTGAATGGCCTTACATGTAGCACCGGGCGCCTTGCCACTGTCCTCCTTCTCGGCATGTAGGTGTGTAACGTGCATGCGTACGACCTGAGGCCCCCGTACTAACAAGCGGGGGCCCCTAACTTCCCGAAAGGCCCCTCGCGAACCGTCGCCACTGACTCCTTAACCGATTTTGTTTCGTCGTCGCTTCTTCTTCGCCCGAGTCGTTACGCGGTTTCCAGGTGAGGTTCCTGGGGAACGTACTTTCCAGAGTAGGGCTGTGCGCACGTTCGTCCGCCCCCTGGCTTCGCGTCGAGGGGTGTCTCGGACCTGTGTGTGGCTGCCGGCCCGTACGCGGTGGTGGTGTAGCTGTCATTCGCCATGCAGATGAACCCTTCGTCTGGCGGTTTTGGAGAATCCCTGAAGGGCTTTCCCAAAAATTGGCGAATGGCAGGAGAAATAAACGGAGGGGAATTTAAAGGAATAACCATTGATTCGAGGTGATTAGCGTGGAATTAACAATGACGGCATTGATATGGTAATGCCGTATCCACTTAACAGAGTGGAGACTGTTTGCTTAATTCATCAAAATCTGGGTTTCGCTTTCTATCCTTTGTACGCCATTTTGTTCCGACACTAAAAGAGTTCCCCTCGGTTATTCACCTCAGCCGCTGACCTCGGCCCGTGTTTGTTCGTACCGTGTCCCTGTGTGTCTCTGGTTCTAACTCCTCCCCTTCCTGTCCCCCTCCCCCCCCCCCCCCATGCTGCGGCCGCCCTCCCCAGGCGGACGAGCGCTACCGCAAGAACATCCAGGGCTCCCCGCAGACAGCCCCGCCCCCCAAGCAGCCCCCCCTGCCCCCCCGCTCCTCCGAACCCTTCTCCAACGGGGCGGGGCCGGCCGAGGCCTCCGCCATGCACCGGCCCATGGAGCCACAGGTAACCCTCCCTCCTCCCTCCCTCCCTCCCTCCCTCCTTCCTCCCTCCCTTCCCTCCTCCCTCCCTCCCTCCCTCCCCCCTCCTCCCTCCCTCCCTCCCTCCCTCCCTCTCTTCCTCCCTCCCTCCCTCCCCCCCTCCCTCCCTCCCTTCCTCCCTCCAACCTCCCTCCCTCCCCTCCTCCCTCCCTCTATCCCACCTCCTCTCCTCCCTGCCTCCATCCTACCTCCTCCCTCCTCTCCCTCCCTCCTTCCTCCCCCCTCCCCCCTCCTCCCTCCTCCCTCCCTCCTTCCTCCCCCTCCTCCCTCCTCCCTCCCTCCATCCGACCTCCATCTCCGCCCTCCCTCCCTCCTCCCCTCCCCTCCTCTCCCCCCTCCCCCCTCGCCCCCCTCCTATGACTCATCACATACTTTACATCAACCAAGATCTAAATGGCTAAAAGATCCACCTTTTTTAAACGTATCGTCATGGCATTTGGACGCCGTGTTTCGGGATCATGTCTTCGAAATTCCTACGCAGTTTTATTTAAAGCTGTCTGATCTGAAACGTCGCCAAAGTCGGAGGTCATTTGAAACCGAAACACTGGCGTGAGAAAAGGGTCCTTCGATGATCCCTCCGCCCTCGAGGGTCGATACATCGGCCTCACACCCAGTGCACTTCTCCACATATATATACCCGGTTGTTGGTCTCGGAAAGGTGTTCACGGACTGCGAGTGAGGTGTGTGAGTGTGTGTGTGTGTGTGTGTGTGTGCGTGTCTGTCTGTGTGTGTGCGCGCATGCGTGCGTGTGCGTGAAAGTGCACGTGTGTACTTTTGACGTTCATCTACCCTCATTCCTCACTGTATCGTCTTCTTGCCCACCCCCACCCCTTCTCCCTCCTCCCCTCTCCTCCTCCTCCCTCCTCCTCCCCCTCCCTCCTCCTCCTCCCCCCTCCCTCCTCCACCTCCTCCTCCCCCCTCTCCCCCTCCTCCTCCTCCCCCCTCTCCTCCTCCCTCCTCCCCCCCCCCCCCTCCACCTCATCCAAGGTCCAGTGGTCCCACCTGGCCGCTCTCAAGAGCAGCACCAGCGCCGCCGCCTCCGCCCCCTCTCCTCCTCCTCCACCTCCCCCCCCCGCCGCCCCCCCCATCGGGGCCCCCCCGCCCGCGGTCGCGCGCTCGCAGTCGTTCAGCGAGCCTGGCGGCGGCGGCGGCGGCGGCGTTGCCCCGGGCTACGCCCAGCTGCACCTGCGCTCCGCCCAGGACCCCCCCCAACACCAACACCACCACCACCACCATCATCACCCATCGCCCGCACGACCCGACCCCCAGCCCCAACCTCCCCAACACCACCACCCCCAGGCCCCCAGCGACGAGGTGCCTCCCAGGGTAAGGACACCGCCGCTCGGACCCCCCCCCCCCACCCGACCCCACCCTGTCCCCGCCGCGGAGCTGGGCAATACGGAGGGCGTCATCGCCTCGACGACGCCATCTCCACCCGGCCTCGCCGATGACGAACGCCTACGCCGCTTTTCGATTGGCTCACGCAACGACGTTTTGTTCTTAGCGAGGGCAGTACTTGGCGTTGGAGTAAAGTCACTTTGGATTCATTATTTGGTCCTTGCTGCTTAAAGGTAGCCTGGTCCTACCAGACTCTCGTACTTCAGTTCATTTGGACAGAGAGTCTGGACCCGCTCAATTGACTAAACGTTAACTCACTTGAAGGCGGGCATCTGTTGAAGTTTAAAACTATTGGATCCGCCCAGTGCCACTCTGGATCTGCCGTAACTAATCGCCAACGTTTGGTCGGGAATCACGTTGCGCGCAGGCTGTAAACAAACCAATCGCCGTGCGTGAAGATGTCCGTCAACGAGAGCTGACTTTAACATCATCGTTCTCAGTCACTCCCTCTGTTCGCTGATTGGATGCAGAAAATTTAGACGGGAGAAAACCCACTAACATACCGCAGACCCAGACGTAGTACTGAATGGAAATTCAAATTGAGCGGAAGTACTTAGGCGGGCGGAGCCAGGCTAGCTTAAAAGACCACCAAAATCACAACTTCACAAAGTGTACATTTTCCATTGCAAGCAAAAAAGGATTGTATGGAAGTACTGTGTATCTCAATCTCATTCTAGAGGTGAATGGCGATATCGATGGCGTTGATATATTGCCCAGCTCTGTCCCCACCAACCCCCCCACCCCCTGACCCTCACCCCGTCACCCCGTCCCCGCCCTCTGCCATCCATCTGTGTTTGCTTCTTCTGTCAACCACGAGCTGGCAACCCATGGCCTGCCCGCGTGCCTTTGAGCTGTGTCGCTGCGCGTTGTCGATTTTAATTATTTTGCTCCGTCTCTGTCTGCCAATGCCTCATTTTGTTCCGCATTTCTCTCAATCGCAGAATGGAGCTGTGATTGTGTGCGCTGATTATGTTTGGCTTCGCCGTGGCTGCTTCTGTGAATCCTGGTGTTCACCTCGTTGTTCCTTTTTCTTTGCCGTCCGCAATCGCAAAAAACGGCTGGCAAAAATCGCTGTTATGCTGTCTTGCCGCGTAGTACTTTTTCGGATGCTCATTCGAGTGTGTGTGTGTGTGTGTGTGTGTGTGTGTGTGTGTGTGTGTGTGTGTGTGTGTGTGTGTGTGTGTGTGTGTGTGTGTGTGTGTGTGTGTGTGTGTGTGTGTGTGTGTGTCAGGTCCCGGTGAGGACAACGTCCAGGTCTCCTGTGCTGTCCCGCCGCGAGTCGCCCTTGCCGACGCAGCCTAGCAACCAGGTCGCCCAGAGGAACGTCGGCAGGTAACCGTGGAAACCAATTCATTCAGTGGACCCCCGCACACAGGAAGTCAACGCTAACAATAAAGTTCGGCAATCCTTTGTTTTGGTCGCCAATGCTAATGCCGCTGCCGTTTGTCACGCCAACAATGACCGTAACACGGATCGGTTGCTAACGCTAATGCTGATGCTAGGCTAATCGCCCCTCCCCTTGGGTCCCGTTAGCAGCGCGGAGCCCCGTCCGCTGTGGGACCGCGTGGAGAAGCTGCAGCCCCGGCCGGGCAGCGGCAGCTCCTCGGGCTCGTCCAACTCCAGCTCCCAGGCTGGCTCCGGGGACCGCTTCAGGCCTCGCTGTGAGTCCCCCGGTACTGTGGCCCCCCTCCTCCCTCACACCTCTACTAACACCCCCCCCCCACCCTCCCCCGCCGCTTGGTGGGGATGCTAGCCTCATGGGCGATGAACTAGAGGCCATCTTGGTCCTAAATGCCGGGTCTAGTAAGCTAGCGACTGGAACCAAGATGGAACAAAGATGGCCGCTAGGTGAACTCGTGAAGCTCTCTCTGAACTGACCTGTCCTGTACAACAAATCGTTATTGAATGGCTTTAAATGTTATATACAGCCTTGGTGTACTGTACTTTACCAACATTATTGAAAGACAAGGATACGATTTTGTTTGTAGATGGGTTGGGAAAAGTTAGGGAGAAAAAACGTTTTTTCTTTGCTTAAATTAACCTCCCCATACTAATCCTAAACACCATCCTTTAAACAAACTGGTTCTGTTTGTAGGAATAGAGCGTCAGTTCATTTCCGTTAAATGGTCATTTTAGAACGAACCGATCAATGAAGACTCCAAAGGACAAAAGACCAAATAAGGACTTCCCAACGGTTCAGAATAGCCGTTTTATCCCACACTTGGTTCTTGTGTTTCCAACCGCCGTTTCATGTTCAGAACCTGTCAAACCTGTGTCTTCTACACAGCCCCTGGTGTATTTCCTTCTTTGCCGTTGATTACTAACTTTACCGTTGCCCCCCCCCCCCCCCCTTCCTTCCCCTCCTCCCAAAGCCTCTTCCAAATCCGAAGGGTCGCCCCTCCAACGACCGGACAACGCTGCCAAAAAGACAGAAGACAAGAACCTGGCCAGGCCAAGCCGGCCAGCCGTAAGTCTTACACTTCAGCCTCCTTAACTCGGAGGCAAGGGGGGCTTTTAATTTGGAGACTTTAGATTTTTTGGACGCGAGATAAATGAGGAAAGGTTTGAAGATATAGCCCTGGCTTTCGCTAGAATAAAGTGATCAGGGTTTGTATTTCTGAAGTGTTGCCGGTATGCAGTGAGTCTATGGAAGCTCCTCTTAAAAAACAAACGAAAAAAAAAAGGAGTAAGTCACTCAGTATATTGAAACCGAGTGACTCACTAAAGCAGCGTTGATGGATTCATTTCAGTGGAGTGATGACAAAGGTTTTTCCTGTCACACCGACGGGGAACCAAATACAGTTCAACCAGACGTCCGAACTTGATTTTCTTGTGTTTTTTCATTCCATTATTGCCCCCGACTGTGAACTCTGAGCCATGATGTGGTTGTCTGGGAATTTCTTAGGGTGACGTGGTAAGCCTGATTAAAAAAACAACCAAACAATGGATGGCATGATGATGTATGACACGCCCGCGCCATTTTGTCCCCAGCACGGCCCTTTTCATAAAACAAACACAAAAACCTTAGATATGATTGGATACGGTAGTACAACCAATCACCAGCGGTTCATTCGATTATGCTTGCGAATGGGTGTAGCTTTCGGCCTTTGTAGGAAGTGACCACTTTATCTTTCCCTTTGCCAACTGCCTGGTCACTTTCTGCCCCGAATCACTCGTGTCTCATTGGCCAGACACCACCTGACGTCACACCATGATACACCGCTTCTCATTGGCCAGACACCAACCGACTTCACACCACGACACACCGCTTCTCATTGGCCAAACACCACGTGACGTCACACCACGATACACCGCTTCTCATTGGCCAGACACCACCTGACGTCACACCACGATACACCGCTTCTCATTGGCCAGACACCACCTGACTTCACACCACGACACACAGCTTCTCATTGGCCAGACACCACCTGACGTCACAGCACGATACACCGCTTCTCCTCTGATCAAGGACGGGCATGAGTCCTAACAGGCTCCAACTCTGTCTTTGTAAACGCTTTTAGAGGACACTCTCCAGTCTGGTTTAGAGGGTTGGCGGACGTCACCTTTTTGTGAACTGTAATTTGGCCGCTGAAGGATGCTGCATCACTGTCCTTGCAGCGAAATTTGACCAAGCTGTCCTTTTTTTAACCTCATCAAGCAAATCTTTTCCAAAAAAAGTCATTACGAATGGGATGCCTAGAGACTTATTATTGGCATAGACCCAGGGTGTTCCAGAACTATTCTAGAGGGTTCTCTGTCCGGGTTTACTCGAGTCTTTCAAATGCTTGACTATAAGACGACCAGCCATCACTTAAGCAAAAATTGTGCTATGCATTAAAAAACACAAATGACTGAAAATGTCTGTAACACGGCACTCTGGAAATATGAACGAAATTTCCTAATGAACAAAATTTGAACAAAATTTCTAGTGACGGTGAACACAAACTCTTGTCTGCCTGACTGACCTTTTGACCCTTTGGGCCCCGGCGTCTCCCAGGACCTGACGGCCCTGGCCAAGGAGCTGCGTGCCGTGGACGACGTGCGGCCCCCGCACAAGGTCACGGACTACTCCTCCTCCAGCGACGACTCGGGCACCACCGACGAGGAGGAGGACGAGGAGGTGGACCAGGAGGCGGGCGAGGAGTCCACGTCCGGGGCCGAGGACTCCAGGGCTGGGTAGGTCCTGCCCTTCGCCGCTTCCCTGGCGCCTGGTCTTCCACGGGTCCCCCCCCACCCCCCCCACCCCCCCGTTGCCTCGCTGCTAAGCTTGTTGCTAAGGGTCCCAGGGTGTTGTTTACCACCAACGGGTGTAAGGCTGGGTTATGGTTCCGCGTCGACGCACCTCAAAGGGGGGGTTCCTCCTTGCGTCCCCCCGCGAGGGCCTGACGTGCAACTTCCCAAAAATTGGAACCTTGCGTCGAGGCGACGCAAGCAGCAAGGGCTGTGATGTGTCCGCTCACTAAAACCCAGACGCGGAACCGAAACTGGTTCGCGACGGCGTCGGGAGCGTCTGTGTGGTCGTTGCGTCGCGTCGACGTGGAACCGTAGCTGAGCCTTTAGTCGTGACGTGTTGGGATCTATCCATCGGTGGGGGGGCTCACAAGTGGGAGTGTGGCCGCCCGGATGTCTGGATGACTGTCCGCCCCTCACACCTGGTGTGGAAAACGGGGGGCACCTTTTTCATGCGCGTCTCAATCGCGTTGCTTTGATTTGCTTCATCACTTGCTCAAATGCTCCTTCTGCTATTGCGAAAGGCTAACGCTAGTTGTTATTGGAGTCTGCTTCTCCGTCCATTCAAATAATCGCCAAACACGGTTTATTGTAAATGCTGTTTCAGATTGGCTCAAATTTGGGACTTTCCATAATTTAAGTATTTCCAAATTCTGTTCCAACAAACTCGTTGGTTTCATGTCTGTTGTGTGCTTGGCTTTAAAACAGCAAGGCTTGCCTCTATGTTTCACAGTGCAGTTTTTAAAAAAAGTCTGGCTATGACCACGCTGCTTATACTCTGCTCGTTCCTGCACCTTTTTGGGGGGCCGGGGGATTGCTTTGCATGTCTGCGGCTGCATGTCTATTAACACGGGTCTCGCTACGGACGTCAGATATTCCCATGGCTTCTACAGGAGGCTGAGCAACGGCGAGACGGAGTCCCTGAAGACCATGCTGGCCGAGGACTCGGAGAGCGACCAGGCCACAACGCCCTCCAAAGACGGCACCCTGGTCATCAGACAGGTATGGCCGTGACGATGTCCCCCCCCCCCCCCCTTTACTCGACCTGGATCTCCGCTGGGGATAAGGTGTGGTGGGACGGTGGCTGGGGATGGATCCGTACGTTGACATGCGAGACGTAATTTGTTGCAGCTGAAGTGACCAGGTGGTGGTCGTTTTTTTCCCAGTTGAGAAGATTTGAGTTATCGCTTTGGTTTGCTCTAAGGGGACACGGGTTCACGTTACTGGGTTTCAGCGACGACGTGAGAGTTGGGGAAACCTGGTTACTGCAGTGACTAGCTTAGAATGGCTTTCCAGCACTCGTGTAAATGCACTGTTGAGGTTCGTCTCATCAGCTTTATTATAATCCACTTTGTTTCCGTAGCAACCTTTGTAGAACCAAGTTTACAATGTCCTCTTTTTAATAGCACATGCACTACCGGCACTGCGGATATGAACGAGCACAGTTTGGGACACACGGCGATGGGTGAAGAGAGACAGCCTTTTTTCTGTTTGTGTATTTTCCCCGTTTTCCACAATTGTTTTGGTTAACTGCCCGTGCCTATCCCGTCACATCCTTCACGCTCTTCCCGCGCGGTCGTACTCGCTCAAGTGTACCGGCGTCTGGTCTAGCTAAGAGCCCATTATCCGGCCCGACAGGGATGGAGAAGCCTGTTTACCCTCCCTTTTATGTCAGCGAAGTGCCTTTTTCAGGGTGTGTGTAAACCCTATGAATTATGTATCGTGCCGGGAATACCAGAGAAGGTGGGGGGAGGGGAGGGGGGGGGGGGGGGGGGTCCGATATGAAACAACGGGACATTGTGTGTGGGGGTGGGTGATGACGTCACCTAGCGGTAGCTTAGGAGCCGATGGGGGGGCCACGCCCTGTTCCCCCCCCCATGGTGTGCCTGTTCTGTGCTTGCAGAGCGCCAGTGAGCTAAAGAGTGCGGCGGCGGCTCTGGTCGCCGCCGCTGGCACTGGCCCGCCGGAGAAAAACGGCTTGCACCACCTCCCGCACCAGCTCCCGCACCACCTCCACCTCCTCCACCAGCACCAGCAGCAGCAACAGCAGCAGCACCTGCCCGACCTTATCCAGCAGAGCCACCCCTCCCCTTCCTTGGCCGCCTCCTCCGCCTCCTCCACCACCTCATCCTCCGCCTCCTCCACCCCCATGCCCTCCTCCTCCTCCTCCACCTCCACCACCTCCTCCTCCTCCTCCTTCCCCCCGGCGTCCAGCCACAACGGCTCCCAGGCCTTGCGGCCGCAGAACCTCCTGGATCAGCTCAATGCCGAGGAGGTAGGACATCCCCCCCCCCCCCCCCCCCCCCCCCCATCTCCCCCTCCACCCTTCCCCCACCTCCCCGACATCCACCTCCACCCACCCTCCCACCCTCCCTCCCTCCCTCCCCTCCTACTCACACACCGGAACGGAGCGCAGAGATGTGTACACACTGTCGGCCACGCCCCGTGGCGTTTGTTTTGAACTTTGGGTCGGGGGGCGTTGCCAGGACGATGAGGTCATCATCAGTCGCGCAGAAGTCGATTTTCGAGTGACCTCCTCAAACCGGTTTCTCGTAGCGCATTGTGTCAGCACAGCCTGACTCACCCGTGTGTGCTGAGGATCAAATGCAAATCCTATTGTTAGATTCCACCCCGCGACTTGTTAAGCGCTTGTGTTGAGACGCTAGCGCTTTCGGCTAACTAGCTAGGCTGAATCAGTGTGTACTATTCTCTGCGATCGGTTCTTGTTCATCGGTGCGCACCGGCCCCCCTCTCCCTCCCCCACCTTCCCCCCACACCTCACCCTCCCCCATCTCCCCCCACACCTCACCCTCCTCCTCTCTCCGGCTCACTTCTCGCCTGGCTCACACCTGGTGCACGGCCTGTCACTTACCAAAGCTCCTGCTTCTCCCAGCGCTGCCCCCTGGTGGTGGAACGTGGTCATGGCATGGAGGATCAGTTGTTGATGTGGGTGCAGCCAGCACAGGATATGCTCCCTCATTAGGTGGCACTGGTGGAAGGAAAAAAAAAAGAAAAAAAAGCTAACAAAATAAATGTCCTGCTTTTGCTTTTGTTCTCGATTCCTTCCCTGAGGTAATTTACCCATTTGGGTTGAATGAGGATCATTCTCTCGTTTGGTGAATGGGGTTTGGGCTAATGAGCAGCGGCTAGGCCAAAGTAATGTGGAGGACTTTTACTTTGTTAAGCTGTGCGTTGCTAGTTAGTCCGTCCTTGTGTGCCGGGGATAGGGGAGTCAAGAGCTGCATTGCTTTGTGTCTATAGTATCTACACGCCAATCTTATCTGTAGGAGGACGGTTTTTCTTGAAGGAGCGGATGGCCGAATGTCCATCAGCTCTCTTCCCCCTTGCCTTTAATGCACACAGCTTTGCTTTAACATTACTATTTCTTGTTTCCCATGTTTTGTTTTTAACACCAGGGCTTTTTGTGCCGCTTTCTGCCTTCAAAGTCTTCCTTAACCGCTTGCGACTGTTTTTTTCCACCTGATCTTGATTCGTTTGGGTTTCTGTGATTGGTTTGCGTACGCTGAGTGATTTAATTCCCGATTTAGTCTCTCCTTGAATGAAAAACGGATAACGTTTGTTTTGCACAACGCGAGGCTTTCTGATTTGTGTTTGTTGATTTGTGTTTGTCCTTCAATTAATTGTGTTTTGGCTTTTCATCGTTCAGACCCAGTCGGCCAGCAGCACCATGACCAAACACAAGTCTTCGTCCTCCTTCACACCCTTCATCGACCCCCGCCTCCTCCAGGTCTCGCCCTCCAGCGGCAGCTCCCTCAACAA
>NC_044051.1:39833663-39898663 GCF_902167405.1 Gadus morhua
CAAGCTAGACCATAATAGGTTTCAACTAACTAAAGGGTGTGAACATACCAAAAACAACGCATGCAATGCAATGAAACGTATTGCACGAGCGTCCCATTGATTATTCCCTCTCTCACGCTATGCAGGCAAGAAGAACAAGCTGCGTGTCTACTACCTGTCGTGGCTGAGGAACAAGATTTTGCACAACGACCCCGAGGTGGAGAAGAAGCAGGGCTGGGTTACCGTGGGCGACCTGGAGGGATGCGTCCACTACAAAGTCGGTAAGTCCAACCCAGAACCTCCACTTTGAGGGGGCCGCTCACTGCTTTAATGTACAGTGCACTGTTCAGGGGTGCTATCCTTGGGGATTGAACCCCCAGTACCTTACACCCTGGGAGTCGAACAGTCTTATCACCACTACCCTTCCTGACCTAGATCCCTCCTTCTCTCTCTAGTGAAATATGAGAGGATTAAGTTCTTGGTGCTGGCTTTGAAGAACGCTGTGGAGGTATACGCCTGGGCGCCCAAACCCTACCACAAATTCATGGCCTTCAAGGTAAGAGCGTGCCCGTTAGAGGAATCAAACGCATCCAACCTCAAAACTAAGGGTTATTGGGACACTGGCTGGTTGGATTGTCACGAAACATTACATTTAGAGCATTTGAGAGATGCTCCTATCCAAAGCGACGGTTAACACACATCAACGCACCGACGGCGGAGTCAACCATCATGCAAGGCGACAGCCAGCTCGTCAGGAACAGTTAGGGTTAGGTGTCTTGCTCAGGGACACATCGACGCTCGGTGAGGAGCCACGGATCGAACTAGCAAACCTCCGGTTACAAGTCAACCTGCCCTACCTTCTGGGCTAAGCCCCTCCTTGTACGTGCAATGAACCAATTGGAACCTATCGGTGCAACAACAAGAGCAAACTATCGTCGCTTTGGTTTTATTTTGAGTGTTTAGTCGGGGCTTCGGATTCAGACGGGTCGGGTTTGTGTTTTATTTTTATTATTTACTCCCCAGTCTTTCGGTGACCTGGTGCACAAACCTCTGTTGGTGGACCTGACGGTGGAGGAGGGTCAGAGGTTAAAGGTCATCTACGGCTCGTACTCGGGCTTCCACGCCGTGGACGTCGACTCCGGCGCCGTCTACGACATCTACCTTCCCACGCACGTGAGTAACGTGCGCACAGTTGGCACGTGAGAGGGATCGTACCCTTCTGGAAAAAATATGGGCCGTTGAAGTCATTGGTCGATCTGGTTTGAACACTTTTACGCGATGGTTTTGCAACGAAATTACTCATTTGTTACCTTTTTGTATCGTTCATTTTTGTGGAGGATTTGTAATTTGTAATGGAAAGATGATTCTAAAAAGCACAGAATGTGTTTGTCAGGCCCCTTACAACCCTCTCGTCCCTAACCAATCCACTTCTAACATCCTACTCTACAAAAGTACACACACATTGTCCGCAAAGACTACACGTTCCGAGCAGAGCCCGATATAGGATTTTTAAGGCTGATACCTTTACGAGAAACGCGCAACAAAACAAACAGATTTCCCTAACATTGGTTATTTGTAGTTATCCTTTAAATCCTTTTCACTCTCAGCTAACACGTAACAACAGCAAAACTAGACATGGTAGTCATGAATTAAGTCATGCTTATCGACTTTAGAGAATTGATGGGGATGTTCTTTTAATTGTTATTCAAGCAATGTATGTCTCGTGACAGTTGCCAATGAACACACATGAACAACACCGATGATCTCCGTCGATCTCCGTCATTCACTCTGCCTGACTCTGGCTGCATCAGCGGGTTTGGGGCGTTATAGCGCCCTCTGGTGGACAAACAGTATGTATATATATATATATTTTTTTTTTTCATATTCGCCACACACCCCAGATCCAGACCAGCATCCAGTCCCACGCCATCATCATCCTGCCCAACACGGACGGCATCGAGCTGCTGGTGTGCTACGAGGACGAGGGCGTCTACGTCAACACCTACGGCCGCATCACTAAGGACGTGGTGCTGCAGTGGGGCGAGATGCCCACCTCCGTGGGTACGTCGGGGCCCGAAACCCCCAGACTCTCAGGAGCTTCCGGACTCGAGAGTTTCCCGCCACGGGACGCAAAGCGGAGTTCCCTTCTCTTTGGCTAGCGTTTGCGGCAGCGGCGTAGTAAAAAGACGCCAATTGACAAATTAGTCAAGCGGGGGGGGATTGGCCTTCTTGCGTTGTTTATGGCAGCCATTTTAATCCTAAACAACCATGGAAGAATGGATTCTCCACTCTGCGTTCCTCAAGATTTTTTCCTTGCTAATTAAGAGTTTTTTCTTGCCCTCTTACGAGGGCTGGGGTCGGGGGGGTGTCATCGATATTTGGCCTGTCAAGCCCTTTGAGACTGTACCGGTGATTAAGGGGTATACAAATAAAATGTATGAATTAAATTGGGGTTTTCGTGCCCACGGTAGGCTGCAGTACATTTTGGAGTTGAGCTGGTTGAGGTTTATGCAGAAGCGATAATACATAACTAACCTATACTGAGTTAATATTATAGTTTTTTGGACGTTTCCTGGGTTAGATTTAATTGTATAACGCTTCGTCCATGTCATCAACCAAAGCCCCATGCTTAACAACGCACACAGGGCCTGAATGCTTGTCTGACACATGCCCCCCCCCCCCTCTCTCTCTCTCAGCCTACATTAGGTCCAACCAGATTATGGGCTGGGGGGAGAAGGCCATCGAGATCCGCTCGGTGGAGACGGGGCACCTGGACGGGGTCTTCATGCACAAGAGGGCCCAGCGGCTCAAGTTCCTCTGTGAGAGGAATGACAAGGTGAGACAAACGGCTCGACCCAAGTAGCAGAGGTACTGACATCTAGATCCGCCAGGAGAGTGTTGGTAATGTGTCCCCAGGGTGATTAGGAAACTGGACATGTAAGCGTGAGTGGAGATGAGATTTACTTTTGAATCATTAGATTCATGTAAAAAGAGACACTTTCATGAGCCTTTGCTTCATGAAAGTGTTCCCAGACCGGTGGAAATGAGTTCTCTGGAGAAAGTCAACGACCACGAGGTTTCAGTCCCTGACCCTCTTCCCTCTCCGTCCCCCAGGTGTTCTTCGCCTCGGTGCGCTCCGGCGGCGCCAGCCAGGTGTACTTCATGACCCTGGGACGCACCTCTCTGATGAGCTGGTAGTCATGACGACCGCATCCCCCGAAGAAGAAGAAGAAAAAAAAAACGGGAAAAAAAAGGAAAACCAAACCTGCCGGCCAGGCAGGGGTGGGCGCGACAAAACCACACACTTAAAAAACACATGCACGAACGTACGCACGCACGCAAAAATACGAAAAAGCGGCCGACGGACTTTGACGATACTTCCCGAAGACGACAAACGACCCTGTGCTGATGTATAGACTGAACTGTATTGGACATTTCTGTTTCGTTAGAGGAGGAGGAGGAGGAGGAGGCGGCGGCGGCGGTTGGGGGGGAAGGATTTCCAACTGGCAGACGGAAGAGTCTATGTGTGTTTGCGGGAAGGGGGGACTGGGGTGTAATCGTACCCTACAGCATGGAACAGGCCCCTCCTTGTGGCGCACACCCCCCCCCCCCCCCCCCTAGCCCTTCCGCTTCCCCTTGTCTCTTTCGGCGGCCATCTTTGAGGTGGTGTAGCATGGATGGTAAACATATACGTGTCATAGTAATGCTTAGTCTTCTGTGTGTGTGTGTGTGTGTGTGTGTGTGTGTGTGCGTTTGCAGGAGGGCAGGGCCAGAGCTAGAGTCTGTAAAAGTGAGAAAAAGGCAGATGTGTGTGAATGGAAAGGGTGCGAGTGTGTGGATGCTAAGAAGTCAGTTCCGTACTAATACCGTTTTGTTTTAAAGGCCGCCCGGATCCCGGCGGGCCTAGTGTCGGACGTTTGATACCACTCGCCAACCAAATTGTATTCCTGTGTGATCCTAGCTTGACATAAATCCCCAGGGCCTTGTATCTGCGTACTTATATTTTGTACCCTGTTCTCCGTTAAGGGGAGATCCACCAGGGGGCGACATTCTGTGCCATTGTTTGTGTGTCTTTTTAAGAACTTTATAAGTGTCCCCTCAAATTACAGGGTATGGGGGAATTGACTTGTACATAGGCATACACCGCGCGCAGGCGTCGCCCCGACAGAGAAACCCCTGTTCAATGGTACACTGTCGTACTTGTGTGAGCAAAAAGCAATTTGAGCTTAACCTGTCTGTACGCCATTGGTCCTGACGCGTTGACGACCAACCGACCCACCCACCCTACGAAACCCCGGAATGAACGTGAAACATCAGTCATTATCAGGGCTAGCATAAACTGTGAATTGGGATCACCAAATCATCGGGATGGCTGTTATTTTTTTTTCAATACTGGTCTATAGGTAGAAATAATCATGCCAGTTGAATGTGCTGTAACGCGGACCTCTCGATAAACCCCAGAAGACTCCGCCGACGCTCAACGTCTTTTTAAGATCATGTAGCTTAAGCGAAAGCATCATTTTGTGAGTTTCGTTCCGAACTTTTTTTTTTTTTGCAGGCGGATTAGTCCATCATTTGAAGGGAATCCGGGGGGGGGGGGGGGGGGGGGTGTAAACGTTGTAGTAGGAGCGCTGCAAGACTGTATTAACACTTTAGCTTGAACCAGCAATATGATTTAATATCGGACCTCGTTGCAGGCAGTGTCGTGGTGTTTTACCCCCCCCCCCCCTGTTGAAACGTCCTATGTGCAGACAGATGTTTTTAACATTTGGTTTGAGGTCCAGGAACCCACCACGAATCGTGTCCTACATCCCAGAATTGTATTTTATCTTTGCAATCAATGTACCCCAGCCCCCCCCCCCCCCCACCAACCAGACGGCAACAGTTTACTGTCTTTAGATGAAGGTGTGTGTGTGTGTGTGTGTGTGTGTGTGTGTGTGTGTGTGTGTGTGTGTGTGTGTGTGTGTGTGTGTGTGTGTGTGTGTGTGTGTGTGTGTGTGTGTGTGTGTGTGTGTGTGTGTGTGCGTGGGGCCTGTAGAAGTAAAATTTAAAAAAGCCCGTACCTGATACCTTTTTATAGACATCTCACCCACAGACTCACCTCTTGTTATGGGGGGCCTCATGTTTTTTTATTTTCTATGTTTTTGTGATTTTGGTTCCCGTTCCGGTTCCAGTCGAGGCGGTGCCTTCCCTTCGCTGGAGAGTGTAGGATCTGCTGCCACCTTGTGGCCATCTGCAGAAAGGATACCAAGATAAAAAAAAATAAGTCTCGGAGACAAACCACTTGGGGGGAGGGGGAGCAACACGGCAACAAATATTTAACTTGGGGACTTAGCTAATTTTTGTTTATGCAATTTTTTTTTTACTAATTATTCTATAACCCACTTCGGATATGCGACTGCAGTGGTTTTTACGATGCAGACACCTTACGTTGGAAATGTTTACAGGAACAATTGTTTTGTTAAAACCAATGTGCATCGGTGTATTTATGGATTACCTTATAGGGCAGTTAACACCCCCTTCCTTCCCCCTTCACTTTTTGTACTTTGTATTATTCTCTTTTGTATTATGGTTTTGAGGTTCGTGTACAGGAATAATCGTAGACCTCTTGCTAAGGTTTCAAACCACACAATCCACGTTCTCGTCCCGGGGTCAGGCGATGGCATTCCCGCGATGGTTTGAAAAGCTGTGCACCAGCCAGTTGCCCGGTGACATCATTTGTCTCCCTCAAATGTCTTTCTTACCTCTCTCTAATTTATGTCCTCTATCTCTTGTGTGCTATGGGAGTAACTGTATTTTCCTGAAGGTCTTTTTTTTTTTTTTTCATTGAATAAAATCTTAAGTAATCTACCGGGCATCGTCTTTTGTGTTCAATGGTGACTTACAAAAAATATTATTCCACCAGGTGTTATGCCGGTGGTGGTAATACTCCTACAAATGTATTTTCTCTCTTAAAGGGAAATGTGGGTCACCTGTTTGTTCTGTTGTTGAATCTAATACATTGACTCAAATTACTTACAGGCATCAAATAAGTAGCCTTTTTGTTTACGTTGAATCTGTGCGGGATAACTAAAACCAAGCACGCCATACCACGTTTTTTCCCTGCCTCTTCACTACTCCTAGTTACATTAGTCATTGAAAGTTTTTTTTAACCACTAGTGGACTTTGACCCACCTTTGAGACCAGATCAGTGACAGCCACACTGCTTTTAACATGCACTTTGTCTTGTATGTGTTGTGTCTCATGTCTTAATGCACTGTAACTCGTACCATGGGAAAGACATGCCTAACGATAAAATAAAGTTATTTGTATGAAATTTATGTTGATTGAAGTATTTAAGCGTATGATAACCGTTTTTTTTTTTTATCTCAGCAACAGCCTGGGTCTGATCAGATTGTACACATGAAGGTTTAACACCTACTTCACAGGGTATACACTATAACTATGGGCAATGCCCACCTATCATAATAATTCAATGTGCTACCCCCGATGTTACCCCTTATATTGCAATTCAGCATGTATATTTTTAGTTATATTTTATTATTAAATACGTGCAATAGACCCTATGCTTTAGCAGCCGACGGATAGGCCTATATAGGCTAGCTTTTTCATATATATTCTAGTTAAGTAGATACATTACCTCATTGGTAGTACAATGTAGTGTCCACAAGATGTCGCATCTGCGCAGTGCTTATGTTTTGTGTGCCGTTCATCACACAGCGTACCGCTCTTTCACAACAAATGTCTCTGACTAACGGTTACGGCATCGGATTTAGTCGTCATGAATCCAACGCAAAGAACGGCTATTCGGTCATTTTCATCGTTTAACCAACCCAAAAAAGCCCAACAGCGAACAATATCTTGTTCTAGCCTATATTTGAAGAGGTAGCCTACTCGAGTTTTAATCCAGTATGCCGACATTTAAATTCAACTGGTGGTGAACCTCAAAGTTTTAAATACACTTAATATCTCATATTCCCAGATAAATATATCACGACGTTTCTCAATTGTAATATATAAAACAATTAGCAAAATAGCGTTATTTGAACCCATCGTTAGCCCTACCACCGTGCCCGCCCGCTATAATGCTATTACTTTGAAAGAGCTCGACGGGAACCACATCCCTACATTTCGGTGCCTTGACGCAAGTCTCAGTTTAGGTCACGCTGCCATCTCGCCGGATGTTTTCGCGTCGACGGTGTGTCACGGAGCCTTTCCGCCGAGACACTTTGTTCTAAACCTCCACGGATGGCCCCGACACCGTGAGTAACGAGCGGCCGTCGCAGCGAACGGTATGCGGGCCCCGCGAACGCCGTCGTGCGGTCTTTAGCGGGGTTAGAAGGAGGTCGTGACTGCGGTGATTGGCGCCGGTGATCAGGTGGGGGAGCGCGAGTGCTCGCCCCTAACGTGCACGCCCCTGCATTTCAGCAAAATCCAATGCCAATTCAATTCAAAGGAGCTTTACTGTCATTGGGAACCCACGTTTGCAAAGTCATAGCGGTTTAAATGCAAATAATTTGTGGTGGCAAAGAAAGGAGAGCAATATTGGAATCGTGTGATGGAAAAAGTTGATTATCAAATCTCAAAACAAAAATGTAAATGTCTGCTGTGCAACATGCAGCACGTCTGAGTTGTTTACAACGACCAGGCCTCAGCAACAGGCAGGGCTATCGCTCTGTGTAACTGGGGTTTCAATGCAAAACCCTGTCAGTTCTACGCAGAGCAAGGTCACACAAGGCTGCAACAGGCAGCTCTATCTCAAAGCCCATCGGTGGTGTTTGTTTTTGGTCAGAATAATTCTTTTTTTTTGTTATTGTTTAAAACACGTTTTTAGGGTTTGTTTTTGTGTGCATGGATGCCTATTTTTTTCCACTTTATTGCTTGTTTAATGGTTTAAGTGAAAAATACAAAGTAGTCATGAGGCAACGTTATGAAAATAGATGGTTATGTCAATTAAACTGGAAATGCAATTAGATGATGGTGGCTTCCCCGCTAGTTATACCATAGTGTTCTCCCTGTCTCTTTGTCCGATCAATTAAACAATTGTTTGGAACTCAAATTGGGAGACTTCATTATTTTCCTATCTTCTCGCTTTGTATCTCAGTTTCAGAATGCTTTATCGGCATCATGGTACATACCATTTTCTTTTGAACGCCTATCAGAGCCATCGAGATCATAAAAGTAAATGACACACATACGACAGTATCATCAGGAGCAATACATTGAAAATAACAAACGCAATCACGATAGGGCCCCGCAGTATTATTCTTTATAATAATGAAAATAAATATAGGCTACTTTCCAATGTTATTATTCTTCTTCATTAATTGTTACCGTCGTGTTGCGTCTGATTCTACAAGGCTATGAGCCAAGCTACGTATCCTAATCTATAATTAGGATACGACAACCATCTCGTTTCAAGTGGCAGATTGTCATTCTGTGACATTTAGTCAAATGTTTTAATTTGTCCACAACTGCTTCATGTTAAGTATGCCACGAAAACGGCAACGCGCATCCAAGCTGAGCCGCGCTCGGTACTAGCGCTGTGTGTGTGTTTTGCTCTACAGTAGCGGTTGGTGGGGTCTGGGGGTCCCGGTTAAGCAGTTGTCTTAAGTGCCCACCTGTTTACAGTGGCAGATGGCCCTTCGCAGTCTATCTGCTCTTTGTTTGCCCAAGCATACTGGATCTTATCTCGGGTTACATCTCTGGCGCTGAGGGGTCAGATGTCGCTCGCTCGCCCGCTCGCTCTCCGCCCCTGTCCGAAACACCTGTCTTGTAATTCTCTTGAGTGTAGTAGCCAGCATATTATTTTAATCCTGTTCATCAGTTACCAGAACCTTTCGTAAGTGTGGATCACCTACGCCTCAAGGTGTAATTTTTTTTTTGTAACACTGTGGGGAAGACATGGCGTTTTGTAAAAGGCTGGCCACTGAATAATTCTCTATCAAGGGCTGCGTTTTATTTGTCTGAGTGTTTCCAATAGACGCAACAGTCCAAAAGTCTAGATATTGTTGTTACTACACGATTAAGCTAAATGGCTTTACAACCATGCAACTATCTTAGTTATAAAATATTAATAAGACCTAAGATGTGAATAATTAAAGTTGGTTTTAATGGGTTGACTTCAATTATTTTAATGTATATTGTATATTTTTCTTTTTTGGCTTTTTTAATTTCTCTTTCAACATACACCAGATATCAACATGGCTCACCTGTTGTTCATTGACTTTTATTTCGGGTTCAGCCAAAACAGCTTTTGCAACCGTCTCTATCCAGCCATGGCTCCCTTCATACTAAACATGTTTGGATATGGAGGCTGGATTCATAGTGGAGTCGATTCTGCTGCGAGGACTGGAGAATTAGGGAAAATTTTAATTAGCTAAATGCTAGCGTAGCATTTTCCCCCTATTTTACAATTACGTTAATTCATGTATAGTTCACGCTTTATCTAAAGCAACTTGTAAAGGGAACGAGTGACACGGACGCAAAAACATGGATTGATTGATGGATGGGTGGATTGATTGATTGATGTGATCGATTGATTCAGCTCGCAACGCAGCCACGAGCCGGCACGATGAAACTGCCGATCCCTCTCCCCGGTCACCGCATGCTTTTAATTGTCTCTCGCCCCTCTCCCGTGGAGGGAATGCATGCCATAGCAGCCGGCGCGTGGTCAAGGGAAGCCCGCCCTTTGGAACATCCGAGTCATCTGGCCCCAAAGTGTGCCGCAACAATAAGAGCGCAGCCCTCCCTATACTTATAAGGACGTAAAACTCTCTCCCTCTCTCTCTCACACACACACACACACACACACACACACACACACACACACACACACACACACACACACACACACACACACACACACACACACACACACACACACACACACACACACAGAGAGACACACATTCCTTCTCCCTTTCAGTCGGCCCCCTAATCACCCTCGCCTCTTTCCTCCTCTTTTGATGGCCCCCTGCGAGGGCCTCCGCGAGGCATGTGGCCCTTCTTCTTCTTCTTCCTCCTTCCCCCCCGCCACCCTCCTCCCGTCCAGCCCTGCCAGGAGCCTTGGGCCCCGGGACAAAGGCGGTAGGCTGAGTGCAGCAGCGCCTGCATAGCCAGGTGTTATCCATTCCTGGCCCCCGGGGCCCTTAGAGAACCCGGGCCCCCAGCCTGCAGCTGCCCGGCCCCCGCCTCCTATTGTGTGGGTCTATTGTTCATCCTCTACCCCCCCCCCCCACACACACACTCCCCTCACGTCCCTCCCTAACACACACACACACACACACTCTCTTGCATGGTGATGTATTGGCCACACAGGGACAGGATAGGGATGGGGGTTTGGGGGGAGGGGGGGCTGCTGTTTGTGTGTGTGTGGGGGGTTGAATACGTGTGCCTAGGGGAGACTGGGGCGTTTGCAGCGGCAACTGCCCGCCCAGCGACCCCCCCCCTCTGTGTGTGTGTGTGTGTGTGTGTGTGTGTGTGTGTGTGATGTGCGTCCTATTGTGGGGCTCGCTGCGCCGCCATTGGCCGAGCCGTGGCCCCTCTTGCCGTGGCGATGGCTGTCATTGACGGCCCATCTGTTCTGCCACTCTCTGTATAAGCCCCGCCCCCCCCCCACTGGCAGAGGCGGGGACAAGAGGTAGAGGGAGATGGAAAAAAAAAAGGAAAAACACACACACTTTCTCCTCGACACACACACACATCCGAGGAGCAGCATCCTGGAGAAGCTGCCGGCCCTGCACTTGTTGGGGTTCAGACCTTCCTCAAGGAGAGTTTGCTCCGTCTGCTCCACACACAAGAGTTCAGAGGTCAGCCCCACTGAGTGGAGTGTGTGCGTTTTTTTGTGTGGTCCTTTTTTTTGCTCTTTCCAAACACTGAAGCCCGGAGTCGAGCGCGTGTAAAACATGCTGGGATGAGGAGGGAGTGCGTGTTGTGTTCCTTGCCGGTTCCCGCTGGCAGTGCACTTCTGAGAAGGGTAAGTGTTTCGGGGGTTCCCTTTCCTTCGAGGAAGCACGTGTTGGCATTGAGCTTAAAATGGGAACAGCGTTGAGAGATTGTCCTCGTTTGATTAAAACGTTCATTTATTTCCACGGGGCCGTGTACAGTTAGAGAAAGGTTCCTTCTGATCCTAACTAAGCTTTTTATTCAATTTGTTTCCTGAATGCCTTTGGGAAGGAATTGGCAGTACGTGTAGTGATTCATGTTTTCCGTAAAGTGTGGGCTAACCCGTATGTCGAACGCCACATTTACATCTCTTGGCTGAGATTCTAGTATAACCTCATTCCTGAAATTAATTGACCATACTACTCAGATAAGTATAGTTACAGTAATTTTTTCGTGTTACTTGGTACCTTGTCTGTTGAACCCGTTCCCGTACAACGCGACTACGACACACACGCACCCACACACACACACACACACACAGACACACTAACCTTACGGAGGTTATCTTGTCAACGTGAAGAGAGAGAGGGGGGCGGAGAGAGAGTGGGTGAGTGTGGAGAGAGTGGGTGAGTGTGGAGAGAGCGAGAGTGGGTGTCAGTGTGGAGGTGTAGAAGTCACACTGACGTCCTAGCCGGCGCATGACAGTGTGGTGTCATCTTAACGACTGGAAGCTCCTCACACCGTGTGTATTTATATGCTGTGTTCAGGCCCATTTATCTGCCCCACCCCCAGGCATCCCCCCGGCTGTGTCCCCCCCCCCCCCCCCCCCTGGTGTCAATAAAGCCTCATCTCACCACCTGGGTGCTTTTGGACATCTGACGCCGTGACTGGGCAACTAGCATGCGGTACCCGCAATGGGTCTTAAGGCTCAGTTATGGTTCAACGTCGACGCAAGCGTCGTCGGACCACGCAGGCGCTTCGACGGCGCGTCGTGAACCTTTTTTGGCTCTGTGTCAGGTGTTAGTGAGCGGACCAATAACAGCCCTGGCTGCTGCGTTGCCTCGACGCAAGGTTAACATTCTTGGGAGGCGCACGTCGGACCCTTGCGCTGGACGCAAAGGAGGGTCCGCAAGGACGCAATGGGTCCGTAACCCCCCCTGTGTTGCGTCAACGTGGAACCATAACTAGGCATTGGGGGACTCTTATTGTGCTAGACTCCTTTGAGGACTCTGTTGTGAGGACTGTGTTGAGGACTCTGTTGGGAGGACTATTTAGCGAGGACTCATTTGAGGACTCAGTTGTGAGGCCTCTTTTTTGAGGACAATGTTGAGGACTCTGTTGAGGAGTCTTGTGCTTCGGTTCACTCTTATCTCCACATCTGTGGCCCCATATGGCCCTGAGAGAATCACACTCACTGCCAAACAAAGAAGGAAAACAAAGTTTTGAGCTGCTAGTATGTCCTTCTCCTCAACTGCCACTGTTGTGCGTAATATCAATTTGAGTTTTTGCCACGTTTCCATCAAGTTATTATGAAAATATTTCACAGGTGTGTACGGCCAACTGTCAATCTAATCGCGGCTCATCATTTGAAACAGTTTACTGCAGGCACTGTATGCTAACAGGATGCTAAACAGGCAGATTGCACTGTATGTGTAACTTGATAAATGACAACACTAGAACTAGTACAAGATTGTGTGTGTGTGTGTGTGTGTGTGTTTCGTGTCCCCACATTGTGTGTGTGTTCGCGCCTGCCAACCATTTCACGCTCGCCGTTGGTGACAGTAGTGGCGGGATGCGCTCGCAGGGGGTCAAAGGTTGCACCAGTTGCATGCGCCGCTCAGCAGACATCTGTTACATGGGGAACCCCTCCCCCCCTCAGCCCCCTACACACACACACAAACGCACACGCACACGCAAACCGAATAAGACACTGCCGTTCTGATTGGCTGAGAGATGGCATTATTGTCTATTGCCTTATTGTCTCTTAGCAACATGCTATTGAGGAGCAATTAACGATATAGCATCAATCTTAACTATGTTGTAGTCTATACAAATTATGGGCTGCAGTTCGGTTACAGATTTTTCGGAATATATGAGCATTTTCTTAAAATATTGACATTCTCGTGCAATTTTAGCCTTTTTGTCGAAACGAAATCCCGATTCATTTATTATATATTGTTACGTAATGATAGATTCTTCAGGAGACGCATGCATGCACACATTTCCTTTTGGTTGCGGTGGGGGTGAAAGTGTTATGAATATATTCCGTCAAGGGCCCAGTGGTTACTGATTGATGCTCACATATTTAACGTTGGACTATCACCTCTTGCTATGAAGGATTAAACATTTAGCTGTCGAAATAAATCGTCTAAAAGATGGCTAAATCATCACCTAGTATTTAAAGTCAAAGCGAGCGTTTTTAAAGTGCAGTAATGGACTACTAAACTTTAGTTTCAAAATCTTGTTATCTTCTCCTTTCTGCTCTCCCTCCTTTACAACTCTAGACTCTTACTTACAGCACCTTCAATGACCTGTCCCTGAACTATCTAACCCCTACCTGCTCCTTAATGACCTGTCCCTGTACTGTCTAACCCCTACCTGCTCCTTAATGACCTGTCTCTGTACTGTCTAACCCCTACCTGTTCCTTAATGACCTGTCTCTGTACTGTCTAACCCCTACCTGCTCCTTAATGACCTGTCTCTGTACTGTCTAACCCCTACCTGCTCCTTATTGACCTGTCTCGGTGTTCACTGTCTAACCCCTACCTGCTCCTTAATGACCTGTCTCTGTACTGTCTAACCCCTACCTGCTCCTTAATGACCTGTCTCTGTACTGTCTAACCCCTACCTGCTCCTTAATGACCTGTCTCTGTACTGTCTAACCCCTACCTGCTCCTTAATGACCTGTCTCTGTACTGTCTAACCCCTACCTGCTCCTTAATGACCTGTCTCTGTATTCACTGTCTAACCCCTACCTGCTCCTTATTGACCTGTCTCTGTATTCACTGTCTAACCCCTACCTGCTCCTTATTGACCTGTCTCGGTGTTCACTGTCTAACCCCTACCTGGTCATTAACAACCTGTCTCCGTATTGGCTGTCGCTTTCAACGTTAATACATCAGAAGATAGAAGCTGGCCTTGAAGATGGTTACGGTGGCGTTGTGCGTCGACGATGACGGTTGTGTTGCACAAACTGAGGGGCGAACACAAAGGGTCCGTGACTCATTGTGTGTCTGTGTGCGTTTGTGTGCGTGTCTGTGAGAGAGAGAGGGAGAAAGAAACCAATTTTTTTCTGTCCTTGTACGCTAACAAGTTTTTTGCCAATGTTACGCACGTTGCATGCGTGTGGGCAGATGTATCAGCGCGTGTGTGTAGTGTTATTATTGTGTTTATGTGTGTGTGTGTGTGTGTGTGTTGTGCATGCGCCGGAGAACACCCCCCCCACACACACACCCCCCCGCCCCCTTATGTCTTGGTCTTTGAATGGGGTGGGGTAGCGGCTCTTCACAACAGCTGTAGCTTAGCAACGCTAACCGGGCTGCGTTGCTAGGCAGCCCCCGTTTCATAAAATGCAAACCCGCTGAACTCGACCCCGCCGCCCCCCCCCCCCGCACCCGCCCCCATCGCCAACGGTTCGTCCCTAGCGTGTAGCGGCGCGCGCACGCGCGCGCTGAGCCGAGCCGAGCGGCCGTGCTCATTGAACTGATCCCGATGGAGATATGCGTGCGTCTGAGCGATCGCCTTGACACTTGGCCAACTGCCGCCAGTCGTCAGTCACACGTCTCCAACGGCCAATTTTTTTTACTGGCAATACACGGATGGACGGACTGATTCAAACGAGGGACAATTTGTATTTCCTTGAGATGATTTAGCTTCGATATTTGTATTTTTTTTTTTCTGTGGCCTATTTAGGAAGTAGAAAATGTAGCTTTGTTCCGAGTTAAAAGTTAAGAGCTAATTGATTATGTGGAACTAGAGGCATGCAATAAAAGTAACGCAAAGAAATCAACAATAATCTTTGATGCTACTTAGTTGTGCAGCATCTTATCCTAACTATCTTTGTTGTGTACGGAGAATGGGTTAACCTAGTGATTGTTAGTGCTTTGCACTTGGTTATATGAACATGCTTACTGTACCGACAGCGACATATTGTTTCACCTTCTTCTGCAAATGTACTTATTGTAAGTCGCTTTGGATAAAAGCGTCTGCTAAATGCCGTTTAGGTAAATGTAACGGATTCATATGAGCGGTATAATAAAAAATGTGCCTCATCATGAAAAGGCCCACAAGGGGGGAAACAAGCTGGTTAATTAAACGAATCCTAACATCCAATCATTCCTGCCCTAAAATACATTTATTTCAACCTCTCCATTTTAAACTCCAGCCATGGTTCCCGTCCAACCCATCTTATGACCGTCGTTCCTCCGTAACCCCGGGAAAAGTAGCTCACGCCGGGATGATCCCCTTTTCGCTTTTCCTCACCTCAGCCACTCCCAGGATGTCCTCGCCTTAAAGTGAATAGTGGAATCAAGTTAACAACCCCCCAGCCCAGACGGATTAGCCCCTGCTATACCCTCCCCCCTCCCCCCCTCCCCCCCTCCCCCTGTTGCACCACTCCCCCCACCCCCCTCCTCCCCCCATAACCCACTCGTCCTGGACCGGACCCCAGTGGGAATAAACCATATGGAGCCCAAAATGGCAGGTAGAATATTGGAGTATGTGTGTGTGGGGCGGGGGGGGTAGTTTGGTACAATGGGCCCGACGTGTGTGTGTGTGTTCGTGTGTGTGTGTGTGTGTGTGTGTGTGTGCGTGTGCGTGTGTGGGCGTGTGCGTGCCCTATTATCCCCCGCTGCTGAGGGGTGCTGTGATGTTTAGTGCTGAGTCCTGCTTTGAAAGGAGAGGTGGGGGCGGGGGGGGGGGGGGTGGTCTCTGGACATCCATTATTAAGAGGGAGTGGGGGGGAGGGAGACGCAGACAGAAGAGGGGTTGCCTTTGTCTCTTATCCCCCCCCCCCTCCCTCCAGCGCGTCTCTCTACTAAGATTCAGTTATCTGGGCAGCTGGTCCAGGCCATGGCCTTCTGAAGGGACACACGAGAGTAGGAGTAGAGTGACATATGACACCACTCTGGACATCTTTCGCTGTGTCTGAACGCATGAAGTCTTTTTAACGTATCTCGTCGGCTTCCAACCTCCTTTGGCCCGCGACCCCATCTCAAGGTCTGAGAAAGTTTTGCGAAATTTACGACAATGCTGTCTATTTGCTTCGGTCCACGGATTTGTACCACATAAAACCTGCCTGTGATGGAAACGTCTGAGGAAACGTCTGTACATCGTGGCACATTGCAGTGCCACTGCTTAGTGTGGTTAGAGACATCGCATATGGAACCCATATGGACAACTTTCACGACTGTCAAGTTTGCTTTGATCGACATTTTTCGAAAACTCTCAGGCAGAGGTTCCCCTGCTGAAATGTGGGGCAACTTCCTCTATAAAAAAAATCGAAAAGATTTGTACACAAATATCGATGTATTAAGTGACGGCAGCGTACCAGAGCAAACACCTTTTGGGGAAAAATAAAGTCACCCCCTTTTTTCAGTAACTGGTGTCCAACCCTAGGAATTATACACCCTCGTTTTGTACACCGATGACGTTTGGCAATCTTCTCTAAAGTCGAACAAGTTTTCATTGTTTGTTAGGATAAAATCTAAGCTAGGTCAGCTGTAGCCTTTAACTTAGCGGTTGCATGCGTAGCCCCGCTAGTCAACTACCAAATCAGTGGTCCGCAACGACTCTGTGGGTTTGATTTGACTGACGTGACCGGGCCCTGAACCCATGTTGCTAGGACCGCGTGGGTGTTGTGTTGTTGTTGTTTGCTTATGCACTGCAGTCGCCCAAGCACGCGCTGTCCTTATTAATAACGCCCGTCTCTATCTCTGTCCCCCAGGGCCCGATGAGTCGAGCCCTGTGACTGGCCCGCAGTCTGGGGGGGGGGCCCCGAGCGCTTGATGTGTGCGACGGACCCATGGGCCTGAAGGACCATGCTGCAGGCAACCAAGCAGGCCTCATCCACGACCTGGGGCTGGAGTTGGAGTACCTCCACATAGAAGGGGCCGACCGCCAGACTGGCTGCGCCGAGACGGGACTCCCCGCCATGGAGGAGCCGGGGCAGAGCCGGGCCGCCCCCCCCGGACCCCCCTCGGGGCCCCCCACCGCGGAGCCGGAGGGCTCGGACACGGAGCTGGGCGTCGCCGGTCTCGCCGCGGAAACGGCCGACCCCGAGGCCGTCGTCGCCGCCGCGGAGAAACCCAACGAGGGCGGGGAGGGGGCGTCGCCCCACGCCAAGGCCGCCCACCAGCCCCTCTGTCGGGCGCAGTGCGTGGACCTGGGGACCGAGGGGCCCCCAGAACCGCCTCCAGGACCTTCTGAACACGACGCCCCTGACCCCCCCGTCGCTCCGCCCTGCATCGAGCCCCCCCGGGCGGAGACGGAGCCGGACGAGCCCCCCGCCGGAGGGACGGGGGCGAAGGAGTACCAGGCCAAGCTGGACTTCTCCCTGAAGCTGGGCTACCCCGAGGAGACGGTGCGGCTGGTGCTGTCCAAGCTTGGCCCCGACACGCTCATCAACGACATACTGGGCGAGCTGGTCAAACTGGGGAGCCGGTCGGAGGCGGAGCCAGCCCCCGGGACGGCGGCGGCGGCCTCCGCCTGCTCCTCGCTCTCCTCCTCGTCGTCGTCCTACGCCTGCTCTGATTCGCTGGAGGGCCAGAGGGCGGAGTCCCCCGGTCTGTCGGAGGGCCTGGGTGACCATGACAACCTGAGGCCCGTGGTGGTGGACGGGAGCAACGTGGCCATGAGGTGAGGCGGCCCGAACCGGTTTCATCGTTTATGGTTTCCCACCGAATCCGACCGGCGAATTGTGATCAAGCGTTGAGCTGAAGCGTCGTTTTTCTTAACCCTTTTTTTGTATGGTTCTGTATCTTGTATAGAAATAATTGCGAATAAATAATTGAGTCATAACTCTTTAGATTTTTTTTGTTTTTCTAATACATTTTGGGAGGTTTTCGGTTAAATGTCACGAAGCGTTAGAGGAAACTGTTGTAGCATTACAAAAACCAACGTTTTACTGGATTAATTTGATCCAAATAGTTGAAGAGCTTTTAAGAGCTTCAATGACCAACCGTTTAGCATTTAGCTTCAATGAAAGGTGACATTAGCGAGGTAGCATTAGCGTCTAGACCCTAATTGAGACGGATCGGCTAGCGCGTCACCTGACACCCGACTGTCTCTCTCTCCCCGGTGACCCCTGTAGCCACGGCAACAAGGAAGTGTTCTCCTGCCGTGGCATCCAGCTGGCGGTGGATTGGTTCCTGGAGCGCGGCCACCACGACGTCACGGTGTTCGTACCGGCGTGGAGGAAGGAGCAGTCCCGCCCCGACGCCCCCATCACAGGTGGGAGGGAGGGAGAGGGAGGGAGAGGGAGAGAGAGGGGGAGGGAGGGAGAGAGAGAGAGAGAGAGAGAGAGAGAGAGAGAGAGAGAGAGAGAGAGAGAGAGAGAGAGAGAGAGAGAGAGAGAGAGAGAGAGAGAGAGAGAGAGAGAGAGAGAGAGAGAGAGAGAGAGAGAGAGAGAGAGAGAGAGAGAGAGAGAGAACGTCACGGTTCAATGCTTTTGTTACTAAGACCCCAGGATATGATCTTGGTGTTCAGCCTGCATGCAGCTTATAACAACCGAATTGACAGAAGTTCGTTGAACAAAATAATCGGTGTTTAATGATGTATGAACATATAATAAGGTTCACAGTGTGATCATTTTTCATAATGTGCATACTGAACTAGTGTATTTATATCGGTTGTAGCACTTGACAACCACAATATACAACTTTGTGTATTTTGTAATAGCGCTCCTGTGGTCACACGTGGTATTACACCCACGTCCCATTCACATTTAGTGCATTCAGCTTACCCTCCCCCCTCCCCCCCCCCCTCTCACCATCCCAGACCAGGACATCCTGCGGCGGCTGGAGAAGGAGAAGATCCTGGTGTTCACGCCGTCGCGTCGCGTGCAGGGCCGCCGCGTGGTCTGCTACGACGACCGCTTCATCGTCAAGCTGGCGTACGAGTCGGACGGCGTCATCGTCTCCAACGACAACTACCGCGACCTGGCCAACGAGAAGCCCGAGTGGAAGAAGTTCATCGACGAGCGGCTGCTCATGTACTCCTTCGTCAACGACAAGTAAGGACGCCGACGTCGTGTTGTCGCGGCAACGAGAGTCTGTTAGCAACCGGCGCGTTTTTTGGTCGGCTTTCTCTTGTCGGACTGTAGTAGAACATACAAAAATATGTATTTCTGCATTTTTTTTAAAGGTGTTGTATATTTCCACCAGGTGTGAGTGTGATTAGTCGTTACAAGCCGTTTTAAAAATCTGCCCCTTCTGACATCACAAGTGGGCTTGTAATGGCTGATCACACTCACACCTGGTGGTATAATATGTCACCTTTTAATAAACTCTCGAAGCGACCTTGCTCTACATACGTCTTCAGTCCATTGTTATTTATTTATCACAACAAATATCATTTTTTTTACTTAACGTGACAAAATTGGGACTTTGTTTCCGACCAAACCGTCACCCATTTGTAGTTTGTCTGCTCTAAAGTCGATCTGTGCCCTGCTCTCATTGGTCCGACCCTCTGATCACATGACTCCTCCCCCTGTGTCTGATAGGTTCATGCCTCCAGACGACCCTTTGGGTCGCCACGGGCCCAGCCTGGACAACTTCCTGAGGACCAGACCCATCATGCCCGAGCAGAAGAAACAGCCATGCCCCTACGGTTAGTTTTACTGACTGTATTTATATGTTACGTCAAGTTTTCACCTGTTTTTGTACAATTTTTCCACATGTTATTTTTTTTTTCATGTTAATTTATCAGACCCTCCAGGATTTCGCGATGTTGCGATCAACCAATCACCGCAAATTCAGGGCTTTGTCGCAATTTGTGTCGCAACTTTCCCGCAAACTTGACCAATCAGTGGCATCGTCCTGAACTGACGTCGACAAACTACCTCCCGCCTTACTTCCGTGTTTACGTTCAAGCGATTCAAGCATTCATGCAGCATGTGCGCGTCAAACGTTTCACACTTGCCGGCCGAAATAACTGCGAAATATCGCGAAAAGCAGTATCCTGGTATTCTACATGAAAGTAGGGGGAAATGATTTTGCAATGCATGCAACATTGTGGTGGAACATAAGCGGAAGTCTTCCATTGGCCTCAAAAAAGGCCCGCGAAATCCTGGGACTGATTTAAGTATTTCAATGTCCAGTATTTATTAGGACTTTTTTTTTTGGTTAATAATTTTTGGTATCAATCCTGAACATTTGCCATTTATAGAAATATGAGTGACAGTTTGGACAATCATCCATGTGGGAGTGTGGGTAGATGACTGCTGGCTGAAACAGCCTCACCTGGCCGAGCCAGACCTATTAGACTCTGGGGCTGAGTGAGGCTGCACACCTGTGGTGTATTCATTAATCAGTGGGCACAGGTTCAACTGTGTCCTTAGCTGTGTTCGAAATCGTTCCCTAATCACTATTCCCTATATAGTGTTCGTGATATAGTGCACTATATAGGGAACGAACAAACGAGGATTCGGACACTATGCTGAACATTTCTAAACGTCATTTGCGTCAGTGAATGCGCCGGGTATTTGTCTGACGCAGACAGATGGGCCCACATCATGTAAACAAACCGGACACTCACGAGGTAAGCTGGAGGTTGTGTTGATGTTGAATGTTACATTTCCTTGTTCAAGTTCTTTTTAATTAATTTAGAATTAATTAAAATAATCAAATAAATTGTTGACATTTCTAAATGAAAGCCGGAGACTCCATCATTAAATGTATTTGTTTTCGCGGTTATTCAGCTTCTTCTTCTCCTCCGGAAAAACACGACCGCATTGCATTGTGGTATACGGGAGTAACATGTAGGGTACATCCTATGTACACTCAGATTTTGGGTATTATAAGTCCACTTTATAATGCATGAAATTAACCACTGAGAATTCGAGCACCACTACAAAATGGAGAGCACCCTGTATAGTGCACTATATCCGTGATAGGGAACGATTTCAAACACAGCTCTTGTCTGGGGGGGGAGCCCAGTTAAAGTCACCTGGGTGGTGTGCAGCAATTGGACATGGTCGCACTCCGCCTAGGCGACTTTACACAGTGCACACTGATTACTCAATGCAAAACAGGTGTGAAGCCCAGAGTCCAATCAACCTGGGCCAGGCGCGGCTGCTTGAACCAGCCATCCACACACACTCACACACACTTTGAATCCAATTTCCATAGTGGCTTTGTATGTAGATAGCTATTTGTATGTGTGTGTGTATGCAAATAATTATTAGAAAGGAGTACAAAAAAAATCCATCCAGTCCATTCTGAAGTGTTTTCTATTGGTTGCTTTATACGACATAGCAACATAAATATTATTAAGATATTTAAAATAGAAAAAAGATTTGCGATTAATCGTGAGTTAACTATGACATCAATGCGATTGATCGCGATTAAATATTTTAATCGCTTGACAGCACAAATAATTATATAATATAATTAGCTGCTGAGATTTGGCTTTCCCGAAAATTGAAACGTCTCCCAGCTGCGGTGTCTAACCCCCCGTCTCCCCCCTCGTCTCCCCTCACCTCCCCCGTCTCCCCCCCCTACAGGTAAGAAGTGCACGTACGGCCACAAGTGTAAGTACTACCACCCGGAGCGCAGCGCCCAGCCGCAGCGCGCCGTGGCCGACGAACTCCGGGCCAGCGCCAAGACCTGCGCCCTGCCCGCCCGGGGCGGCCCGCCCGGGGACGCCGGCCTGGTGAAGAGCCACAGCGTGCCGGCGGGGGTCCTGGAGGCCAAGAAGGGGGCCCCCAAGAGGCAGTCGGACCCCAGCGTGCGCGCCTTCTCCTACAGCGACGCCGAGGAGCGCCTGCTGCTCGCCAAGGGCCGCGTCGAGGCCGGGAGGGGCGGGGGCGGGGTCGGCCGGGCCCTTGCCATGTCGCCGGCCCCCGGGGGCCCCCCGCCGCAGGAGCCGGCATCCCGGGCCCCCACCCCTCACGGCTGCCCGGGCCCCTGCGCCGAGCTGTACCCCCACTGCGAGTCCCCGGACCTCAGCTACTACTCGGTGACGCGCTCCTACGCCGGCCTGGCGCTCTCGTCCCGCCGCAGCCCCGACTGTCGTTACCCCGGCGACCAGGAGCCGCGGCTGGGGTCGGCGGGCTCCGAGTGCGGCAGCGAGAGCGGCGTGAGCTGCGGCAGCAGCTGCGACTCGGCGTACGGCGAGCGCGCCTGCCCCGCCTCCTTCGCCCCCGAGGCTGCCCCGCCCCCAGAGGAGGCGGGGCTGCTCTACGGCGGCCACCGGCTGTACTCGTGCGCGCCGCACCACCACGGCGGCGGCCACGAGTACGCCCCGCCGCACCACGGCGGCCACGCCCACGGCTACCACCTGGGCCGCGGGCCGGGCTGCGGGCACGAGCAGCAGGCCCCGCCCCCGACGGCGCCGCAGGACGGCCTGGCCCCGCCCCCCAAGCGGCCGCTGTACCCCCTGCCGCCCCACCTGCAGCACCAGCCGCTGACGGCCCGCTCCAGTTGCCCCGGCGACTACCACACCCTCCCCCAGAGTAGCCCCCACGCCCCGGGCTCGCCGCTGGGCCGTTGCCTAGCGCCCACGCGCGCCGAGAGCGCCTCGGACTCGCGGCTCTACGAGCACCTCTCGGCCGCCGCCCACCAGCACCATCACCCCCACCCCCACCACCACCACCCGCCACCGCCGCTGCCCCCCCCGCCCCGGCAGAAGCCCCCGTCAGGCTGGGAGTCGTACTACAGGCACGCCGCCGCCCTCCCGCCGCCGCCGCCGCCCGCCTCGCGCTACGAGCCGTCGGCCTATCAGAGCCTCCCGGACACGCGGCAGTCGTCATGGCACGCCGCCCCCCCGCCCTGGGGACAGGACGGCTACGGCCAGCAGCAGCAGCACCACCACCACCAGCACCACCACCACCACTCCCACCCGGGCCTGCACTCCTCCTCGCCCCCCCACTACCTGAACCCCCTGCCTCCGCCCTCGCCCTCCCACTCCCCCCGCCTCTCCGGCTTGGCCCCGCCCCTCTACCCCCCGCCCCCGCCGTCGTCGTCCTCCTCCTCCTCCTCGCCCGCGCCCTCCCTCTACGGCCCCGCCCACGGGGGGCCGGACTCGCCGGCGCACGGCGGTCGCCACGACGACGCCCGGGAGAAGGCCTACTTCAACCTGTGCAACATATTCCCGCCGGAGCTGGTGCGGCGCGCCATGGGCCGCCACCCCCACGTCAGCGACCCCCAACAGCTGGCGGCCGCCATCTTGGCCGAGAAGGCCCAGACGGGCTACTGAAGGACGTGTGCGTCTCGTTGCCGTGGCGACGAGCCTTCCCTCGTTTGGGTTATCGCCCCCGGGGGGGGAGGGGGGGGAAGGAAGGATCGTTCCGACAACTGGAGGGTTTCGTTGCGGAGCTCTATGGTCGGAAGAATTATTTTTGTATACGGTTTTGTTTTCTTTTTTCGGGATGATTTATGAGTTAATGATACTTGTCGTACAAGTATCTGCGTGTCGGAAAGAAAAATTGGGGGGGGGATTTTTCGCCACGAATGTGTTGTGGATTTTTTGGGTTGATTAATTCTTTTTCAATTGAACCGTCAATGCACGAAACACTTCCGATATTAGCTCAGAGAGCTAGTATTATGTTGATTCATTGTTTTAAACTGGTTTCGGTTTGTTGTTTTGACCTTTTACTTGATTCTGCAACAAAATCTTCATTATTTTAAATCAATTCGTTTTTTCTCTTCCGCATAAGTCGAGAACTACACTGATTGGTAACGCCGTGTTTCGGATCACACACGCAAGCACCGCCCACCCTGGAGGTTAAACCGGTTAAAACAAACTCCTCCGTTCTCTGGGTGTGCCCCTGGATGACGGCCCTTTTCCCACCAGGGAGTTTCTAATCGTAAAATCATGCGTCGTGCCGTTCGTTAAAAAACTAGAACGAGATTCCCGTCTTGTGCGTGACTGTGTAGCCCCTTACCCCCCTTGTCCGTGATTAGCAGGTGTCTGGTTCGAATTTCAGGACTCGGGAGACGTTCGTTCTCCGGTCTCCGTCGTGAAGAGTCAGAGATGGGTGGCACCACGTCCTGTGTACCTTAGTTTTAGTAAGGGACATCTCTCCCCATATACCCCCCTCATCCACCCCCATCTCTCTCCGTCTGCGGGACCCTTTGAGTCTGAGCTCGTTGCTCTTGCAGACCGTGATGTGTGTTTCAGGGTCCGTGGACGCCCATGTACCTACTGTAAATAGACGTTAATATATTGAACGGCGCGGCCAGGCGTCTTCTCTTGTCCGTCAGTGTCTTCGAGGTCCCGGGTCGCGGCTCCCGGAAGAATCCACGCTTTAAACCCCGCAGCGAAATGAAGGAAGTAGGGGGGAACCAAAATCCACTTTGTTTTTGATACAATTTGTATCGTAGCGCCGTTGGCGGACAGACTGTTTGCGGACGCGTCGTTCGTGGGTCGCTGACTGTCGGCGCCTTGCTGCTCTCCGATCGAGGAGGTCCGCTCTTTAAGCGTGTGGAAGCTGCTGCTGATGATGCGTGATGTTAAATGATACGAGGAGGTTGACTACCTGCTATGTCTGGGTATTGCGGCCTCGTTATCTGGCTTTGGGTTTGAGAAAGAAAAAAAATATCCTAAGCGTATTTGAACACAATCACCTCTGATCTCTCCCCCCCCCTCCCCGCGAAACATCAGTATTTGTACTTCCTTCACTCATTTCAATTCGAATCATTTCAAATTAAAAGTTCCTCTAAAATATGGTAGCCATTCCTAGTATTTATATGAGGTTAACTTGGGATTATTTGGAAATATGAGAACAAGTTACACCGTGCTGAGTCACATTTAGAAACACATTGGCCATGAATTAATGGACGGCTGTAAAACTATTTTACTCAATGATACGAGTCACTCCCACTTTTAAAGAATGAATATCGTGATGGATGACAAAGTTTAAATCAGTTAATAAACCTAATCGGTAGATTCACTAAATGCTTGGATTAGTCGCAAGAGGCCATCGAACCGACCTCTGCCCCGAGGGTTTAACAGTCCGGGTCTGGCCCCCGCCCCAAAGCAAAACCACAGGGATTTCAACCTGCTACCTCACGGCTCAGGACCTCAATCCCCCCGCCCCCCACCCCCCACCCCCACCCATGCCAGATTATACAAAGTGTGTAAGATAATTGAAGCGAGGGAAACCGGGGGATCTTTTTAGTGTACTGAAGAAGCGCCTTCTCTCTGGGACCCCTGACACCGTGTGTCAGCGCGGGAGCAGAGCGGGGGCCCCAAGTAATGCCTGTTTGACGGCATTGTGCTTATGACACATCCGATACTCTGAACTATGTTCAGCCAACTCTTATGCATGTTTTCACCTGTTTTGGTTCATTTTTCTCTGCATGTTAAGTTTATTTTTTTTCTTCTGTTAGGTAACTTGACAAAATAGACGCGTGTGAGCTTGTCACCTGTCCTCCTCGCACTCCTCGTCACGATAGGTGTGCCCTCGTTAAGGACAGTTGTGTGCCCTCGTTAAGGGAAGGTGTGCTACTGTTAGGACAGGTGTGTGTCCTCGTTAAGGACAGGTGTGTGCCCTCGTTAAGGGAAGGTGTGCTACTGTTAGGACAGGTGTGCTCCTGTTAGGGCAGGTATGCTCTCCTTGAGTACAGGCGTGGCCTCGTTAAGGACAGGTGCGTGGCCTCGTTAAGGACAGGTGTGCTCCTGTAAGGGCAGGTGTGCTCTCCTTGAGGACAGGCGTGCTCTCATTAAGGACAGGTGTGTGCCCTCGTTAGGCAAGTTGTGCACCTTGTTTCGCTCGTTAGGACCGATGTACACCTTGTTACTGCAGGTGTGTGCCCTCATTAGAACAGATGCATAATCATGAAAACATGCATAGTAAGTGTGTACTTTGCATGTTGTCACTTCCTTTCATTTCCGAATGTTGTATTTTGTTTTTCCTTATCTTGTAGTATGTAACTTAACTTATGTTGTGGGAAACTGAAATATTGAAGTTGCCTGGTTTTAAATTGCAACATTAAGCAACTTTTAAAGATCTTGATCTGGCATCGACCAATATGGATTGGGCCGAAACTCATCGTCAGATCAATGTCTACAAAGTGACGGCACTTTCCTCAGATGCCAATTTAACAATCTGCTTTCACATAGTTAATTTATTAGTTCCCTTAAGAAGCATACGACCCCGGAGCAGAGCATGTGGTCTTGGAATGTTTAACACAGAGCTAACTAATTCACCGACACGATAATCCAATCTATATTTAGTTAGATGACACAACGCTTTACGGTCTAGGAATACTTGTAGAAAAAAGTCAAAACATCAAAAAAATGGATTTGTTTGTTGAAACGCTATTTATAGAGGTCCTTTAGAAAAGGCGTAACTAACCAACACTCTTCGTCATTGTAACTATTCTCTTCTGTGATTGTTCAATAAAGGGAAATGTATTGCATTGTGTGGTCTAGTGTACTCTCCACTGTATGGTTGAAACCTCACAACACAACTCTAAGAACTCTGGAAAACAAATAAAAATGTATGGTCAAACATACGTTATATTTATACATGTATTGATTCGTAAAGCAATAGTTGCCAAGTTGTGATTTTTCAGGACCCTTGGTTGGTTTTAAACCTTAAAATGGCGGCAATCAAAAAAATACAGACCATTCAAGTGTAGCATAACAAAATAACAATGTTTTTATTTTATTGCAAATTTAAAAAACAAACAAAACTTAAAATGCACTAATTTTTCGAAAACGCCTCTTTGAACAATCCTGTCTCCGCTGGCCCAGAAGAGGCAGATTGAACTTGCAGTTAAAGCGTTGAGAAAAGTGAGGTTAGATGTGGAAAAATACTAAAACGGTTTTGCTGTAATTCCGCCAGAGGAAATTACCAGAAAGAAAAAATGTCAACTCCACAGCTCATCTTAAACTTTTACTCCCTTGCAAAAACCTTAAATCCTGCAAATCCATCGGTTTTAAAAAGAAAAAAAATGAAAGAAATGAAAATTGTCTGCACGTCCAAAGTTGCGCTCCTGGGTAACCCTCAAAGAGGACTCGAGAGCTTGAGACAATACTAGAATCGTCCAAAGTGGAAGGTTTTAAAACAAACGGATGCCTCGGGCCTGAACAACTCTGATTGGCTGACGGGAGTCAGAGCGAACACAGCTGATTCGCTTCTCGGTAGCCCTTGTGTGACTGTCAAACATGCCGTATGCATGCGTGTGTTTGCGCCCTCCCTGTAGCAACTTTTGAAACTCGACGTCCCTGGGAGATCTGATAAATAAACGTTAAATTGACCAACACGCGTCAAGTTTTGAATGCAACGTCTTTCGCCCCCAAAAAAAATCAAAAACAGAAACCGCCATCAGCGTCCAAATCGAATCAAACCCACCATGACCTCGTCTTAACCGTGAAGTGCTCATCGCCACCACTGGTCGGTCACCATGGCAACAGGGTTGAGGTAGAGATTCGGTTCTGAAGTTGAGGACTGATGATTTGATCACAGACTCACAGGCGTCCACTAAAACTAGCTCTCTGGGCTTCTCTGTGACAGGAACCCATCAACTTACGAGTTGGAAAACGTACACGCACATACACACACATACGTGACCGTTAGCCTGTAACACCTCCTTTGTGGATAAGTAACACGAACATCCAGCTCGGTGAAATGAGACCCTGGTTTCCCTTTGATGCCTTTGCTACTTTAATTAGACTCCAAACCCCGTAATGCCTTGGGGTCTGATATACTTGTACTCCTTTCACCCAAGTCCTGACCGTTCATGGATGCAGACCTGGTTCAAGATTCTGAAACAAATACAGTTGTGATCGGTCCGATCCAGAATTTAACAGAACCGACTTTAAACTATCTTTCTTCCTGGACGGACTCGTAGATATTTCACACACAAACAACCAAAGAAACAAAATGGCCAAACTCCAGAGCATCTCCCTCAACTCAAGATTTTTCAAAATTTGCCTGGATTCACCGAAACCTACCTCCCTAGGTACGAGAAAAAAAAAAAGATGACATCCATTGAACGAAGCGAACGCAAAAAAGGAGAGGATGACAACTTTCTAAAAAGAGAACGGGAGCACTTTTAAACTGAACATCTTTTTTGCATAATAATACTATCATTCCAGACGAGCATACGAAGCAAGCAACGGCAAGACAACAAAAAAAATATTATTTCATGGCCTTGATTGCTCCGGGACAAAAAAAACAAAACAAAACAAAAATAATTTGGTTGCCTGTTCTTCTGGCAATCCTAGCGACCTTCTTGTGGGAGACGTCTTGGGAGGCTTTAAGAAAAGTTAGCTTTGAAAACATTAGCGCCGTGCGAAGAGGTGGACGAAGAGGAGGGCAAAACTTTGGCAAAGACGAGCTCACGGCCCTCCGGGCCGCGCCCTTACGAATTCCGTCCCGGTGGAAAATAGTTCCTTGTTCGTTTTTTGTTTTTGTTCGTTCGTTTTATTGTGAGTCTGCGGGGCCCGTGGAAAGCGATTGGCTGCAGGTAAATGCAGGGGGGGGGGGTGTTGTGGGAGGGGAACGGGGGAGTAGCAGATGGGGGAGGGGGGCCCCACCCCCTCACATGGACTCAAACTCGTCGATGCGCTGCTTGGTGTTCCCTGAGCGGATCTGCCGCAGCGTCTTGTACTTGTCGCGTCCGGCCTTGACGTTCTCGGCGTGCAGCACGTCGTTCACCGTCTTCTTGGTGTCGTCGCGCGCGTCCGCCAGCTCAGAGGTCAGCGTCTGGACCCGGGGGGAGGGGGGGCGGGGAGACTGGGTTAGAGGGGGCTCGGAATATAAACGGTGGGTAAAATGTCTTAAACGTGGGGTGCCAAATATGGAACAACTAGCATACCATTATTAGGTGACCTTTAGGCCCAATCCCATTTCTACCCCTTATCCTTCCCCCTTGTTTTGAAGGGGGAAGGGGGGAGGGGTAAGGGGTAAGGGGTAAGGGGTAGGAATGGGATTGGGCCTTAAAGAGAATGCGGACATCACTAGGTCCTCACAAAGTGTTGATGTGTCTGGGGGCCGTAAGGTCGGAGCAAGGTGAGCGTGTTTATGTGGACATCATACGGTCCCCACAAAGCAGGGGTTTGGTGAGTGAGTATGAGTGAGTGAGTACGTGAGCGGATGACTACATGAGCGAGTACATGAGTGAGTGAGAATATGAGTGAGTACATGAGTGAGTACATGAGTGAGCGGGTACATGAGTGAGTACATGAGTGAGCGAGTACATGAGTGATTGAGTACATGAGTGAGCGAGTACATGAGTGAGTACATGAGTGATTGAGTACATGAGTGAGTACATGAGTGAGCGAGTACATGAGTGAGTACATGAGTGAGTGAGTACATGAGTGAGTACATGAGTGAGTATATGAGTGTGTGACTACATGAGTGAGTACATGAGTGAGTGAAAATGTGAGTGTGTACACGAGTGAATGAGTGAGTACATGAGCTAGTAAGTAAATGAGTGAGTGAGTACACGAGTGAGTGAAAATATGAGTGAGTGAAAATATGAGTGAGTCAATACACATGCGTGCGTGTGTACGTGCGTGTGTACGTGCGTGTGTACGTGCGCGCCGCGCCCCACCTGCAGCTGCTGCTTGACGCGCTCGTTCTTCTGGGCCTCGGTGACCCGCTGCTCCTCGCTCCTCAGCTCCAGCTGGCTCACGCCCTCGTTGGACAGCTCGGCGCTGGCCTCCGCCTGCTCGTCATCCTGCTCCGAGTGCTCCCCCTCGTCGGGCCCGCACCCGCCGCCGCCGCCGCCGCCCGCCGGCAGCGTGGCCAGGGGCGTGGCCAGGGGCGTGACCGCCGTCTTCAGCTCCTCCTTGGTCCGCTCCAGGTCCTCCTGGGCCGACATGGCCTGGGGGGGGGGAGGGGCGACCAATCAGAACGCAGGAAGGACCGTTGATTGACAGGTGGGCGTTTCCCAAATTTATTTCTTATACTCCAACTTTCATTTTTTTAGATAATTTTTTATACTTCTAATTTCTTTCAAATTCGAACTTTTCTCAGCTTTATTAGAGATAAAACGATACACTTTATATCATATAATACTATACTAGCTTTAAGTGTGAAAAGGCTGCAATAGCGCTTGAGTTGATAAGTTCTTAGCCAAGCTATCTTTGTTGTGTACGGGGGAACGGGTTAACCTAGCGATGGCAAGTGCTTCGTGAACGTCTTTACTGTACCAGCAGCGATATGTTGTTTCTCTTTCTTCTGACGACTGTACTTATTGTAAAAGCATCTTCTATATGCCCTAAAATTAAATGATGGGGGTAAAAAAATAACATGGATAACTAAGAACAGACACTGCACTGTGCTGAGAACAATAGACTTGCGATGGATTGTTCCAGATAGACTGCTACTTCATCAAAGAGAGGAGCATTTAATGGGTCGATTATAAAATAGGTTATTTGTTTCTGACCCCAATATGGGGTCAAAGTTCAAATAAATCTTGTTCGGCACACAAGAAAAAGACCAATGTCAGGAGTGTTTAAAACAAAACCAGTTTTTGTTTTTGCAAATTCACGAAAATGTCGCAGCGAGGCGCTACGGCGGCGGTGTGGTCTCCATGGCGACGGCAGGGCGTACCTTGTGCTGCCATTCGTTGGCCTCCTCCTCCTTCCTCTTCTTGGCCTCCTCCAGGAGGGCGATCTTAGCCGTGAACTCCCCCAGTTCAGCCGCCTGACACACACACACACACACACACACACACACACACACACACACACACACACACACACACACACACACACACACAATGAGTCCAAGCAAAAAGAACACACAAATAAACACACACATGTGGACTGACTAAAGGCTTAGTTATGGTTCCACGTCCATTACGTCCTTGCGTCAGGCCGTAAGGGCCGGACGTGCGCCTCCCAAAAATGTTAACCTCGCGTCGAGGCGACGCAGCAGCGAGGGCTGTGATCGGTCCTCTCACAGAAACCCCCACGCGGAACCCAAACAGGTTCACCTCTGCGTTCAAGTCTTTAATTCCAGCAGTCAAAGACAAACACACGAGAGAAGGGGAGGGGCTGGGGCCACCATTTTTGTAAAGCGTGTTCCACAGGTCTGTCTCTGTCCGCCATTGTTGTTTACATGAAAGTGGCTGGATAGATCGGAGCAAAGTGGGTGAATCCCCTATGGGTGGATGCACTCTAGCGCCCTCTGTAGGCCGATGTTGGTAATACATTTCTACCAGACTAACTGTGACCTTTCTGGATGTTCGACTATTGTGGATGAACGAAATCGATGTCAACCTGATGATACAAATTTGGCGGAAGCAAAGAATCACACGTGAACCTCTTTCCCCGGCCTGATTTAGACCAAATGAACGGGGGGGGGGGGGGGGGGGGGGGGGGGGGGCGTGCGTTTAAGCTGCCGATGCTGAAAAAAAAAAAACAGCATCCTACGTCATAAAGCTCAAACCGATGAGCTTATGAGACCAGAAGACTGACCGCCCACGTTGACTGGAACGCAACGCAACGGATTTGGTCTGAATCTGCCCCAACACACTTAGACTTGTGGAGACGCAAACGAACACAAACACATCGACAGAAATACAGGACACACACACACACACACACACACACAAGGACCCACACGGTAAAATACACACACATCGACACACACACACACACACACCCCCAGAGTCCTACCAGCTGCTCCTGGTTCTTCATCTGGTCGGCGGCCTGCCGGGCCAGCTCGGCCTTGGCCTCCTCGGCTGCCTGCCGCTCCCTCTCCAGCCGCTCCGCCTCCTCCCGCGCCCGCTTCCTCTCCGCCTCCAGCTCCAGGGCGCGGCGCGTCTGCTCCTCCAGCTCTGTGGGGGGGGGGGGGGGGGGCAGTTAGTACACAGAGAGACAGAGACAGAGACAGACAGAGAGAGACAGAGAGACACAGAGAGAGAGAGACACAGAGAGAGACAGAGACAGAGACAGAGACAGAGAGACAGAGAGACAGAGAGACAGAGAGAGAGAGAGAGACACACACCGAGACACACACACAGAGAGACACAGAGAGAGAGACAGAGAGAGAGAGAGACACACACAGACATACACGAGGTCACACACACAGACAAACAAGACAAACACGCACACACAGTTGGAGAGTAAACCCATTTGAAGGAAAAGAGTGAGAGAACAAGAGAAAATAGGAAGGAAAAGGAGTGAGAAGACGACAGAGGCAGAGAGAAAACGAAAGGAAAGAGAAAGAACCAAAGAGAGTGAGAGGAAAAACAGAAGAGAGAATAAGTCAGAAGAGAGTGAGAGAAAGGGAAGGGGTGAAGTGAGAGAACAGGGTGAGAGGAGGAGGAGGACGAGGAGGAGAGGGAAGAGAGGGAGAGGACGAGGAGGACGAGGAGGAGAGGGAAGAGAGGGAGGAGGAGGAGAGGGAAGAGAGGGAGAGGGAGGAGAGGGAAGAGAGGGAGAGGGAGGAGGAGGAGAGGGAAGAGAGGGAGGAGGAGGAGGAGAGGGAAGAGAGGGAGGAGGAGGAGGAGAGGGAAGAGAGGGAGGAGGAGGAGAGGGAAGAGAGGGAGAGTGAGGAGGAGGAGGAGGAGGAGGAGGAGGAGGAGGAGGAGGAGGAGGAGGAGGAGGAGGAGGAGGAGGAGGAGGAGGAGGAGGAGGAGGACACCTCTCTGGGCCCGGAGGGTCTGCTCCTCGATGGTCCGCAGCCTCTCCAGCAGCTCGTCCTTCTCCCGCTCTATCCGGTCCTTCTCCTTCTCCGCGTGCTCCCGCTTCTTCTTCTCGTTCTCCAGCTGGGCCCTGCACACGACAAACATGGCCGCCGTCAGACCAGGTGAGGACCCGACTACTACTAGTAGTAGTCGTAGTAGTCATAGCACTAGTATTGTTAGTTTTAGTGTAAAACTAGTCCTAGGAAAATTTGGTAGGAATTAATTATGATAATCTGGATGCATGCTTGTGGACCGACTGCAACGGAGAGCTTGTGAGACTGCTCCATGTTCGATTGACCTGTCGCACGTGGAAGGGGTCAGTTCCTAGATATTTCCGTACGAGAACGAACCGAACGAGGGTGCAAGTGCAACGACATTGTAGCAAACGAGAACCCCAAAACCACCTGCAGGCGTACACACGCCCTCGAACTCAGATTCAAATCAAATCAGATCTTGCATTCCCTACATGTGGGTCCGTGAGTGTGCACGTGGCCGTGTGGGTGTCAATTTGTGTGTGCGTGTGTGTGTGTGTTTTTGTGCGTCTGCACGCTTGTGTCTGTGTGCATGTGTGCACTCTGGTACCTCTCCATCTGCTTCTGCTGCTTCTCGTCGCGGGCCTGCGCCTTCATCTGCTGCACCTCGATGGTGTCGGGCTTCCGGCGCCGCATGTACAGCTCGTGGTTGCCCATGCACAGAGCCAGGATGCGCTTGTTGATGCGCAGCCGCGGCGCGTAGAACACAAAGTCCTGCGGCGAGCGAGAGGTCGAGGGATCGAACCCCGAGCGGACCGGGAAATATCGAAGAAAAAATAAATCGATTTTTAGAAGCAAAAACTTTAGAAGTAGTAAAGAGAGTAAGCGAGAATTGTTAGTTTTTTAAAGGGCTTGAAGAACTTTTAAATCAAAAGATGTTAAAGTGCAGCCTGGAAGTGACGTATTGCTAGATTTTTTTTTTTAAGTTTCGTAGGAAAAGGTCAGGAATAAGTCGTTTGATAAGTGAAGGATTTTAAGACCAGTGAAAACGTCCTTAGAAATTTCTAAAAAGGCAAACCGGTGCAAATATCGGATATCTCATTTTATAAAGTCAGTAGAAAAATAAGTAAGAGGCAGAGCGTTTTAGGCAGTGAACGTTTTTACGACGGAACTCAGACGAGGTGGTGGTGAGGGGGTCTGGGGGTCTTACCGGGGCCTTCTTGTCGATGGGCTTGATGACGAACTTCTTGTCGTTGAAGGAGATGTTTCTGATCTCGCTCCAGGGGAAGCCGATTTTTGGCGTCAGCCTGGACAAAGGAAAGAATTTTTTTTTAACACTTGAAGCAAAGTGATCAAACTCTTATCGTCATTTACGTCTTTTGACACTTTCTTAAAAAATTTTAAGTCTTTTTAAGCCTTATGACTTTTTGGCAGAATGCCTAGATTATCAATTTTACATAACCCTTGTTTGTTCTTTGTTTTGTGCTGCCATTATCGGTACTTAAACTGTCCTACCCTACACTCGGTGTGGTTGTTGCTGAGTGACATGCTGCGTGACACAGTATGCAATCTGCAGAACGCTCTGCATTATCACCAAAATGGGAACAAAGCTCCAGATATCGGCCACGGATCAACACAGGGAACAGACACCAAGTTTATTAGCGTTAAACAACTCTGGAATGGAAGCTTCACTCATAACATCATGGGGAGTAAAGTCTTACTGCATTACTTTTTAAGGCCCTTTTTTTTTTATGATTGGGACAAATGAAGACTTGAAGGCCCTGCAGTCCTGATCACTCCTGCATTCCTTCTCTGGAAGAAGAGATCCCTCCTCTGTGCTCCACGGTGTGTCCCCCCTCTGGGTTTGTGGGAGTTTTCTCTCTACTCCGGAGGGCTTAGGGCGGGGGGGGGTGTGTGTGAGTGATTAAAGGCTACAGTTATAAACTTGACTTGACTTGTTGCAGGTTACAACACAGACAGCGCTGTCGCCTGCCGAATCGACGGCCGCCAGTAGATGGCGCGTGTGAGGCGCATGAGGCCGACGTGACCTTAGTAGAGGGGGGGTGGTTCTTTTTTAGAGATGACATTTGGGTCAGCAACATTTCAGTCACCGGGGGCCTCTCCTTCCCCACAACATTTAAACGCCTGGGGCCCCTGCGCGTCCCTCTCTCCCTCTCCCTCCCCCTCCCTCCCTCCCCCTCCCCCTCCCCCTCCCCCTCTCTCTCTCTCTCTCTCTCTCTCTCTCTCTCTCTCTCTCTCTCTCTCTCTCTCTCTCTCTCTCTCTCTCTCTCTCTCTCTCTCTCTCTCCCTCTCTCCCTCTCTCTCTCTCTCCCTCTCTCCCTCTCCCCCTCTCTCTCTCTCCTCTCACTCCCCCTCTCCTCTCACTCCCCCTCTCCTTCCCTCTCCCCCTCTCCTTCCCTCTCCCCCTCTCCTTCCCTCTCCCCCTCTCCTTCCCTCTCCCCCTCTCTTCTCTCTCCCTCTCTCCCCCTCCCTCCCTCTCTCCCCCTCCCTCCCTCCCTCTCAGGGCGAGAGAGGACACGAGGGGAGGGGGGGGGGGGGGGGGGGCGAAACCAGCCAACTGACAAAAGCAGCGCACGGACAGCGCGACCTTGGGATAAGTCTGGAACACCAACAGTCAAAATAACTTTCACTTAAAGATAAGGAAGAGGAGGGGAGGAGGAGGAAGATAAGGAAGATGAAAGTGGTGGCCATGGCCCGTAGAGGGCTGAGGGGTTTGAGGAAGAGGAAGTCAGCGTGGGACCAATCAGAGGGCCGGAAGAGGAAACGCTGTCAGGGGCGGCGTGATGGACGCACCGCCTTCCTTCCACGTAAGGGAGGGGTGATTAACCTTCACATCATGTCGGGAATACCCCCCACCCCCCCTTCCTCCACAATGAACTGACGCCATCTTCCTCTACAGTCACCCGTGGCTTCGGAAACACGGAAACATGACATTATTCTAAATATACACACACACACACACACACACACACACACACACACACACACAGGTTGTATCCTGTGTCGAGGGGTGAAGAGTTCATCGCAACTTACCCTAATCTCTTACGAGAGAGTCCTAGAGAAACCGTTTCAGTTCAGAGAGCCAGATTCAAAGTATGAACGCCAAACCGAAATGGAACACTGGAGCCATCTGCCGCCATGGTAACGCGGCTTGGGAAATTACAGTGCAGATCTCACATGTCGGAAACATTTGATGATCGACTCTCAAGAGGATATGTATCACTCACGACTCTCTCAAGTCAATCTAAATATCAAGGCTGTGACTCATTCAAAGAAAGCCCGTCATTCATGCTAAACGAGAAATGCTTTTGGCAAGATTTAGCTTCATATACATACACGCAGATAGTACATCTAGGAGGATCTACGGGAAACACAGCAGGAATGTCAATAGCCATACAATCCAAACAATCTGGAAAGCTTGTTTTCACTCCAAACTAGAGAGAGAGAGACCTAGTTAAACGAGCACTGACTGCTCACTCGTTTGGTGTTTCCATAGGAACAGACATAGTCCCTACAAGAACCCCGGCGATGTGCTGGCGTCATGGCAACAAGGCGGTCCCCGTCAGGACTTAGGACAGAGAGGAGGAGATGGGAGGCAGACGTAGCATGCTAAAGCTCCAGGACTAAGGACGTAGCGACCTCGCTAGCGCTGTTGTGTTTCGGACCAGAGGGTTTGTCAAGTAGCAGTCCTGAGCTAAGTGCTAGCGGGCAATAACCAAACTCCAGAAGGTACCATGACAGGAAAAATAAAAAGCCTGTCTTTGAATCAGTCTGAAGTCAAGTTTAAGTCAATACCTCCATAACAGTTAAAGTCTCAAAGGGCTTTACAGGCCATAGATTGATTCCCCAATAAAACTCCTACCCCAATAAAACTCCACTAATGATCAAGGAAGAAGGCCTGAAGAAGGAACGCAGAGTGGGGGATCCCACCTTCAACGAATGGTCAGAAGTGTAGCGGGTACCATAGTTGACATAATAAAATAAAAAACATGTTTTTACTTTAACATTTTACGTCAACCTCCGTTAGAACATTGCGTCGGAATGACGCGAGCTGAAGGCTTTTGCACGCCGCATTCGTCGCAAATCTATCAAACAAAACGAAGGGCGCCAAACCCAGGCTTTCCAACAGAGAGGAGGAGACGTAGCACGCTTGCACGCTAGCGCCCAGAGCTAGCAACCACGCTAGCGCCCGTCGGCGCGTTCTCATACCTCCGACTCTTCCCATCAGAAGTCCTGATGCTAAGCGTTCTTGAGAGCGTTCCCGAATGAGCGTTCCCGAGTGCGCTCTCCGGAGAACCGCTCCCGAGAACCGCTCCCGAGAACCGCTCTCGAGAACCGCTCTCGAGAACCGCTCTCGAGAACCGCTCTCGAGAACCGCTCGGCGGCGCCCCTTACTTGTCGTCGTGCTCGTAGATGTTGAGGCCCAGCGCGTCCACGCCCAGCCACAGCTCCGTGCCCTTCTTGTTCTTGATCTCAAAGTAGTTGACGCCGTACATCTCCAGGTCCTGGGTGATCTTCAGGTACTCCATCATGGAGTCCTCCCTGGTCGGGGAGGGGGGAGAGAGAGAGAGAGAGAGAGTCAGCTGCGCGGTCACAATCCCTCGGGGGTTTGAGAACTCCCTGGGGGAGGTCTTAGACATGGCAGAGTTTGGTAGGATCAGTTTGTTTTCGTTCCGGATTTATTTTTGGTTGCGTTTTTTTATTCTTTATTATGAAGTGAGATAGAGGGGAGGCATGGGAGGGGGGGGACATGCAGCAAAGGGCCGCGGGACGGAATCGAACCCGGATCGCTGCGATCAGGACTGAGCCTGTCTGGGACGCGCTCTAGGCGTCGTCGAACCCTCTAACATATACTAGCCTTCCGTTTAAAACATTTCCCAAAAAATTATGTCTGGAGGGGAAACGAAAGTAAACCGTAAAAAAAACGATGGATATCAGATCAGGAAACAGACGTTTTAATTTCCTCAAAACACTCAAGCCAGCCCTGACGGCACGCGCCACAACAAGCATGGACCTGCTGACACTCACACACCATTCCTACCGACTCACACACACACACAAAGAAACACAATTAGCACGGCTACAGGCTCACGCACACACAAACAAAAACACACAAATTCGCAATTACCACTCCTATAGCATCACACATACATAAACAAACACACAATTACAACTCCTACAGGCTCACACACACACAAACAAACAGAAACACACACACACACACACCCTCACAAACACACAATTACCATTCCTAAAGGATCACACACCAAGTTCCTACAGTTACTATGTTATGCATTAGGAAGGACAAACACACACACACACACACACCAAAACAACCGGCTTCTCTCAAACACACACACGTATAGGTACGACGTGCACCGACACACACACCTGAGCATTCCTCTGTGTTCCTCGTGCCAGGTCTGTATCCGGTCCTCCCACTGCTCCTTGGTCAGCTTGTGCTGCTCCAGAACCCTACACACACGCACACACACACACACACACACACGCAAATGAGAAACAATCCAGCATTATTTACAGAGGAAATCAACATTTCACTAGGCAACAGATTGATGTAAATCTAAAGAGGGTGGGTGTGTGTGTGTGTGTGTGTGTGTGTGTGTGTGTGTGTGTGTGTGTGTGTGTGTGTGTGTGTGTGTGTGTGTGTGTGTGTGTGTGTGTGTGTGTGTGTGTGTGTGTGTGTGTGTGTGTGTGTGTGCGTGCGTTGAAGTGACATGATCCGAGGTGCGATTGCGTCATTCAGATGTCATGTAAACAAACAGAAGTCCAACATACGTGTTGATAAACCTCTTCTTGTGCGGGCGAATTCGTGAGTGGACGCGTGAGCGACTGAGTGAGTGTCCGAGTCAGTGGCTTGAGGGCGTGTTCAGGTGTGCGTGTGTGCGTGTGTGCGTGTGTGCGTGTGTGCGTGTGTGCGTGCGGACCTCTGGGGCAGCAGGCGATCGTGGGTGAGGTAGCCCGGCTTGTGCCCCTCCTTGCTGTAGTCGCCGTACTTGGCCTGGACCGAGTAGGAGGCCAGCAGCACCGCCGTCTCGGGGGGGCAGTAGTTCTCATCGTTCAGGATGGCCTCCTTCACCTGCAGGAGGAGGGGGAGGAGGAGGAGGAGGAGGAGGAGGAGGAGGAGGAGGAGGAGGAGGAGGAGGAGGAGGAGGAAGAAGGTATTGGTGATCTGTCCGATATTCACGCATTGCTTATCCGCAGTTTCTTTTCTGTTGCAGGTGGAGGAGTAGGGGGAGGTGTGTGAGGAGGAGTAGGGGGAGGTGTGTGTGGAGGAGTAGGGGGAGGTGTGTGAGGAGGTGTGTGTGGAGGAGTAGGAGGAGGTGTGTGTGGAGGAGTAGGAGGAGGTGTGTGAGGAGGTGTGTGTGGAGGAGGGGGGGGGGGGGGGGGGGGTTCGAGGAGGCGTTATTCGAGATGTATGAGGAGGTGTTATTGGAGGTGAGTGAGGAGATGTGTGTGGAGGTGTTAGAGGAGGCGTGTGTGGAGGAGGTGAGGAGGTGTTATTGGAGGTGAGTGAGGAGGTGTGTGTGGAGGAGGTATTGGAGGTGTTAGAGGAGGTGTGTGTGGAGGAGGTATTGGAGGTGTCTGAGGAGGTGTGTGTGGAGGAGGTATGGGAGGAGTGTGAGGAGGTGTTCAGACGTGTGCGGAGGTGGCGTGAGGGACAGTGACCTGCAGGAAGAACAGTCTCTGTGTGATCTCCTGGATGAGTTCCTCCGAGACGTCCTCGGGGAAGAACTTGGCCCGGAACTTGAACTGCAGCGGGTTCTCCTTCTTCACGTCCTGCGCGGTAACCTAGGCAACCACCGGACAACAAAGATGTCATTCGTTGAATGCCCGCACATCAGATGTTTCACCAACCCACACCGGACAAAGACAGACAGACGGACGGACCAACGGAGATGGACAGAAAGAGACGCAGAGAGAGAGAGAGAGAGACAGAGAGACAGAGACGCAGAGAGATAGACAGACGCAGAGAGAGACAGAGAGAGAGAGAGAGAGACACAGACAGACAGACAGACAGACGAATGCAGAGACAGAAGAAGATAGACAGAGAGAGAAAGACCGACAGAGAGAGACAGAGACACACACAGGGAGAGACAGAGGAAGATAGACAGAGGAAGATAGACAAAGAGAGAGACAGAGAGACAGAGAGACAGAGACAGACAGACAGACAGACAGACAGAGAGGGACAGAGGAAGATAGACAGACAGACAGACAGACAGACAGAGAGACAGAGAGACAGAGAGACAGAGAGAGAGACACAGACAGACAGACAGACAGACAGAGAGGGACAGAGGAAGATAGACAGAGAGAGAGATCATCTCCTGGGCTCATTATCAGTCTCAATGGATCCTTTTGTTTGCGAGGATCAGCTGGTCTGAGTTTGTGCACGCTCGCTCACACATACATGCACGCAAACACTGCACAAAGTGAAAATGCCCACACTCACACACACACGGACACACAAGGGGAAGTATACACTAAAGCCCTTGTTCCTGCCAGAGAACCACACTGACAGGGCGCACACACACACTTTCCTGAACTCCAACAAGCGTGTGAAACACACAATTCAGCAAAAGGGAATTTCATTTACACACACACACACACACACACTCTCTTGGGCACACAACACACACACACTCACACCTTCGGAGCCAGACTGGCTCCTGGCAACAGCAGACATCCAGAAAGAAAGAAAGAAAGAAAGAAAGAAAGAAAGAAAGAAAGAAAGAAAGAAAGAGAGAGCAAACAGGAAATGAAAGAGTGGGAGCATGGGGAAGCCACAGTAATGTTGGAGTGACTACAACAGAGAGAGACCAAGAGTGAGACGAGAGAGAAACAGAAAGACCAGAGAGGGGGACCGACACAGACAGACAGAGAACAGAAAGAACGAGACAGAAAACGAGAGAGAGACAGACCAGAGAGAGAGAGAGAGAGATCAGAGACAGACCAGAGAGAGAGAGAGAGAGAGACAGACCAGAGAGAGAGAGAGAGAGACAGACCAGAGAGAGAAAGAGAGACCAGAGAGATCAGAGACAGAGAGACAGAGAGACAGAGACAGAAAGAGAGAGAGATCAGGGACAGACCAGAGAGAGAGAGAGAGAGAGAGAGATCAGAGACAGACCAGAGAGAGACCAGAGAGAGAGACACACAGAGACAGAGAGAGGGGTGGGGGGGGGGGTGACCTTACCTTCTTGTTGAGCTTCAGCCAGGTGCTGTAGCCCTTGCTGTCGGTATACTGGAGGCCGAAGAACCACACCTCCCTCAGGCCCACTGTCTTCACCACCTGGGGGGGCCCCACAACCACAGACACAGTGAGCAAAGAGTGGCCCCTCAGGCCCCCACGACCACACAGAGGGCCCCTCAAACACACAGAGGGCCACAGTGAGTACAGAGGGCCCCTCAAACACACAGAGGGCCACAGTGAGTACAGAGGGGCCCTCAAACACACAGAGCATCACAGTGAGTACAGAGGGGCCCTCAAACACACAGAGCACCACAGTGAGTACAGAGGGGCCCCCCTCAAACACAGAGCACCACAGTGAGTACAGAGGGGCCCTCAAACACAGAGCACAACAGTGAGTACAGAGGGGCCCCCCTCAAACACAGAGCACCACAGTGAGTACAGAGGGGCCCCCCTCAAACACAGGGCACCACAGTGAGTACAGAGGGGCCCCCCCTCAAACACAGAGCACCACAGTGAGTACAGAGGGGCCCCCCTCAAACACAGAGCACCACAGTGAGTACAGAGGGGCCCTCAAACACACAGAGCATCACAGTGAGTACAGAGGGGCCCCCCTCAAACACACAGAGCATCACAGTGAGTACAGAGGGGCCCCCCTCAAACACAGAGCATCACAGTGAGTACAGAGGGGCCCTCAAACACACAGAGCATCACAGTGAGTACAGAGGGGCCCCCCTCAAACACAGAGCATCACAGTGAGTACAGAGGGGCCCTCAAACACACAGAGCATCACAGTGAGTACAGAGGGGCCCTCAAACACACAGAGCACCACAGTGAGTACAGAGGGGCCCTCAAACACAGAGCACCACAGTGAGTACAGAGGGGCCCCCCTCAAACACAGAGCACCACAGTGAGTACAGAGGGGCCCTCAAACACAGAGCACAACAGTGAGTACAGAGGGGCCCCCCTCAAACACAGAGCACCACAGTGAGTACAGAGGGGCCCCCCCTCAAACACAGAGCACCACAGTGAGTACAGAGGGGCCCCCCCTCAAACACAGAGCACCACAGTGAGTACAGAGGGGCCCCCCTCAAACACAGAGCACCACAGTGAGTACAGAGGGGCCCTCAAACACACAGAGCATCACAGTGAGTACAGAGGGGCCCCCCTCAAACACAGAGCATCACAGTGAGTACAGAGGGGCCCTCAAACACACAGAGCATCACAGTGAGTACAGAGGGGCCCTCAAACACACAGAGCACCACAGTGAGTACAGAGGGGCCCTCAAACACAGAGCATCACAGTGAGTACAGAGGGGCCCTCAAACACACAGAGGGCCACAGGGAGTACAGAGGGGCCCCCCTCAAACACAGAGCACCACAGTGAGTACAGAGGGGCCCCCCCTCAAACACAGAGCACCACAGTGAGTACAGAGGGGCCCCCCCTCAAACACAGAGCACCACAGTGAGTACAGAGGGGCCCCCCTCAAACACAGAGCACCACAGTGAGTACAGAGGGGCCCTCAAACACACAGAGCATCACAGTGAGTACAGAGGGGCCCCCCTCAAACACAGAGCATTACAGTGAGTACAGAGGGGCCCTCAAACACACAGAGCATCACAGTGAGTACAGAGGGGCCCCCCTCAAACACACAGAGCATCACAGTGAGTACAGAGGGGCCCTCAAACACACAGAGCATCACAGTGAGTGCACATAAAATACAAAATAATGCATTGTTTTTAATATTGGTTTTGTTTCATTTTTCTAAAACATCTAACCCTAACCCTATAATATCGGGCAAGTTGCATAAAAGGTAGCCCTCATTCGACACTGAGCAACTGCTTCTCCTCAAAGCGACACGCAGCGATCAAGGTGAGATGAATGGTGCTGATGGGAGGGGTCTGAGGGCGTCTCCGTGGTTACCTGGTCAAAGAGCTGCTTCCCCGTGGTGCTGGGCTGAATGGCGAACTCCAGCTCCGCGTCCATGGTGGTGACGCGCACATTGATCTGGGGGGGGGGGGGGGCACACACACACACACACACACACACACACACGGTGAATAGGACTGCATACGCACGCATGAAGCTTTTCTCACTTGGACACCTTTATAAAACGCATGGATCCAAGCGGTGAATACAGACAGATACCTAGAGTGACATGATTAACACGAGTGTACGCGGCGTACTCTGGGAGGGAGGACCTCGGAGACGGTTGAAGCACACCAGCAACCGAAACCCACATGGCGCAGTTGCGTTGCTCAAAGGCACTTTTTTCCCGAATCGTTATCAGGGGTTTTTTTTCGGGCTACAAACTCGTAGCAAGGCAAGAAAAGTATCTAGTGTTGTTTCAAATTGACAACAGAGCCGTCGTTGAGGTATTGTATTACAGCAACGCATTTGATGCGTCACATTTTACTGCACCGCTGAATTATTGGAATTCAAATGAGATCATTGACACCTTTCTGCGAAACCAAAACAGTTATGGCCACAAGGAAACCGTTGAACGTTGCGGTTACTGGCAGAGAGAGGGAAAGAGAGAAAACGAGAAAACGAAAGACAGAAAGAAGCAAGAGACAGAAAGAGAAACAGACAGAGAGAGAAAGAGAGCGAGAGACAGACAGAGAGAGAGCGAGAGACAGACAGAGAGAGAGCGAGAGACAGACAGAGAGAGAGCGAGAGACAGACAGAGAGAGAGCGAGAGACAGACAGAGAGAGAGCGAGAGAGACAGACAGAGAGAGAGAGACAGAGTCCGAAAGACAACACAAAGAGCAGAAGAGACAGACAACAGAAGAGAGAGTTGATGAAAGAGGACCCAACTGACTACTACCAACGAGATAAAGTTACCGGATTACCGGGCATTAAGAGGAGAGGAGAGGGATAGAGATAGAGAGACATATAGGGAGAGACAGCGAGGGAGAAAGGGAGGGGGAAGTGGATCCTAAAGACCAAAAGAATCAAAATGGAGCCCACGCCCAACTCTCCCTCTGGTGAATAAACCACGAGACACCCGTCTGTGTCGCCAATAGCTCTGGACTCTCCCCTGCCGCGTTCCACCGGCCTCACGGTATAACGGCATCACCCACCGAGGGGGTGAGAGTTCATTAAAACGTACTTGACGTACAATGAGTGCCGATGCTGTGCGTGATTGATAAACCTGATCCACGGAACTGGGTGACTTCAGTCATCGTTTCGCGGTCAAACCCATCCGAAACTTGGATGAAGAGTTACTGTACAGTATCAACAGCTCAAACCAACCACGGGGGATTTTTATCACTTCAAAATGAGCCAAGGCTTATAGCTAAAGTAAATAATGACAGCAGTGGGGGCTGTTGAGGTAAAAGAGGTGCAAGATGTTAAAAAGTGATGCCTTATAGTTACAAAGTTATAAAATGGCAGCTAAATGTCAACAACATACTTGTATCATCCCGAAAAATATTCTTTGAATAAAAGCGTCTGATAAATGCCCTAAATGTAATGTAGGTTAATTCTTATATTTGTCTATTCCACCGTTTATCGCGAAGCAGCAACTAAATGTACTACTAGTTAATCTGGCCGGCAGCACCAACACATCAAGCATCCGCAAGGGCTAAATCTCCAGGAACTGCCTTGCCAACACGCCGAGGCAAAGTGGTTTATTCTTGGCCCTGGGGGGGGGGTCAGGGGACATGACCGTCGACTTAATCCATGTCTGGGGAAACGTTTGGTAAACCCTCGCAAGTAGGTACCGTCAACAACAAACAGAGAGAGAGATCTCCCTCCCTCCCTCTCTCCCTCGCTCTCTCTCTCCCTCCCTCTCTCTCTCCCTCGCTCTCTCGCTCGCTCTCTCCCCCTCGCTCGCTCTCTCCCCCTCGCTCGCTCTCTCCCCCTCGCTCGCTCTCTCCCCCTCGCTCGCTCTCTCCCCCGCTCAGTCTGTCTTCCCTGTCTGTTTCTTAAAGTTTACACGTTAAAATACAAAGATAAACCAGCCTACGGCTGCTCGATTAGGGGGAAAAGATTCATAAGCACTATTATTTTGGTCAGTATTGAAATAACGATTAATCAAACGATTATTTTGAACATGATGCATTTTTCAGCATTTCTCTCCAAAAAAACCTTTGTAACAGAACTTTTAAAAGAATGTACAAATTTGTATCCAGCTGTATCGCAATTTCAATAAAACCTTTAACGAATAAAAAGGTTAAATAAAAAAAATAAATGTCACCTCGATTATATTCATTTTGAGATCGTTTGACACAAAATCAAAATCATTACACAGCCCTAAAACAGCCCTGCCCTTTAACAGCGTCCATGTTGCAGTGTTTATATACGGAGAGAGAGAGAGGGGGGATTGGAGGGAGGTGGGGGAGTTAGATTGAAGTGAAAATTCACATCCTTCGGGTCAGGTCACCCCCTCCGTCAGGAAGAGAAAACATTGTAAAAAAAAAAAAAAAAACACAAGACGTGTGGATGTCACAAACACCGGCAGACGTTGGCTCGGTCAGGACGTCCCGGCACGGGTCAACGGCGGGGCGAACGGGAAGCGCGGCGGTGTCGGGTGATGCAACCAGAACCTGAGCTAGCGCTTACGCTACCGCTAACGAGGAGGGGGCCAGCTGGTAGCAAGCTAGTTGCAGCGCCAGGCTAGTCCGCGCTGAGTCGCCAGGTTCCACCGGGGCTGACGAAGGGGTTTAGAGTTAGTGATACTTCCTTTTGACGGTCTGATGGTGAGAGGACAAGGCCACGCTTTGGGACAACGGATCAAATAGAATGCGTTTATTTAGAAGCAGGAGAGAGTTGCACTAATGCGAGTGAGACAGAGTAAAGTATTTGAAAATATGTCCCGTGTGAAAATAAGGACATTTCCAAGAGTTGGCCGGCAAGATGATTTCACCAACTGTGAGAACGGCTGCTTTCTGGGACGGCTCCCAAACACTGAGGTTCTCTGATCCAGTGGGAGAACGAAACCGAAGGCTGACCCAGGCTCTGATTTGGGAGAATTCATATACATAAATCCACTTTATCTTCTTCTTGAACCAATTTGCGAGGCAGCATGCCTCAAAAGGGATTTCAAATGGGTTGGACTGGCATTCACTTCACCCAACATATTCCCCTCGCTTCCTAACTCAACACTAGTCAACCGTTTGGTTACAATTCAGATAAAAGTGGCCAACATGGAGCCACAGAAAAGGTTGGCATGGTGTCCGTCTGTCTCTCTGTCTGTGTGCGGAGGGGCCAGACGGATGGATAATCCCTCTGTACCACAGAGACAGACACAGAGAGCCAAGCCACTGACAAGACAACCACTGTACAAAGCTCAAAGTAAAAAGGCCAAGATAGGCCAAGAGACAAAGAGGGAAAGTAGGCAAGGGAAAGCAAAAATGACGCAGCAAGAAAGACATAGAAGGGCAGTAGAGAGGGTAGGGTGGACAGACAGACAGACAGACAGACAGACAGACAGACAGACAGACAGACAGACAGACAGACAGACAGACAGACAGACAGACAGACAGACAGACAGACAGACAGACAGACAGACAGACAGACAGACAGACAGACCAAGAGAAACCGAGAGGCAGATGGAGTCTAAGAGAGAGAGATACAGAGACAGGCAGAGACCACGAGAGAGAGATACCGAGACAGGCAGAGACCACGAGAGAGAGATACAGCAACAGATAAGAGACCAAAAGCGAAAGAGACACGGCACGCACACATGGGTAAAGCGACCAAAAGAAGGAGTGAGGGACCGACAGAAATAGAGAAACCCATAGAGGGGGGTGGGGGAGTGCCAAACCACTGACACAGCTAATCACACACTCCAGCAGGCCGTGGGGTGGAGAAGGAGGGTCTCTTCTTCTGCAACACTACCCCGCGAGACGCTGACAGAATAATCACTGCTCAGCCAACCCGCCCGAGAGACACAGACACACTTCCCAGAACAGGGCTTGTACGTAGTCGCAAGGCCGTCTACAGTATGATCTTGTCATTACTATTCTACGGTAATGTCTAGGGATCGACCGATACATCGGTCGGCCGATATTATCGGCCGATATTCGCGTTTTTTATGTGTATCGGTATCGGCCGATACGCGGCTGATTTTCGCCGATATTTTTTCGCTTTTTTTTTTTTTTTTTTACTTGTGCTACCTCACCTGTTTTTAATATTTGTTAAATATTGCTCATCTAATTTTTCCTACCTGTTTTACCTCACCTGTTTTTACTATTTGTTAAATATTGTTTTTTATATTGAAGTTCAATAAATGTTCCTTTTTTTAAATTGAGACTTGTAACATTTGTTATCAGTGTAATTTTTATGATTGAGGGAGCAAAAGCAGTATCGGCTCTAAATATCGGCTCTAAATATCGGTATCGGCGTATCGGAGTATCGGCTAAGGCTGATGAAAAAATATCGGTATCGTATCGGCCCTAAAAAATCTGTATCGGTCGATCCCTAGTAATGTCATGGCACACCGAGTATAACACGGTCATTACCGCTATAACACATGCAAGGACTGCATACTGCATAGTGGGGCATAGCCCCCTCAACCAAAGGTCGAGGGGGGCTATTCCCCACTATTCACGGAGCCCGAGGTGAATAATTGTTTTAGTATACACACTACACGTGGACACTCTTTGGCCCTAGCGTGCACATGTGGGCAGCACACTACATTATCTAAAATAATGTACAGAAATGTATCCAGCTGCACTTTCTATAAAATATTGAATAAAAAAAAAACGTGACTGAAATTCGATTAATCGCCAAGCCCTAACACCAAGCCATGCATCATACCACCAACCATGTTGATATTGTCTTTACCGCTGCAGTACTGTTACTGAACACCACGCAACATACCATCATTACCACAATAACAATGTATAAGTACTGAACACCACGCACCATATTAGTGTCATTACCACTATAACACTGCATAAGTACTGAGCACCATGATACATAGTGTCATTACCACTATAACAGAACAGAAGTACTGAACACCAAGCAACATAGTGTCATTACCACTATAACAATGTATAAGTACAGAACACCACGCAACATAGTGTCATTACCACTATAATACAGTACATTGTGTCATTACCACTATAATACAGTACAAGTACTGTTCACCATGTATCATAGTGTCATTACCACTATAATACAGTACATAGTGTCATTACCACTATAACACAGTATAAGAACTAAGCACCACGCATCAAAATGTCAGTACAACTATAATAGTATCACTACCAAGCGCCATACTGTCATTACCACTATAGCGCAGTAACAGTACTAATAATGATGCAACCTACTGTCATTACCACTATAGCGCAGTAACAGTACTAATAATGATGCAACCTTCTGTCATTACCACTATAGCGCAGTAACAGTACTAATAATGATGCAACCTACCGTCATTACCACTATAGCGCAGTAACAGTACTAATAATGATGCAACCTACTGTCATTGCCACTACTCTACAGCATTAGCCAAGAACGACAGCATCATTACCGCCATGAAGTCCACAGTCAGGTGGGTTAAACGTTAACCGGATTCAAAAGGCGGTATCATGTAATGAAGAACTAATGATCTCATCCGTCACGGAGCGATTCACATTCCCCTCCGCTGACGACACTCATTACCGCCGTCAGCCTTTAGCTAGCTCCTCACGCTTAGCCCTTGTGGAGGGTTTAAAGAGCGCGCCGCGGGCGAGGGTTGCCTGGAAACCGTATTTTGGGATGGCGTGTGTGTGTGCGCGGGAACGTCGGGCTCACCGCGCTCTTCTCCTTCGCGGCCATCACCGCTGCGTTCCGGGAGAGGAGCTTCTTCGCAGACGGTGCGCGCGTTAAATGTGCGGCTGTTTGTTTACTGTAAGCCGTTTAGGAGGGGCCTCTGCGGCCATTAGGGGCGAGAGACACACACACACACCTCGTCAGTAGAGCTGCTAATCTGACCCTACTGGGCTCGGAGCAGCTGTCAACCGTTTACTCGAGCAGCCGGACACACACACACACACACACACACACACACACACACACACACACACACACACACACACACACACACACACACACACACACACACACACACACACACACACACACACACACACACACACACACACCCGGTGCTTAGTTTGTGAGTTGGTCAGACAGGCAGATCCACGCGGGGTGGTCTTAAATGACCCTTCCGTACCCCTAGTCCATGCGGGGGTGGTCTTAATGACCCTTCCATACCCCAGGTCCAGATATGCCATGTTTTCCAGATGGCGCTGGTTTGTTTGTGTCGTCGTTGACAGATGAAGGAACATGTTCTGAACCGAGAACAAGGCGGAGGGGGTCGGGAACGTCAGCCAAGCGGTGTTGTTGTAGGCACGTCCCGCCAAATGTCTGTGGACGTTCCACTGGTACCTTCCTAGATTCCCTCTCCACCTCCCTGCGTGAGTCAGTCAGTCTCTCCCACTCTGGAGGTTTTCGTAACTTGCCGGAGGGTACAACTAGGGATGTTAACCGATGACCGTTTGACCGTATCAACGTTAACCGATCAATCTTGTCGCTAGTCGGCCAAAAAAGAATAGTGGGGTCAGTGTGGACTGTGTGTTGGTTTCACTTCACACAAAAAGATGATCAGATGAGGTGACTTATTGGCAGTTGGACGGACACCGCGTCCCTAGCCCACTGTTTAATTCCTCCTCAAGTCTTAATTATTCCCGCATGCGAGCGGCGGAGAATATGATCTCTAAATAATTATGGACAGTAGACTAAACGCTATAAGACTACAGTTAGCCATCTCATTCCAAGATCTTTTTGTGTCTCCTCCAAACTAAACAAGCGGTGTCTCTTCGGAGCTGTCATTTTCTTACATGAGCCGCGGCAATGTTTCATACGAGCTCCTAACGCTGCCCTCTTCCGATTGGCCCCGCTCTCTACACACCGCCAACTTGCAGTACGCATGCTTCAATTCAAACACAGGTCGTGCCGGGGTTAGAGCCACTGCCTCTCACTTGGAGAGTGACTGTGTGAGTCGGAGGCAGAACGGGAGAGAGATGAGCAGAGTTACGAAATAGCAGCCGGCTGGCGCTGCTCGAAATGGCTGTTATTTCAAATTACCGGTACACATTTCAATCTGATCGGTTAACCGGTATTAACCGGTTAATGAGGCTCGGTGGTCGGTCAAGAATATTTTACATTTTCTCCATCCCTAGGTACAACATAGGGGCCGGGCCTATGTTCTTTCCCAGTCAGTCAGTCAGTCAGTCAGTCAGTCAGTCAGTCAGTCAGTCAGTCAGTCAGTCAGTCAGTCAGTCAGTCAGTCAGTCAGTCAGTCAGTCAGTCAGTCAGTCAGTAAGCGTCTCTCCCTGTCTCTGGAGGTTTTTCGTACACAGGGGCCCATAACCGTCACAGCGGGGCCCAATGTCGCAGCAAACAGGAAATCGTGAGCACATGCTACGACTCCATTCAGGGGGGGGGGGGGGGCTCGCCCCTTCCTGTGGCGTCTCCCCCACACATGAAGTAACCTTCCTTCCTGTCCACCCCCACACCCTCCCTCCCTCCCTCCAACCCCCAGCACTTCCCCCAGCAGAGCGACCGAGGCAGTGTAGCAGAGTCGCAAGTCTATTTAGTGAAAGTCGATGGGTTGTGATCTTAAGGCCTTAAAAAGAAAAAATTGTTTGGTTCCGGTTTCCGACTGACCCTGCCAATTTATGTGCGACCCAAATTATTTTATGAGCTTTAAAAAATAAAAAAAAATAAAAAAATTGATGCAAACTATAATTACGTTTTCGTACAGCACCTCTTCATTTTGTACAAGGATGAGCGAATTTTCTCATTTTTAAATGAAAACAACCTACCTATCATTCGCTGCCGCTGGAAAAAATAAAATAAAAAAATAAAATAAATTCCCTACCTACCCCTGACCTCAACTGAAAACCAACAGGAACCAATTATTTATTTTTTTAGGCCTAATGAGAACTCACGCCTGAACGAGTCTTGTTTACATGGCAGAGATGCACAATAGCTCCCCGGCCCAGTCTACTCTCATCAGCTTTGTAGAGAGACCTTGAAGCTAGGGCTGAACAGTTCGTCCAAATATACTCAAAACAGTCACCGTGCCAAGTGAATGGCTTTTATGATATGGGTAAAAGTGTGTAAAAGTCGATTTAGAACATCATTATAAATTAAGTGCTGCAGAGATGCCCAGGCCTTCAATTGTTAATCTCCAGATGTAAGAAAAAAAAAATTGGTGGTACAGACCCCAACAAAACATCACATGATTTTTATCCTTTTTCAGGGAATTTTAAAAAACTGCAATGCAAAAAAACGACCATCGTCACTAACATCGATCATAATAAACCGCAATATGATTCTCTTACAAGACATGCCAAAACGGTGGCATCCAACATCGGCCAATGAAAATCGCCCGAACAGTGCCTAAAGACTTTGCTTTAGCTTTCTGCTAAACACATTGCACTTTCAAGAATGCATTTTCTTTTACTTAGCCTTTGTTTTACTTATCTATTTTATTATATAATTGTTTCTATAACGATGTTTCTATGTGAAGCACTTTGAGTCTGCCTCTTGTATGAAAAGTGCTACATAAACAAAGTTGCCTTGCCTCGCCCCTGGTCAAGTGATCCGCAAAACCACCTGAAGGTACCCCCTATCTCGTCCTTCCTCCACACCCTTCATGTCGTCCTAGCCCCAGGTTGCAACACTCTAGCCCCCCCGCGTCAGATAAGTCCTCCAAGGACTCAGCCATCAAGGCCCCCGCCACAAGATCTGGCCCGAGACCAACTCAATCGCCGGTAGGGAACATCAGACCCAGGACGTGACTCGCTAGGAGGATGCACGCCCGTTCAAGCGACGGGATTGGCAGAGGATGACATCAGTGCCCGGCGCTATCACAGCTGTACACGAGACAGACACACAGAAACAGACAGACACTCACACTTTTGGCCTCGAGGGAAAGCTAGCCAAACGAACTCTGGAAGTTCCCAAGGAACCCCAAACACAAGAGGTCATTGTGAAACCACCCCATGACTCATGGTGCCTGTTCGAGCCAAAGCCTTGGCCACAGCTCCCACTGGATGCTCGGGGGTGTGGTGGGAAGTTACCCATTTCACCAATATTTATCAAATTAGTAATCATACGACCAAATGAGTTGGAACCAGAAAACAAGGAGTGTTTCTGTGTCGCCGAAACACACAAAAAGTTGTTATGACTTAGTGTCTGGCTACGGACCACGAGTTATCTGTGCGTAGTACATTCTTTCCCCACGCCTGTCATCACTCAGATGTTTACATTGCCTAGCCTTTTTGTCGTTAGGCTAGCAGGCAAAAAAAAAATAGCAGTTGGAATTCCTCATATGGTGACAGCTTGACTATAAATTCAACAGATGCTAATGTCGTCCTTGTGCCCCGGAGCAAAAGACATCGGCAAACGTCCAGAGGGCTAACGGAACCAAACCAAGAGTAAACGAAGGCCTACCGTCGCAAAAAAAATCCTAGTTACATTTAACAAACATTACTGCCATTAGCTTAGTGTCAAGATTTAGCCAGCAAAAACACCGTTCCTCAAAGCACACCACTTGGACAGGTATCTACAGGCAGAGAGACGTGTGCCATCACGACACACGCGTGTTATCTTCGGCAGGTTTGACGTTTCCACAGCAACGCTCTGATGCTTACCGGTTTCGGCATGGTGCCCCCTCTGGTGTGGCGGACGACTGAGCTTGGACACTGTTTTCACAAGACCTGAGTGAGAGAGTGAGAGAGTGAGAGAGAGAGAGATCACTATTCCACAACCTGAAACCGAAAGGCAGCAGTAGAATTTCCCCATTTGTAGAAATTCATAATCCCTGGAGGATTCCAATATTCTCCCCTTTGTTGCCATGGTAAAATGTTCATTTCTATGGACTATTACAACTCAAATATTTAAACCTTATCTCTTTATCAGCCCTGTTATTCTCTCTATCATATATAGGCCTATTCGTTCATCCGTTCATTGATTTATCCAGTCGTTCAATGACTACTGAAAGAATATTAGAATAGCTCTCAACATTACCCCTTTTAATCCCATTCTAAAATCGGATCCTAAAACAACACAACACAAGTAGGCCGGATGTTAGGGGACCGGTTTAGAGTCTTGAACCGGAGATGGTTCCAACAGGAACCTCTACTCCTGAGTCAATGGTGTTCCTGATGCGCACATGTACACTACTTTGAAACTGAATTAGAGGGCAGATAGAGCGAGAGGAAACAGAGACAATTCCTGGACTAGCGAACACTTAAAGCTTTACAAGTCGCATTTAGTCCTGCTGATCTTTACATAGTAATTGATGACTATTTTGTTTCAATTAGCATTACATTGACACACATTTTTATATTCGGGAGAACATTAGCACTCCCTTGTTGTCTTTCGTCCAATTCGTACCTTCACCAGACACATAAATGTCAATAAACACGGATTTCTAGTAAGACACTCGAGGATAGGAGCGTGACGGGAGACGACATCTTTGTCAATTCTACCGAAAGGAAACGGATTTACAAGACGGCTTCGTCTCCATTGTGATTTATTTAACCACTCCGCGTCCCGCTGTGAGTCAACCGTTACACACACAGAGAAGGATGACAACCTCTTAACGAGTCATCCGCCAGACCTCGAGGGAGGGGGGAGAGCCTGCTGGGCGTGACGTCACGCCGTGCCCACTTGTAGCGCGTTTCACCCGCCGACGAAAAAAAATGTACACTTAAAATCTAACCCGACATTTGTGGACGTTCCCTAGTCACGTCCGTCGACAAAGTGATGAAGGTGGCTCAGAGTTTGGCTGAATTGTCCAAAAAGTATACAATACGTACAAAAATAGCTTACATATGAAAAAGGAAAGACCACAACCCCCCCGATAAGTCTCTGTAAATTACTCTAAAAGTAATAAAAGGTTACCGTATAAAGACTACATACACCATCTACATTCACACTAGTGTATCGAGAATCAGTATTGCCTCTTGAACCACCTTATATTTTTAATTCCCAAGGGATAACGGAACAGACTGGTCCTAGAAGCCTTCAGACTTGTGAAGTTGGGCGAACATGTATCAAGGTATGACAGAGTGAACGAGGGTACGGAGAAATTGACGAGAATAATATTTAGTACAATTAAAACCGGCCTCATTCACTCGTACACGGGGTATAGACCACCATTTAGCCGAACACGAGGATGTCTGCTACAGCATCAAACTTAAAGCAAGACAAGATCATCTTCAGGGGAGAGGCAGCAACTCACCGCGGGGAAGCGTGTCCTTTATATGGCTTAACCCAGAAAAAAACCTGCGAGATCCTCCGGTTCGTTTTCCAGTAGACGAGGAGAACACGATCCGGTTCGGTGGGTCCTTATCTCGTCGGGGTTTCCCCAGGAAAAGGTTTCACGGACACGGGGTTAAGGGGGGGAAACCATGGAAGTCAGATCTACCGTAAGGCGATTTGCGAAGACATACAATATGGCTGTCGTTGAGCTGCTGCTGGTGGTAGTGGCGGTAGTGGGAAGTCAGGCGTGGTTCATTTCAGAGAGCAGGGGTACGGTGAGATGAGCTGGTGGCTCCCCCCTGCTCCCGAACGTAGATCAGGCCACGTTTGAGCTCGTCCGATTTAATTGGTGTTGTTGGCAATGGGAAATGACTTATGCATTGCAAAGCAGAAAAAGTTAATTAAAAATCGGCAAAAAATAATAATAATAAAAAAATGCAAAAATAATGTTTTGTGTAGATCAAGTTCTCAACTATGGGTGTGTGCTATTAGGACATAGTAAAACAATTATTTAGGGTTTTTAATTGAGAAAATAATTGTAACATTAATTGTGTGTAAATAAAATTGAAATTATAATAGAGATTATGAAAAATAGTAGCAAAAGCAAAAAATTCTACATCTCTCTCTCTTGATAAACCTATTATATTTGGCCATACAATTTCCATCATAATATCTCTCTTTATTTTCCTCTCTGTGGTCTTCGGTTAGCTGATTTATATGCATGCACGAAAATGCATATAGTTTCATTGGGTAATTTGCGGATTTTAATTCGCTTTAGTATAAGAGTTGTATACAGGTCTGTATTGATGTTGTACAGAACATTTGTATATTACGCACTCTAGTGGTTATATCATGGTATTGCTTGATGGTCTCCACTTTTTTATGTAGTTTAGGATTATTTAGGATTTATTATTGGAACCAATTTCTACTAAACCTTTCATCTTGTCAATGTAAAAGGCAATTAATTTAGTATAACATTTATGAACTCGTTTTCTTAGATGCAAAATCGTTCACTTTGCTAATTTAATAAACCTTCCAACACCTCTGCATATTTTATTAATTTTTTATTTAAAAACAGATGGGAGGCATCAGGAGAAGGAGAGGGGAGGAAAAGCGTTGGGGGAGAGGAGGGAGGAGTTGAAGGGAGGGAGGCGAGGCGGTGGAGGGAGGGAGGGAGGGAGGGAGGGGAGGAGGAGAGAGAGGGAGGAGAGGAGTTGGAGGGAAGAAGAGCGGCGTCTGAGGGAGCGTGGAAAGGAGGAGGAGGAGGGAGCTGCGTCCGGCTCCATGAGGCCTCCGGGTTAGGAGGCCGTCCTCAGTGTTTCCTAATCGCGGCGGCAGGCCATCATGGAGGGAGTGATGGGGGACGGCATCCTCTCGACCTGGCCTGCACCCAGTTCACTGGTGGCGGTGTACTCGTAGTACGAGCTGCCCACAAACAGCTTCAGGCCGTCCGGCCCGCAGAGGGCCGAGTCCACCTTGGCGTGGCGCAGGGTCGTCGCCTTGGTAACGGTCCTGGGGGTCGCGGAGAGGTCAACGTCCTTCATCTGGTCGCCTGTGGAGAATCCAAGCCGGGAGGGTCATGCTTTGTGACGTAAGGGGTTGCATAAGCATGGAGCATGTGGTTGAAGCAGTGCGTCAGTGCCGTCTGGCTTCACTGTTGGGAGTGTGGAGTCAACACTGCCAGGGCTAGGGGTTTGGGGCAGGGCCGCGGCTGGCCGTTTCGGTGCCCTACGCGAGTGGGGGGGGGGAGCCCGCCCCTTTTTATATATTAGGTAAAAAAAAAAAACTTTCCGAAATTGAGTGATAGGTTATACAATTAAGAACAAACAACGGTGTGCCTCTTCATAACTAATTTACATATTATTTTAATTCATTGATGTATTTTCTTTTTTCTTTTATTATTTTTAGTTACAAACCTTAATTTCTGGTGCCCCCCTCAGGGAACTTGGTGCCCTACGCACTCTGCGTACTCTGCGTGTAGCGAGCGGCGGGCCTGGTTTGGGGTCTCGAGTCCCAGGCCACGCAAAGAATGAATGTGGGCTATTTTGAGGCTTTGGCTAGAGGCCTCCATCAAATGGCGTGCCGTATAAGTGTGTGCGCGCGCGTGCGTGCGTGCGTGCGCGCGTGCGCGTGTGCGTGCGCTGACCCTGGATGATGTGGGCGGTGTGGTCCCCGGGGCAGGCGAAGGCAGCGTCCACGGGCCCCTGGACCCCCAGCTCCTCCTGCAGGGTCTTGGGGTACCCCTCGATGAGGGAGTAGTGGGCCCCCGACAGGTAGATGAACACCTGGTCCCCCTGGGGAGGGGGGAGGGAGGGGGAGGAGGGAGGGAGGGGGAGGAGGGAGGAGGGAGGAGGAGGAGGGGAGAGGGAGGGAGGAGAGCAGAGAGAGGGAGGGAGGGAGGGAGGGAGGGGAGGGAGGGAGGAGAGGAGGAGGGAGGGAGGGGGGAGGAGAGGGAGGGAGGAGAGCAGAGAGAGGGAGAGGGGATGGGAGGAGGTTGGAAGAGAGGAGGAGGAGGGAGGGAGGGAGGGAGGGAGGGAGAGGGAAGGGGAGGAGTTGGCAAAAGGTAGAGAGGAGGAGCAGGGCAGGGAAGACGTGTAGAGAGTGGGAGAGGAGAAGAGGGCATAAAGGGTCATACTAACTCCCAAAAAGAGCTCCCTTCATCGTATCATAAGTATTCTCACTGAAGAATACATTTCAGCCAATCAACCCCCCAATATAATCAGTAATAATGCAACGCTTTCCCTGCCATCGCTGCCATCGACGTCATCTCTTACTTAGCTTACACAGAGTGCTTCCGGGGGGGGGGGGTGTCAGAGGGGGAACCCTACCCTACTGACGTAGATCTGAGCGGCGTAGGGGAGGACCACCCACCTTGATGAAGTACATCTTGTCTTGGTAGGAGAAGACGGCGTCGACGCCGCCTGCCACCTCGGGCCACATGCGGGTCACGGGGAACGCGTGCTTGCCATCGCGGCTGGTGTCCAGACGCATGTAGCTGGGGCCTGCGGACACCGTGGCGGGGTCGCAGAAAACACACACATGCAGTGGCTTAAGGGCTGATTATGGTTCCACGTCGACACAACGCAAGGGGGGTTACAGACCCATTACGTCCTTGCGGAGCATCCTTGCGTCCAGCGCAAGGGCTTCACGTGCGCCTCCCAAAATATTTAACCTTGTGATTGGTCCGCTCACTTAAACCAGACGCAGAACCAAGACAGGGTCTCGACTGCGTCGAAACATCCGCGTGGTCCTTGCCTTGCGTCGACGTGGAACCATAATCAGGCCTTTAGTGTCTGAGGAGTACCTTTCTCAGGACATGTTGTCAAACGACTCTGGGGTGAGGTAAGTATTTGGGGTGGGAATCACAGGATACCGCATGATACGATACGATACGATACGATGGCCCACGATAGAGATAATACCGCGATACAGATGTTCTGCGATGATTAATATGTTGTTAGACAATCCTAGAACGATGCATCACGATATATACAAAATGAAAAGCTAAAGTGCTGGATTGCAGAGTTTTTCAGTTTCTCTTCTATGGAAATAAAAAAAAATAAGAGATTATATTTTCCGCCAGTCTATCGATTCACACGAAGAAGGCAGACGAGCCAATGACATATCGCCGTATCGATATTTTGTCCCACCCTTAGTATGTATGGTTCATTGTCTTAATGGTACTTTAGACAACCTGATTACTGATTATTGATTGATTGTTGACAGTACCTGTGAAGAAGTAGGTTTTGCCCGCGTCATCCGACGTGATGGCGTCCAGTTTGACCTCCGAGCACAAGGGTAACTTGTGGTCACCACTTCCATGACCTACACAAGACCAAAGAAAACTGTTCGGCCAATCACATGATGCCCCGCCCCCACATAAATCCTATTGGCCTCATGAGCCGAGTGCGGAATTCCGCATTTTGTGTGTGTGTGTGTGTGTGTGTGTGTGTGTGTGTGTGTGTGTGTGTGTGTGTGTGTGTGTGTGTGTGTGTGTGTGTGTGTGTGTGTGTGTGTGTGTGTGTGTGTGTGTGTGTGTGTGTGTGTGCATCTCACCAAAGTTGGGGCAGGTCATGAAGTACGCGCGGGCGTCTTTGGGGTACGCCCCCACCACCAAGCCCGTCACCGGGTGGAACCGGGTGAAGTTGTTGCCCTGGAAACAGTAGTAGTGCTCCATCCAGCGGAGGACCGAGGTGCACGGCGGCACCTCGGGCCACTCCTTCTTCTTCACTGTCTGAGTGGCGACGTCGTAGTGGTGCACCTCACTTCCTGTGGGTTCGACCAATCAGGGACGTGAATGGACAGACGAACGGACGAGTGAACGAATGAACAAATTAATTAATTAGCATTGGGGATGGGGGGGTTAGCATGTTATGGGGGAGAGACACGCACGCTCATGCTCATGCACACAGACAGACAGACAGACAGACAGACAGACAGACAGACAGACAGACAGACAGACAGACAGACAGACAGACATGAGATATTGATATTTCGTCTAGCATTTAACATTCGTGCTAGGTCAATTTCAACTTGGCCTAAGGTACTGTTGTCATGCGTGTGTTAAGGCGTGTTTTTCTCTCTATTCATGTTAATATGTACTTGCTCATCATGTATTATGAAAGCTTTCTGATGGGGTGTGCAGGTTCCCCAGTGAACTCTTCTTCAACTCTTTTAATTGGTGTTTATTGGTGTTATTGTTTCCCATAAACGGACATACAAAGAATAGAAGAATGTTAACATAGGTGTAGACAAATACCAACGAACAAAATGTTTTTATACGTCTTTATATTCTTGATTTAAAAGAACGCGCAGGGGGTGTAGAACCATCCCTCTCCAGCAGGGGGCAGATTTGGCCCAAGCGTTTACCTTTGAAGAAGAGGACGGAGTCGGCGGAACACTCCCCCTTCGGACACTCCACCGCGGCGTCCAGGTGACACGGCACCCCGGGGAACTCCTGTTCCACCTTTTTGGGAAAGCCGTCTTGGAGAGTTTGGTTGAAATATCTAAACACCATTTCGTCCTGTGGGTTAGAAGAATGTCGAAACGACAGAGGAACGTGTTAAGCATGCCGGACGGAGCGTCCTTGCTAGGCACGACGTTGTCAACCGAAAAGAAAAAGAAAAACGAAATGCTTTATAGGTTTTTAATTGAAGTGGGGAGATTGGTCTGGGGTGGATACCCTCCCAGTCGGTAGTCAGCAGCGTCATTCACAAACCAGCAACTCCTTGGCGGAATAAAGTTAAAGCAGCGGTCCGTCTACTCTAATTGGCTGGGGAACCACGTGACGCTGCAGGTGGTGCAGTGGGAGGAGTTATGGGTGTCGATAGTCAGTGCCTGAGACACGCCCGACCCGACCATAAAAAATGCTGGTCGGGCCGGACCTCCCTCTTTTACGAGAACAGCAATCAGGGGGATTGCTGTTCTCGTAAAAGAGGGAGGTCCGGCCCGACCAGCATTTTTGACCAGATATGCTGATATGATGACCAGATATGCCCAGGTCATTTTAAGCTGTGAGCTAGTTTAAATGTTATGAATTACAAGTTGAATCAGCCCTTCGGTGACGGTCACACAACTCTCTTTGGGGGGAATGAAAAGCACAACTCTCTTTAGTTTCTTCCAGTTCAACCTACCTGGAATAGGTACACGTGATCGTGGTCCTCAGTGCGGTCCTCCCGGTGCATGCGGAACGCGGCGTCCACGTGACCGATGCCACTGAAGGACTCGGCGACTCGCTGAGCTGGACCACGGAAGCCCTTCCACAGGAAGCCATCTTGGATGGCGATAGAAAGAGGTGCGAACTCGTTGCTGTTACTTCCTTTTTCAGTAAGTTAGCTATGTTAAGCCGTTTCAGTTTAAAATAATAATTTTGATTTGAATGTTTATAATAATAAGTAAGCAGAGAAACTTTTACTTTTCTTTTTTCTTATTTAAAATGTATTTTTTTTTAATTTTACTGTAAAGGTAAAATGCAATACATTTTGATTTAAATGTTTATAATAATAAGTAAACCGAGAAACTTTTACTTTTCTTTCTTCTTATTTAAAATTATTATTTTTTTAATTCTACAGTAAAATTAAAATACAATTTTACAGTAAAATTGTATTTTACATGAATGCCTTGGCCTACTCTTACTCTTACTCTTGTGTACTGTACAATAAGCTGTAATAAAAGTGATTCCAATTCTGATTCTAATTCTACTCCCGCCAACTGTCTATCTAGTCAACTTAATGTTCATGAATTAGTGACCATCTTGTATGTTAGCCACTGCTAGCTAAGAGTGGGTGTAATGGACCAATCAAGGAAAAGACTCTGCACCTTTGAAGAACAGCTGTTTTCCTTGCTCGTCCGGTGTGATGGCGTCAAACTCAATGCCATCGCACCTGTCAGGTATGGCTGGGTGGCGGCCATGTCAATTGTCATGCCAAGGTGAGTCAGGCCAATCAGGGATAAGAAGTAACCATACATTCATGATTAAGCACATTAAGTGACTTTAGAGTATAAGGCCCAATCCCATTTCTACCCCTTACCCCTTCTTCTTCCCCCTCCCCCTTGTTTTGAAGGGGGAAGGGGAAGGGGTAAGGGGTAGAAATGGGATTGGGCCTAAGTACATTCAACAATGGTTATAATTCCAAAAAGTGCAAGAATCATAGTGAATAAAGCGCAGAACAGTTTTCTCCAAAATAGGCAAAGCAACTGCATTTATGGGCTACAGTATAGAAACAAGAAAGGTATTTTTTCCTGCCATTTAAATAGATAAGACATTTGTCGACTAATATACATGTTTAAATGTAAACGATTATTATTGGTTCAAATGTAGGAAAAGGAGGGAAAGTTAATGAGCACATGTTTTAAAAACTCACCAACTTCTGCTGTTTGTGTAGTTGGTCTGGAAAACAAACACACATAATTCAAACAAATGTTTTCATCGTCTAGAACATCTTCAAAAAGGCTGTCATGATATTGATTCATATCCCAATGCCATAATCTCTGAAGTACTGTAGCGAGGTTGTGTGCATGGTCTTTGGTTTATCAGCCTTTCCTGGAAACATTGCGAAACAGCATACAGAGAGTTTTGAAACTCGCGGACGATGGCCAAGTTAGACAAATGTAGACTAAAGCCCTTATGGAGTCCAGCATAGTTGAGAGAATAGGAAGAAAAAACTCTGAATTTATTTTGATGATTTGAACGACTATATGTGATGATTATATATTCTTTCTTCGCACTGTATTATGTATTGTATTATTTTCACTATATTACTCCTACCGGTTCTTTGTGATAGAATCATACTATAGTTGATTTCTGCTTAACAAGAATATTTATATATATATGAATATTTATACATATCCTTTCCATACCTAAAGGGTAAATCACCAGAGTGAGATTTTGAAGATTTTGAACATTACTGATATAAGGAAATAGCCTAACTAATTAATATGTACATAAATTATAATGTTCTGGTAAGACTTAACAGTAAGGGTTCATTAATTAACATTTATTAATGCAGTAGGCCTATTAAGCTTTAACTAACTGATTTTTTAGGACACTTCGGCCATGTTAACTATGGGAATGGCATTAACGTCAACAGGTATTCACTTAAACATTATTTAAGAGTTAGGGTTAACATTTTCCCTAACCCCATCAAATAATGATTTAACAAAGCCGAACCCTAAACCCAACCGCTATGCTAACGCTACATAATAACGCTTATTACATCATTAACTAACATTATTAAACGGCTAATTCAGGTAGCCTCGTTGTGAAGTGTTACCGATGTACTTACGGTGGTGCGGCGCTGGTGAAGACCAGCGCAAGGCAAGCCACACAGAGCGGTAGGAAGAGCTGGGTCATGGTGCTGCCGAACCAGAGGTCTCCCAGGAGCTGACGTGGTGGAGGAGGAGAGGTAAACAGCTACCCTGGGGTTGACTGTGGGGCTTTATAGAGGAACCCCTGGTGTGGGCGGCCGAGCTGCACGCTCTGTTGCTCTCTCTCTCTCTCTCTGCGTGGGTGTTTTTGTGAGTGAGTCACCTGTTTGCTTTGACAAAGAAGGGACAGGGATTTATGTGATTACCATATATGTATTTGTTTTGTGTAATTTTCAAAGCTTTGCTCTCAAACAACCTTGGTTGAATATTACCCAAGCCAGAATTTGTTATTTATTATTTAAGAATATATGAAACAAGAGACTCTGGTCCACACTTGAAAGCTGAAATATGTTTTTATTCAGGAAATTTCACAGAACACACAAAGAACAACTTACGGGAATCATGTCTGTCTGGAACATTTACAGATTGCACAATTTGTTTCCCAAATGTGAACATAATGACACACTTTGTAGCCCACTAAAATACCTTTTAGATAAGCTTGTATTTTAGTAGGCCTATATTTAATTGATTTAACCATCTTATACCATCAACATTGTATTCTCTCTAGAATAACTTCAAATTATTGAACATGTAATCAATCAGTACGATTTCTTAGAAGATAAAGCAGGATTCTGCATGGATACTAGGAGGAGCGAAGATCACGATCCATCACCACTGATATCTTAATAGCTTATACTAGCTGATACATTCACAGACGATTGTATGTAAAAAGAAAAAAACATCCAACCCCCAAAGAAATACGCCACAAAAACATTGAAACCTCTAAGATTCCCTATTCGTCAAAAAAGTACTTCTATCTAAATGGTAGATGATTGTCAACTAATGTTTTGGACTTTTACACCATTATTGATAATAATGGTGCAAAACCGATGCCGTTGTATGCTCCGTTCTCTTGCATTGGCCTTCACAACTTCCGGCAATGTCCTATTCGCCCCGTCTGGGCTTTATTTTCCCTCGTTCTATAAATTATCCCTTACCTATGTGTAGACTCATGGCCGCCACATTCGAATCATCATACTTTTAAGCAGGGGAAAATTATATATTTTTATCAACTTTATAACTCCGTTTTTACTGGGTTTATAAAACAAAGACTGGCATAGAGATTGAAGCAAAACAAATTAACCACAAACAAGTTCCTTTATTTTTCTTGTCATAATCTGTTATATTGTAAGCTCAATTCTGTGAGTAGCCTACACAGTTGTAAGACAACAGTTACCAGTTTTACTAGTAGTAGATTTAGCTAACCTGAATATTTACAAGCCTCCTCTTGATACACTGACATAAAAACTGTCTTTCTACCACTTTGAAAGCTTTCTTTCATCCCTACGCACTCTTCCTCCTTCCCAATCTTTCTTATCGATTTTGTGACCCCGAGAGCTTTCTTCTCTGCCCTTCCATATTTAGGTACCGGTCATCAGAGAACCATACGATTAAAATGAAAACGCTCTGGCGCTCGCCTCCAGCGCGTGCTCGAGGGGGCGCGCACTGGAGCGCCGTGTGGGGAGGAGGAGGAGGGAGGCGAAAGGAGCGGGGGGTGCCTTATCAGTGACGTGCCTCTGTTATTGATCATCGTATCATTTACACAAACGCTGTTAAATACAGAAAATGCAGACTCAAATAATTTACCTCCATCGCTTTGGCGCCCCCTGTAGTGCGGCGCCCCTATGCGCCGCATATAGCGCACGCCCACTTTTTTGCGCAACTGCCTCTGAGCAACTGTATCCATGTCCATCAGGGCAAACCCCTATTGTCACCTCGGGCAAATACCACCCTGCTTGAGGGAATTCTGTCTTCCTGTACTTTTTAGTACAGTAATTCTCAAAACAAAAGTATTTTCTTCAAGTATAATTATTTACAATTTCAAACACAAATTATATTAACTAAAAAAATCATGGACAATATGGACATCTTCTTCTGTACTGTACTTTTTAGTACAGGAAGACGTATGACATAGTGAATGCGGGACCGGAGAAAAATTAACGCTAATTATGTTTAGTAAAATTAAAACCGGCCTCATTCACTCGTACACGGGGGATAGACCACCATTTAGCCGAACACGAGGATGTCTGCTACAGCATCAAACTTAAAGCAAGACAAGATCATCTTCAGGGGAGAGGCAGCAACTCACCGCGGGGAAGCGTGTCCTTTATATGGCTTAACCCAGAAAAAAACCTGCAAGATCCTCCGGTTCGTTTTCCAGTAGACGAGGAGAACACGATCCGGTTCGGTGGGTCCTTATCTCGTCGGGGTTTCCCCAGGATAAGGTTTCACGGACACGGGGTTAAGGGGGGGAAACCATGGAAGTCAGATCTACCGTGACGAAGTTCGCATTTTTTTATTCAAATTTTTATTTCAAAACAGATATTATCGAGATATGTACTTTCAGGCTGAAATACCTTCAGAAACAATGCATCTTCAGGTTAGAACGGGTTGCTCAGGCGTATGCTGCTGCATATTTTCATGGAGGAATCGATCAAGAAATACTTGGGAGTGGCCAAGATGTAGGATAAACCAGGCCTGCGCCGGTCCTCGTCCGGACTGAGTTGGTACTTGTTGTGGTACTTGGTGTACATGGTGTACGAAAACAGCTTCAGACCGTCCGACCCGCAGAGGGTGGCGTCCGTCACGGGAAGGACGCCCAGGGTCGTCACCTTGGTAACGGTACTTGGGGTCACGGAGAGGTCAACGTCCCTCATCTGGGCGCCTGTGGGGGATCGCACCGGGAAGGTCATAATTTGTGACGCAAAGGTAAGAATGAGAATGAATAAGAATGAAGTCTGTGGTTTAAACAGTGCGTCAGTGCCGTCTGGCTTGACTGTTGGGAGTGTGGAGTCGACCCTGCCAGGATTAGGGGTTCCATGCCCGGTCCTCGCTAAGAATGCATCTGGAGTATTTTAAAGTTTTGCATAGAAGCCTCCAAATGGCGTTGAGCATGTATTGAATGGGAAAGTGTGTGTGTGTGTGTGTGT